>NC_134014.1:11886616-12216929 GCF_040712315.1 Castanea sativa
AAAAATGGTCATTGTGGAAAAATAGAAGTTATTAGTTCAATAATTTGTCATTTGGGGTAAAGTGAAAGAGATCGAGGGTATAACCATTGTGTCTATACGTGATTATATGGAAAATAGAAAGTTCTATCATCTATGGGATCTCATGAAATGAATTGAGAAATTCATTCCGACTCAGAATGTTCTATGTACTACCGTCTACTGCCTAATACTCTGAATTTTTCATGAATGAATCTTCTTTTCCTTCTCCTGGGTCCATTTGAAAACTTTGTGTTGCTTAAGAAATTGAACATATCATAATACAGATCACTGATATCATAAAGATATTAATTGAAAGAAAAATGGATTTTTTAAATTATTTATTTTTGGCTGTGTTAAGGAAAATGGGGATCAGTTTTTGGTGTTTTTCTCACTTAGAAGAAATTCTTGGATTGTAATGTATGGTTGGAGTGGTCCCTCGATCACATATTCAGCATGTTAGCTGAGAAAATATTTCCTCATATATTCATTTACTAGCTTGCTCAACAGTATTCTTAAAATTAACATTGATGTTAAAGTTGCCCAAAATAGGAAGAAACTCACTCACTCCAGAAGATATATTCTGATGTCAGCTTTTACTATTCACGTAGATCCAACTCCCCCCACACACTTTTTTTTTTTTGGGATTAATACATCATTATACATCTGTTGATAGTAATTAAAGAGAAACGTAAGAGAATCATCTCCATCGAGAGAGAGAGAGAGAAAAAAAACAAAAGTCAGGACTAGAGGAGAAAGAGACTCTTAACTTTAAGTTACACAAAAGAGTCCATTTAACTCTTAGCTTTAAGATACACAAAGGAGTTAAGGATAGCTCTAGTTTTACTTTTAGCAAAGATATGTTCTATCAAGGAAGTCGATATCTTATTGGTACCGACGCATACAAAATTGCCTCCTTTGATTCAATGTCACAGTGTGGTTGTTCAAGAAGTTTTGAAGCGGGGGGTTAAATTACATTCAAAGCATTTCATTCACACATTATAAATTTATAGCGCAATTAAATTGCTGTTAACACTATTAGTAAAGCCATTTTGACTTCAATTTTTCAGGGATTCTGCTCTTCAATAAGCACAATCTAATGAAAAATAATTTGAAAAAGAGAAAGTCTATTCGTTTGAAAAAAAAAAAAAAAAGTTCTTGGTTTTTTTATTATTGTCTCAGGTTTTTTTTTATAAAAAAAATAGTACTAATTTTTTGAAAATGAGCTAACTTTTTTTTTTTTTTTTGGCTTTACTTTTAGCATAAAAACCATTGAAAACTAGTAAAGTCTCTAATGGTTGAATAAAAAAATTAAAATTCAATCTCCGCTTATATCAAAAACCGATTGATATCTTGATGCCTACACCAAAAATTGATTTATATCTTAATTAAATAATAAAGAATTAGTATCAAGAATGCACGTCACATGTTAAAACTTTCTATAAAAAAACTACTAAAAACTATAATTTATATCTCATATTTAACAAATTAGTTACCGAAACCTACGTAATATCAACATACCATAAATTTAAAAATAATTATTTATCACTCACAATCATCGACCTCAATAAATCATGAGTCATGACAAGGGTTGTGGTAACAGAAATATAGCCAAAAAAAAAAAAATTATAACTGCAAGGTTGCAATTAGTCAAGTACTTCGTTGAGAATGGTATTTACTGCCTTGCCGAAACTGCACTCAAGAGGCCACCCACATGTCTTGTTCACGTCTGCGTTTCTCTTACCACGTCACTACAAGTACAAGATCCATCCAATTCGAACCTCCACGTATGAACATCTGTGCACAAAGTCAAGCCCAACTACTTTGAGTCTTTGACTGTTTGTAATATCTCTTAAATTATTCACATTAAAATGTTTTACTTTATTCTTGTAAGTTGTAATTATTGTCTTCTATCTTTTTGACATATAGATCACTAATAATAAAGGAGTTTATCACATAACCAAGGAGTTTATCACAAAACTACAAGTAACGAGATTCCTACATATACCCTTCTATTTGCTATACCATACCTTTATATTTTTACTAGATGGGTCAGAATTAAGCTTCAATTCCGTGTCCTTGCTCTGCTGTATTCAAATGAATGTGGCTGCTTTCTGTGAAAGTAAAACGTGTCGGTGTCATCTTTTTTTGTATTTTAACCTTTTCTTTTTAGTCCAATATAAAAGGTACATGTATTGGTAGTTGCTTCGAAGATAAGAAGAGCTGCACACTCTTACTCTTTAACACTCTCACTTAGCCACTAATCTCTCTTTTTCTCTCTCTCTCTCTCTCAATCTTTTGCCCCAAAAACTTGATCTTCATCTTGTACACTTACAAGCGATTCTTGAAGATCTTTCTCATCTCTCTTACCAATCTTGTCAAAATGAGAACCCTCCACATGCTAAAAATCTCTCTCATGTTCCTTTTCATGTCTCTCAAGATGTCAAGCCCAGCCACAGCCACAACAGCAACAACAATAACAGCCACTTCCAAGTACCAGATCGCATGCACAATGTGCTCAGCTTGCAACAACCCTTGTAATGACCCAGTTCCTTCACCCCCACCACCATCACCGTCACCACCACCACCATCACCACCTCCACCAACACCATCATTATCCTCTTCCAATTGTCCACCACCACCAACACCAAGCTCAGGAGGCGCAGTCTATTACTCACCACCCCCACCATCTCAGCCCTCATACACTTATTCCTCACCACCACCACCTAATGGTGTAATAGGCACATATTATCCTCCACCACATTATAAAAACTACCCAGTTCCCCCACCACCAAACCCAATTGTACCATACTTTCCATTCTACTATTATAACCCTCCTCCTGCATCTAGTGCAAACTCAATTGGGTTCTCTTTATTTTATACTATTACTATTGCCTTTTCCGTGTTTATTTGCTTACTTTGATGGTAAACAATTAAGAGTAAACAAAAAAAGGTGGAATAATGTGGCAGATTGTCAGATCTCTAGGAACTTGAAGGTGAGAGGAAAGAAAGAAAGGAACTTTGATCTTCATTCTTCAAAGAAGAAGCAAGAAAAATGAGAGTTGGGAATCGAAACTAACTGGGAGCTTGGTTTTGTATTTTTAGTATTAAAGATCCCATCTTTCACTTTTGCATCCCAAGAAGATGAACCAAGGTTTCTGTGCAGTGGGACCTAACAAGGAATTCTGACTCATTGTCAAGTAATCCCAATCCCTCTCTCTCTCTCTCTTTCTTGTGCTGTATTGATCTGTAATTTGTTTACAATTTGTACCTATTTTGTTTCTGTTAATTACAAATTAGTTATAATTATGGAAAATAAAGTAACAAAGTAGTCATTTATGTCTAAAATTTTGGTTCCCCAGTGGTACTATTAAAGCATACATGTTACTAATTGTTTCTTCCTAATCATTCGGTTGAGTTTGATTTTAGACAGTTCGTAGTTTAGGCTTGTTATTGTCAAAATATTCAATGGCTCGGTGATGTTAATGGGACTATGGGAGTCACTGTCCGGGCCAATTTTGCTGTCTACTGGATTTTCTTCTGTTGTCTTATTAAGGAGCGGATTAAGATTGTTTAAAATTCTTATCTCCTGTTGATCACATTTTGAATTTTAATAAATTCTTTTTAAAATTTTAAGGACCTTATGATAAAATTAGTTGAACTCTATAATATTTTGACCCAAACAAGGCAACCCTCCTTCTTAAAGGAGTACAAAAAAAATAGTCTTATTCAATGTATAAGCTTCCATTTTTACGGTACAAGAGGTGATCGGTAATACTAATTGTATGCTAAAATTGGTATGGGTTTGGTGTTTTCATATAATATTTGACCAATAATGGTAGGACCACACTTGCATATAATTGCGTAGCAGATTTTCCAATATATTTATAGAAATGTAGGTGGAGTCATTGTGTATCATTTAATGAGCTTAATGGTAGTGTGGCTGATGAAGTTTCAAAGATTTTGGATGAATCTTATTTCACCGAGCCAGTTCAGCTAGAGTTCTTTATTAAGGTTTTGCTTTTCAAAAAGGTTTTCAATCGTAGACCCCATGAGAGCCATGTAACAAAGTGTCACTATTAAAAGACGCTCGTCCTCCTTTTGAATCAAACATTGTATATCAATATTTATTTTACTTTTTTAAATTTGTACTTGATGTAATCCTAGGTAGGGATAACAAACTAGCATTTTGTCAAAGCAGAAGCAACTACATGCTGATGTTTGATCTAACCACAAAATAACCTAACTTTGAACTAACTAAAAAGCTAAAGCAATGCATTTTCTTTCTTGGTGTATGATGAGACTAGATAGGCACATTTTATATATATATATATATATAGTTCAAGCAATTGTCAACCGAGAATTGGTTCAGTTGGTAAGGCTTGAGCACTGCCTTGAAAAGGACCAGGTTCAAGCTAATATGGGCAGTCTCTCTTCACCTAAAAAAAAATTCCAAAAACAGTCAGGTTTACACGAAGGATCTGGAGGGTCCTAGTTTCTGACACAGGATTTTGGAGGATTATACTAGTATATAACTAACCAAAAATTATGAACAATTGACCCCTTGAAATATTGTATAATATATAAATCTCGAAATTTGTGAGATGTGGCCCATCAATTTAACTGTGATGCACTTGAGTTTTCTGAGTTGCACTTTGTGCTCTCTCTTTTCACTGTGCTTTCACGAAAGTGGTGTACCAAAAGTTTGGCCTTTTCCATATTTCCATCATCCATGTGCTTAAAAGTGGAATATACTTTATATTTAGGTAAAAAGAGAGAGAGAAAAAAAGAAAAACACAAAGACCTTTTTTTTAATTGAGTGGTATAAATTTTAAAATCAAATTGATTGTGCGTTTGATATATGGACTAAAAAGTGCTGAAATTGGGAAATCAGAAATGGCACATTGATTTTTGTACCAGATTGTCTTTCATTTTTAATGTATGCTGCCGTATTTTCCCATTAAAAAAAAAAAAAAACAGAGAGAAGAATGTGAGTTTTGGAATGTGAGCCACATTTTTATTTCTCTCTTTTTTTCAATTTCTTTTGAGAAAATAAATTGAAAAAAGAAAAGAAAAAGAGAGACATAAAAATGTGGATGAGAGCAAAGGAGTTGGACATATTGTGGGGGCAATTAGCTGGATGTCACGTAGCTTGATGAATGATGAGTGCGTGGTGGTGGGGTCCAGTCACGTTGGCATGGTATCCGACACAGCCACTTCACACTCCGAAAAACAGAAATGCCACGTACATAACAACACTTTTCTTTTTCTTCTTTTCACGTCGGTTTTTTTTCTTTTTTTCTTTTTTCCACGTCGGTTGAATTGCCAAGTTTTTACCAGTTTTATGTGTCCACTGCTCACCACTATCCGCTGGCATTATTTTTTTCACTTATAACAAATAATCAGTTACATCGACAAGTGCCAATTATTTTGATCAAAACTTTTATTTTTAGACTTTCTCAAACATGTGAGTTTCATATAATTTACTTGGTAAAATTTTTGATGAATAAATAAGACATTTGAGTTTTAATCTCTATTTACACCAAAAATCAATTAGTATCTTGATCGGATGATAAATAACTATCATTATGAGCGAACACTATAGGTTGAAACTTTAAAAAATAACTTTATCAAACTAAATTTCATAATTGCACACCACTAGCTAACTATTGATTGTGCCCTTTTTGCTCCAAAATCTAGTCATTTTCCAACAATAACGCTACAAAGTACAAACAATGTTTTTAGCTGAAATCTTTTACTGTTTCTAACGAAAAAGTATAGCATTTAAATCTCATCTCCCAATTATCAAACTATCCAATTTTTTTTTTTTTTTTTTTGTAATTATTGAACTAATTGACCATGAGTGGTAAACAAAACTAACACTTATGAACTCACAATTTTTTCTTTACCACTCATAATTGACTACTTCAATAATTGTGAATAAAGTTGTTTATATATAATCATTATGGTATATAAGTTTTTATATACCACATTTATCTAATATTAACCATTCATCTATCATTGTAAAACTTATATTAAATAGAATAATATTTTATGTTAACCATTAAAATTAGATAGATATGCTACATACCAAGAGAAAATGTGCACAGTAAAATTCTCTATAAATGCCAGCTCAAATACTCAACAATTATTATTCTTGTTATTATTATTTTGTGCACTTCAGTGTCAAGGACTCTTAAACCAATTGATTAAACTAGTCCCTCAATTCCAAATACATTGGGTAATTAAAAAAATGAATTCCTGTAAATAGTCTCAAGGTGTTCGATAACGTACTTGAAACACAAATGGATCATATGAGTATTGAAGATTACTAAACCAAGCCCTTGGGGTTAGCAATTACTAAGACTTAAAAATATGGTATAGTGGTTAGCAATTAAGATATTTATATGTTATGGGTGTGTATTGAACCCACAAACTTAATGAAATCAATCCATTGCAACCTATTGATGCCTTGAGTTAGTTTTTGTGGGGTGATGGGTTGAGGTGGAATTTTATTTTAAGCTTAGAGTTGGGTCGGATTCAATTGATAATTTTTTTCAACCCTTATTACTCAATTCTTATTTTTAATTTTTAATTTGATTTATTTTGGTATTTTAAGAATTAGTGTTAATGAATATATAACATATTTAGGCATATTATGTAATTGTAACAACTTTTTTTTTTAAATGCTCAAATAGTTTATTAAAATTTATGTAAGTACAACCCATTGATCTAATCTATTCTAATCTGGCCCAGAGGGATTAGGTTGGGAATTTCTCAATTTGAAAACGTCATGTTAAATTGGAAAAAAAAAAAAAAAAAACTCTCCAACCCAATCCATGTACACCCCTATGTATAGCGTAACTAATGAGTTATTGAAGACAATAGTAGAAATCAAACTATCAAACTAAGGTTAAAATCAAACCGTCAAACTTTGACTCAACCCATTATAGTGAAATTATGTGAATCTTTCACTTAAATCTCACACCTTATGCACTTGATTATATATCTCTTAATCATTGGCTCTTTTTCATATAGGGAGCACTATGGGCATGCCTAAATAGAATTACCACAACTAATAATCCCTTCATCCTTATATAGATAGATTAATGGACCTTTATGTCATATTTTTATGAGTCCATCCTCATCTCCTATCTCCCCATATGTTTGCCCTTGGGTGAAGGTAGAGATGGATGGAAAAAAGGAGTTAATTGATCATTAGTTATACATATCAAAATCGGAATCCTATTTAGCATCGTGGGAGATAGGTGAGATTGTGAATCGTAAAATCCTACATTATTTGAGGGAAAAAAAAACACATTAATATGTTAAATAATTACATAAATTATACACATTCGTTAAAAAAAAAAAAAAAAAAAAAAAAGCCAAAAGTATGCATCTATTTAATGTAATCATCATACGTTACTACATTCATTTGTAAGCATCATTTAAAAATGCCAAAAACCTCAAAACGTGGCACTCTACTCTCCACCCATATTCTCATTCCCACCTACCCCCACCATTCGTTCTCCTTTTTCTCCTATGTTACTTTACTTTCCTTTATCTTCTTCTTTTGCTATTTACTTTCTCCTTCATTTCAACTCAGACTCTCTAGATATGAACTATGAATCATCAATGGATAGGAAGAATAAAAATTTACTACAAAACCTATTGGGATATTATTTTTCATTTGAGTCCAACTGAGTTTTTTGTCAAAATAAAAAAGATTATAGGAAACTAGGAATGTTTGGAATCGTGCGATCCTACCAATCTTAAACGATCATAGTGTTCTTACTAATGATCCGAATTGTTTTAAGCAGGTGGGATTACAAGATCATAGGATTCATATCAGAATTTTGACAACCATGATACACATAGATAACATAAGCAAGTATTAACCATAATTATCAATTACCACATCCAAATGCAGTAATAATTACAGCAATAGAAGGAGCAAATATTTGTTACGAAGTGGAAAATTAATGAAGAATCTTTTAAAAGGAAGTATCACTCTAGGTCTTCAAGGATTCAACTCCGCAGAAAATCCACTATAAAAGAAATAATTACTATAGCCTACAAACAAAACCTTTAAACCTAAACTCTATAATCTGTATGTAACCTTAAAAAACGTCTCAAACAGTGACCACAGAACTCTAGAATGATTCTACATGAACAAATCGATATCCCATCTGCAATACCGAAATTCAGAAAATCAACATCCCATAATTGAAAAACTAATTTCATGGTTTCAAGAAATCTATAGTTTAGGCTTAAAGGTGAAAAAGAGTCACACAAATTAAGGCTGTGTGGGCCTTGGAATGATGAGAAATAACGCTCCTGGTATAGCTGCCTTCTCTTCCTTGAAATCGTGCATAAGAGGATTTATACAGGTAAGTTTAAGGTTTGATAGAAATCATATTAGTAACAAAATTCAGAATCTGATTTTCATAATCTTGCTCGAATTAGAAACTTTAGAATCGAGTGAGTTTCGAGCGAAATCTCTGTCCACTTTAATGATTTGCCTACATGTTTTCGTTTGACAGAAAACTTCTATTCTTCAACTAGCCTCCTTTGACACTTTTGCATAATATATAACCTAACTTTATTTACAATCTTCTTTGACCCATGAATTGTAACGTGAAATTTGCAAAATTTTAAAATATCCTTCTTCATTTGGGAGGTGAAAGATCTTTCACAATAATTTTGTTTTTTTTTTCTGAATTAGGATAATATAGAAAATCAAACTGTCAGTCTCTCACAAAGTTTAGTACTCGTACTACACAGACTCAATTAAAAGATGAAAAATTATCATTCACTGTAGGACCCAAGGAGATAGAGTAATAAGTGAAAGCAATCAAAGAGTTGGGCTTGATGGGCCTATATACAGGTTGCAAAGACAAACCTAAGTGGATTTTTATTTTCTGTAGGCCGAGGAATGGACCACATGGTCATTAGGAGGTCCGGTCCACCTTGCTAAAGTGGGTCATAGACTCATCCCTCAACCACAATTTTCCTATTCTCATGAAGTTTCAGCAATAGTTCATGTAGTACACTGATGCAGTCATGCTAGCATTATTGTTATCATTGATCATGGACCAAATCAAGTAAAAGGGCTTCTTGGTTGTTACTTTTCACTATATTCTCTCCATAAATTATGAGTATTTCTTAGATACTTTTAGAGTAGGGAGAATAATACTCCATCTTCTCACGTTCATGGTTGGGTCTACATATCAAATTGGTCTATCATGAATATGAAAGGAGAGAGCACTATTTTTCGGTACTTCGAAAGTACTTAAGAATTTTCCATAAATTATAGTAATAATTTGTGGACAGCCTGCTATTCTGCAAATGCTGGGTAGTACATGTCCTAGAGATTATCAATCCAACAAAAGAAAATTAAAAATCAATTTTTTTAGAAATAACCCAATTAAAAGTTGAAATGTACTTGCTTTAGATGATCTAGGGGACTGGCAAAAAAATCCTAAGTTTTTTTCCCCCACAAAATTATAACTCAACCCAAATTCTATTCTAGGTCGAAAGTCAGAAATGTCCAGACTCCAGAGCACCTCAACATGACCTGGTAACTTCTCTTTCTTTTTATTCTTTTTTTTTTTTAACAGCTGAATAAAATGACCTAGTATTTGGGCTGATATGTAACAAGAGAATGTATAAAATGATATTCGAAACAGGCTTTTTGGAGGACAAACTTTTTAAGGCCAATGTTCTTAACTTTTCTCCCTTCTCATTCGTAAAGGTAGACCCAAACCTATAACTTGGGCCGATCCACCCTCATGTTAATCGCTTCAATATGTTGGGATTGGAGTTTTTGTAAAGCGGGCTGTAAGAATTATGGACCATGAAAGATTTAGTTATTTTCTCGCACAACTTTTCTTTCTGGGAAAAAAAAAGTGGGGTGGGGGAGATTATTTTTAATGATCATTCAAGAAGTATTTGACTATAATTACACCAAATATGTATGAAACATAAAAGAGATCTTCTACTATGGGAGATATTTATACAAAGATCCACAACTTTCATTTCAAGAAAGAACTGAAATTGTTAACAAATTAAGAAACACTTGTTTTGAATATGAAAATATTTTAATGAATTTCCACTATGAAACAACCATGTTTGGTTTAGATGAAGAAGATAATCAATCTTTAAATTCCTCATACACTGCCAACTTGGTGAGTGAGAGTGAAATCGAAAGTGAAGAAGAAAAAAAAGAAAGAAAAAAGAACCCCAAGATCCAGAAGAATTTGTATCATGGAAGATTTATGATGTAAGGAAAAGGGTATGCACCCTTATTTTATATATATATATATATATATATATATATAACTAGTCGCTAACCCGTGCTACGCACGGAAACCTACCTATTTATGAGATAGATTAAAATAATTTTATAAAATCTTAAATTGATTAAGATAACTATACTATTGCATGATTTGCTCCTATATAACTTCAATTTGTGTTACAATTGAAGAACTTGAACGTGCAATGGCTTACAAAAAAAATTTCAGAAAATTTCATATACTGTAAAAAAAATAGCTTAAAAATTCAGATATTAAAACTTCTGAAAAACCAAAAAAAATATTAAAGAATCAGATAATGCACTGCTTAGAAATTATTGGAACAAAACGAAATATATATATATATATGACTAAACAATAGAGAAATATAAAAGAAAAATAGGTTACATTCATAAGAATAATTTCAATTATTGCAAACTTTTTTACGTTGTAAAAAACGGCTAAAAAAAGTTTGGTAGTTTATGTACGAAAATTACTTTTTAAAAAATACATGAAAAACCATCAAATAATTTTTTTTTTAAAACAAAGTAGAGGAGAAGAAAATAACATAAGAAGAGACCATACATCTACTCAACTTTAAAAAAAAAAAATTTTGGGGTTTGCATTGTTTTTATAGTGTTTATGATTAACCTTACAAAGTTTGAGTTTAAGTTGGACTTGTTAGAGAAATAAAGTTTCACTCTTTGTTAAGTTTAGACTAAACAAAAATAATTTTGTTTAAAAAAAATGATAATGATGCCTACCAAGCATCTTAATTACTACATTGTTGTAGAAGAAGTTGTAGTATAATTTTTCTATGATCCAAAGAAGTTAAACTTTATCAATAGTTGATGATTTTTATATTTATCCAAATAAAGTCACGCTTAGAATAATCTTAATATAGGATTTATTCAAGTTTTTTTATTTTTTTTTATCAACATTTGAATTTGAGTTTAAGTTAGATTTGTTAAAGAGATAGAGTTTCACCCATGGTTAAGTTTGGACTAAACAAAAATAATTTTGTTTAAAAAAATGATAATGATGAGTTTGAATTTAAGTTGGATTTGTTAGAGAAATAGAGTTTCACTCATTGTTAAGTTTGGACTAAACAAAAATAATTTTATTTAAAAAATGATTAAAAAAATGATGAGATTGAGTTTAAGTTGGACTTGTTAGAGAGATAGAGTTCCACTCCTTATTAAGTTTGGACTAAACAAAAATAATTTTATTTAAATAAAATAGTAATTTTATTTAAATATTATGCTGACGTGAAAAATTGTGGGAGTTTTAAAGGTTTCGGTTTTATAAAGATACATAGATAAGGGTGCATACCCTTTTCCTTACGTCATATATATATATATATATATATATATATATATATATATATATATATATATATATATTTTAGAGTAACTCTAGTGTTTTTTATGTAATTATTTCAAGATTTTATTTATTGCAAACAAATTTTATACATATTATCACGTAGAGAACTTGAATTCTTTTCAATCTGTTTTGGATGGTAATAATAATATTCTTTTTTTTCTTCTAATTGATCAAAACCCTTGCTGTTTTTATTTATTATTATTTTTCTAATAGTGTTTTCCTTTTATAAGCTTTAAACTTAAAAGCACTAATAAAATACAAAATATTTCAATTATATATTTTTTCTGAATTTTGATATTTAAAGAAGGTAATTACCCATTAAGATGCAAACGAAACACATAAAAGTATCCAAAGGGGAAAACAATCAGATTAGAATATGAAATACATAAAGTAAACATCTTGGTTATGCACTTTTTGGGGGGACAATTTCCCCCCAGGTTCCGCCTTTGCTGCCATGGCTGAGTTATCAGGTCCATGATAGTGGATGATGGTTAGGCCTTGGCTCAAGCTTGATGTTTGTCCATGTCTTAGAAAGTGTAATTTGTATTTGTTTTCATTTTTCACATATATTAACCATAAGGGAGTCATAACACAAAAAAAAAGGGTATGTTAGTGTTAATATAAGACTCACTACATAAACTTATAAACCGATGTGGGAATTTTTAAACATAAAATAAATAATTATAATTTTTATTTATTATTTTATTAATGACAAAAAAAAAATTATATGATTGATTTGATTTGTCTATTAAATTCATATCTTATCACAAAATTTTAGAATTATGGCTTGGTTGTATTTATTATTGTGTTGATGTACTGATTGCAATTTTTATTTTGCCAACATTCAATTATAAATATTGATTATTTTAACTAAATTTGAATCGTTAATTAAAAATTCATATATATGCACACATAAAAGAGTGTGCGGGTGTGCGGAGATTGTGATGATATTTAAGGATATTGTGATAAATGATGTTTAACAAGGGCTTTAATAACCTCCAAAGTTTTTTTCCCCTCAGTTCATTGGTTTAGAAGAAAGGCAGAATCATCTTTCACTTTAATGATGTTATGTATAAGTGTTTGAATTCTTTTTTTTTTTTTTTAAACATTATTTTAGTAGAATCATGATATGACATAATCCCGCTTAAAGAAAAAAAAATTATATGACATAATTTTAATCATTTATTCTTAAATAAATGGTCATAATTAAAAGAAGCTTATGTGGTAGAGTTTCCTATAAACTGTTAAGGATCTTGAACCCTATGCTATATGATAATTTCTATCATAATTTATTTATTTTTGGAATTAATAGTTTACTTAGTTATTACTTTGTAAAGTTTAGTCCCCCACGCAAAATCATTTTTGAAATTAACTAATGTGTAGGCTGATTAGGGTGAATACTACAAATTAGTGGAAATTATTATGTTAATTTTGACATATTAGTCACTCTACCACTCAAATAGTCCATTGAATTTTGAGCAAATTATAGTAAACCAATCTGTGGTTTGGCCAATTTGCACTTTGGTTATCCGTGATTTAAAATTTAACACTCTGTCCACCTGTGCTTAACTCCATTTTGTCCTCGTTGCCCACCTCACCCTTAAACGTTAGAAAAACACATTTTTATACAAATTTATAACATAACACTGATCAAAAGTGAAGCCCGGCCCGTAGAAAACTCCTCACAAGACCTAGAAACTTCGAAATCCCCCTCTTTGAATCTGATCAAGAAATCATGTTACATTTTCAGTCCATCACATTAAATCAATTAAGAACAATAATGAATGGGACGAACCAGCTAAGCCAATATTTGGCAAAATCGATAGCAATATTGGTGTTTGGAAGCAATGACTACCTTAACAACTACCTCTTGCCATCCCTCTATTCTTCCAGCTACACCTATAGCCCCCAAATTATGCAAACCTTCTACTCAATCGCTGTACCCGCCAAGTTTTGGTATATTTCATTATTTTATTTTCTCTATCATTTTTCTCTTTTATAAATTCAATGAATCATTTAGAATATATATATGGGTCTTTATAAACACAATAATAATTTAGAGACTTTAACCTTTGTGTGGGATTAGTGAACAATTTATATGAAATGGTTCGCTGCATGCATTGCAGGCACTGTACGGTATGGGATTAAGGAAGTTCTTATTAACAGGAGTGGGACCGCTTGGTTGCATCCCATACCAGAGAGCTAGTGGTCAAGCCCAGCCAGGAAGGTGTGCTATGGATTATGTGAATCAGATTCTTGGTACCTTCAATGATGAGCTTAGATCGCTGGTCACTCAGCTCAACACCAACCACCCGGGTACTTCGCTCATATTCTTGTAACGCTATTTCTAGATCAGATTCAAAGAGGGGATTTCGAAGTTTCTAGGTCTCATGAGGAGTTTTCTAAGGGGCTTCACTTTTGATCCGTGTTATGTTATAAATTTGTATAAAAATGTGTTTTTCAAACATCTAAGACTGAGAAGAGTAATGGAGACCAAACAGAGGTAAGTACAGTTGAGTAAAATGTTAAGTCTTAAACCATAAGTAGGTAAAGTGGAAATGGGCCAAACCACAGGTGAGTTTATTGTAATTTGCCCCTAAATTGTTTTTTTGGACTAATTTTCAATGATGGATGTAAATCAATCACAAATTAGGATGGTGGTTGAAAAAATTATTAGTTGATGGTAAACCTTGTAAAAAGACTTTTTAAACTAATGGTTAAGTAATCATTTTTCATTAATTTAAACTTTTACAATAAATAGTAATTTATCAACATAAGGAAAATTGCTAATATAGTTGGTTCTAATTTGAACCTTCTATTCACTTTACCTCACAAGTTAAAATTTTCTCACATTTAATCTCATTTATTAAATAGAAGTTTGAAATCCAAAAATCTGAGTCCTATCCAAATAGAAAATGTCAAAATAATGGCTAAGTGACTAAATTCACCGATTCTTATTAGTTTAAGTTTTTAAGATCGTTAATTAGATCTGGATAACAAATTTTTTAAAAATATTTGTTAATAAATCATTTTAGAAAGATTTTAATCCTACTTGCCCCAGTTGATTAGACCCAATACATGAAGATAGATCTAAGTCCAATTAACCTTTACATTCCTAATTTCAATAACTTTGCTTCTATAGTTATTCCAACTACCATCGATTAGGTTGATGGCCATGAAGATGAAGTGCAGCTTAGAGCATTCTCATCAACTCTCTTATAAAAAAAAATCATTATGACATGCCAAAAGTCTACTTTATTATTTTACCACATCATTTTACAATTCCTCATTTATCACATCTTCTATTCTTCAATTCTATACATTAAAATAACATTTACACCACATTAAAATAATATATTAACTCCTCCTCATCATCATCTTCTTCATCATCATCAACAACAACAACAACAATGGCACAACCACCACTGCCGCAACGACCACCAACACAACTGCTGCAACAACACCGATAGTTACCACCGGCACAAACTCACATCCACCAACACCACCTTATAAATAAATAATTACAACCAGGAAAAAAAAATTTCACAACAACCCACAAGGCACAAACACCACAACCACCCAATAATCACCACCACCACCACCAAATTGTCGCCACAACCACAGTACCACTACCACAACTAACCCACAAGCCACCATATTTACAAACCTCAAAATCCATCCCAAATCAAACAAACCCACAGCTTAAGCGGCGAGATCGGCTTCAGGCGAGATCGGTTTTAGTGGCTTGAGGTGGATTTAGGCGAGAGAGAAGACGACTATGGCTTGAGGTGACTTTAGGCTAGAGGGAGCTATGAAGGACGACTATGGTGAGATTAGCGGGCGGCAGCTCCAGGCGAGCGTATACTGATTCTTCTACAGAGTAGAGTAAGGACAAGAAAGGAAGAGAGTGAGAGAAAAAAAATGAAAGTGAAAAAGAAATAGGGAGCAACGGGAAAGATGGAGACCAGAGAGGAGAGAGAGAGTTGTTGCAGACGGAGAGAGAGAGAGATGCGTTGGGAGAAGAGAGAAGCAAATAAAATAAGCAAAAGAAATTTTGGCACACCAGTTCGTTCCGTCTCATATTTGAGACAGTATTATAGCGGTGTGTCAAAAATTTTAAGATTTGAAATACCTGATGAGAACTAAATTTTAGTGTTTAATGTATCAAATGTGTCATATTATAGCATTTAACATATTTACAACACCTGCTACGAATGGTCTTATACCATTGAAGTGAAAAACTGAAAGCACGTGCTGCTGCTGCAATGTATCATGTATGTTATGAAACAGGGAGGCATCATTTTGCTCTATTGTAATAGACTAATAGGTAAGGGCGGCTCAGCGTGTGTTCAAAAGTTGACACATTTTGAAGATACGAATTTTAATTATTGATGATGCTTTGATGAAACAGACAGAACAGAATTGCCGTAGTACTGCCAACTGTTGTGTTACAAATTTATTGAGCCTGGTCGCTTTTGGTAAAAACCAAAAAGAGCCTCGCTCCTAGCTTTTGATTTGCTTACGTGACCTTTTTGCTCTTCCTCACTTTTAATTATGATTTATGCTTACACAGTCAGTCACACACGCAACAGTAATTCCTCACATAATCTTTCTAAAAAGTCCCTGCTTCAATGATTTCTCACAGTCACAGATTGCACAATTATATATGTGCAAAATTTCTTTGTCAATTTCTAAATTAGATTCTTGAGGCCACAGGCTACACCTTTGACAAGTCTTATTTAATGAAGACCACTCATTAGGTCTTTATATTTGTCAATATTGATTAACAAAGTTTATCTCATGTCAATTCTCAATGCTGTAGTATTATGTGATTATGTACGTACACTGGAAGTAGAAGAACAACTCATTAAACATCCATTTAAGAATAATTTATTTAATTTTTTGTTACAAGTTTTTGTTGAAAGAGTACTAAAATATACTTATACTTAAAAAAAAAAAATTTAAAAAAAGAGATTTTAAAAAACCGTATATAAAAACTAAAGCTAAAAACTAATAATTTAAGCTAATAACAAACATGCTCAAGTATATGAGAGCTGAAAGCTATTAATATTGTTATTAAGATTATAAATAAAGATCTTCTAATGCTACAAGTTGATAAAATCCACTAATAGCAAAAGTATCCTAACTTTTCTAAAGTGACTATTTACAAAATTACGAATTTGTCATCTTAAATACATTGTCTCTTTATTGTATGCAAATCTCTACAAAGTTTCTTGCATGTATTTCTTATACCCCCATCTGATTAATGAGTTTGTGATATTCTTTATCATCTATTGATAGTGAAGAGATAGGACTCTAGCTATCATCAATATGACGTAGAGCCTCTGTATCATCTATCAATAAAGGTAACTCATACAGTACATTAAGAGTCCGTTTGGATAGAACTTATTTTGCTGAAACTGAAAACTGAAAACTGAAAACACTGTAGCAAAATAAATTTTAAATGTGTGAATAGTGCTGTGGGACCCATTTTTAATGAAAAAATTGCTGAAAAGTAAAATTTGTGGGATCCATGAACAGTGCATTTGTGCACTGTTCATGGCTGAAAAGTCCAAACTTGGGGCTGGGTTAAAAAAAAAAAAAAAAAAAAGAAGCAAAACGCGGACGCAGGAAACTTGGACGCGCTATCCAAACTCCACCTAAGACTTCTTTTTTTTGTAACCATGTCTTCTAGCAAATTTTTATTTTATTTTTATTTTTAACTTAATTTGCAATTGGCCTTTAGTTAATTGGTATTTGAGTAACAAGCAGCCTTTTAATTGCCATTACTTATATAGTAGGTTGGTAATTATTTCCCCCCATTCTACATATTCAATATATATTATACACTTTTTTCTAAAAAAAATATATACATTATACATTTATACAGTTCTTTATTTTTGAAAGAGTTTAAACTTATGACGTCCGCTTCCGATAACAGTTCTTTATCATTAGACCAACTTATACAATTCTTTATGATCAATGAAGTGTTTGCTTTGGTAATCCTTTGATAAGATTTTTCCTAATCGTTATTCCTTGGTTTTTGAGTTTTTGTTGAAGAACTTCAAAAATGTCATGAGGCAGTAAGCCTTTTGCTTTTTCAAATAGAACAATTCTTTTGTTTTTTCAAATTTTGGGTTCAAATCTTCATTTTTGAGAAAATAAAAGATATTGTCAATTTTTTCAATAAGATTTTTTTGGACTTTTCTAGTCTCGCTATTTGGTCAACTAGTCTTTCCACCAAACAATTCATGCTCAATTCACTCTTGTGATTTGTAAGAGCATCCACAATGGTTTTTTCAATCCTATCATATTTTACCATCTCAAAAAACTACTTTATCAATTATAGTATTATACCATACCATTTTACAATACACCCAACATCCCAAAATTCTTTTTTTTTTCCCATTTTATTTAAATATTCTATTTTATTCTTTTTTTTTTTTTTTACTATTTCTCTTTTTCTATTCATTTTCCTCTTTTTCTCCCTCAACCTCTAGCACCGGTTTCAACACACAGAGCTACACACACACAGAGACCCATGACTGACCACACAAAACAGAATGCACAGCTCATCAAAACTTTCTTTTTCATCCCAATTTTCTAACCAGACAAACAATACCTAGAAGAAAATTCATACAGAAAACACACAAAGTTGAGTTGAACTACGCTCTCATCCATCAAAAAGGCAAACTAAAACAACAACAAAACCCAAAACCTTCTCTTATTTTCTTTCATCTTCACACCAAACAAAAACAGATCACAATCCAAGAGTTTCAAACCCATCGGAGCCCTCACGCCGATCCAAACCCAACCCATCGACCCACCGTCGTCAAAACCCACAATCTCCACCGTTGTCAAAACCCACGCCTTTAAAGAAACCCACCACTGATGCCTCGTCAGAATCACTATCGAAGCCATCGGAGCTTCGATTCAAACCAATCAGAGCCATCTGATTCCACCGTTGTCAAAACCCACGAGGTCTTGGGTCTGAAGAGAGCAAAGAGCAAATGAGAAAAAGAGAAGGAAAAGAGAGGGAAAAAAAAAAAAATAATGAGAGGAGAGAGAAATTCCCGGGTTAAAAAGAGGAGAGAGAGTATTAAAAAAAAAATTATCCTATTCAGCTACAGTACCATCTTACATTTAAGATGGTACTTAAGCTCAATTTTTTTTTTTTTTTTTGTTGCAATAGTTACATTTTACAACATTTAATGAAGTGGGCATTTTGGGCTTGAATTGTAAAATTAGCCTACATTTGGGATTTGGCTTATCCGTTGCTGATACTCTAAGCCTCTAACACAAGATTTTCCAACACCGTTGAGTTCTTTGTAGATTTCTCTAAAGATTTCAGCATTATAGAAGTTTTTTGTTTTCAAAAAGTCCTACATAAATGTTTTCAAAGAAATACTCAAATTAATTGGAAAAGTATTTTGTTGTCAAATAAGTAATTGTGATAAAATGCTTTTAATCCAATATGAAAGTCGATGTAAATTTTTACTTCAAAAAAAAAATCGTTGAACTGATATCTTTGGTTGTCACAGTCAGCTTTGTCAACATTTTCCTTCTATATAATGACTCATCTAAACGAAATGAAGTAGACAGCCTCAATGTCTTGTCTTGTGAGATATTTGTGCCACAGACTTTCTATTTTTCGGAGTGCCACATACTTAAAATTTTTTAGAAGAATCCACGTACTTAAAATTGAATCTATGTGCTATGTTGCTAATTGCAATCGATTTAATAATATATATATATATATATATATATATATATATAATTTATTAATAATTATTCTAAAGATACCTCCAACCTACTCCCTTTATAATTTTATAAAGAGCTCTGTGCCCTCTGCCCCCAGGTGTTCGTGCAATCTAGTAATCTACTAGCATTTTGTTGCCTATAAAAGTTAAATGAATTCATTAATTAAGCAAACAAACGCTTTGGCTTTCTCAATAGTCAATACCCTCGGAAACAAAACTGCGGGAAATACAAATTTCACATTCCCTCTTCTTTTCTTATTTACAGTGGATCCCAATTTCTAAAAAACTCAATACAACAAAACACTCCCATGATTGAAGTAGAAAAACCCAAAAAGAAACAAAGGGAAAAAAAATGAATAAAGGGAGATTCTCACCAAATATGATAAGGGAAAATGTTTTTTTACGCTAGTACACAAAAAGCCCATATTTCATGATTTCATTACACATCATCAATTTTTCCTCTTATCCTTTATTATAATTATTATTATTAATTTTTTTGAGTATGTGGGTATGTACCATAACATGATTGTAACCGAAAAGCTTTAAACAGCTCACTTGTAAGTCTTAACATGAAAACATCACCACCATAACAAGAGTCAAGAGATAAACATCACCACCAACCAAAGAAAATAAAAAGCAAAAAAGAGCCGCAATATATATATTTATGCTTAGAACAACAATATCAAAAATAGGATCAATTTCCATTTCTTACAATTCATAAAATACTCTTCCAAGTCCCAAAAACAGTTAGTTAATACTTAAAACAATTATAAAAAAAAAAAAGACAAAATATAAATTCTCCTAAAAAAATAAATATAACAATAATTATAGAAGCAGGATTACACTTCCAAGGTTAGGATCCACATCCCTAAAATTCTAACACTTTTTTTCAAGAATTTCTTTGAAGAAGACCTAAGCATAAACAGAGCCATAAGATAGAGCCATCAATAGCACAGCCGCTTCTTCCTCTTCACCCAATTTCTTTCGTTGCCTCTCTACCGTTGATCTCTGCATCAAAACCTCTCTTCCCAAAGCCAATAGCCTCTGCTTCAAACTATTGCTTATCTTATTATTATTATTATTATGGTTGTTGTTATTGCTGCCATTAATACTAGCTCTCTTGCTCTTCTTGTCCTCTTTGTTCAAGCCCAAACTAGCTCTTCTCTTCTTCCTGCTTCTGATCCCACAAGCATTACACAGTGACTGCAAAAATCAAAACCCAATATCAATTTCTGATCAAGTAGTACCACAAATCAATGATAGAGAAACTGGGATTTGGATCAAGATTGTGATTTGATTACCTTTGGACCAGCTGGGCCGCCACGCCAAAGAGGGGTCTTTGTGGTACCACAATCAGCACAGGTCTTCTTGTGGGTCTCAGACTCCGATCCCTGCAATAAAACAAATAAATCATTCTGATCAAGCTCGAATCTTTCAGATCACAGATCAAACAGTAAGAGAGCAAAAGGAAATGGCAAAAAAAACTCACTTTATCACTCAGATCCACCATTTTCTTTAATGATTTGAACCGAACCAAACCAAACAAAACCCAGATTGGAGAAACCAATACCCAAAGTGGGTATTGCTTGTTTAGCTAAAAGAGGAAGTGGGTAATCCTTAAAACCCCAAAAGAATCAGACAACAAAGAGATCACAGACCTCACACTATAGCAAAATCAGAGCCACAAAGAGAGATAGAGAGAGAAGGAAAAACAGAATATAAATAAAAAAGAGCTATTCTTGTGTTTGAAATGAGAGAATCTATGGTTGTTGAAACGGAACGTTTGGGAATCTAAAAGAAACCGACATGCAATGAGAGACTGAGGCACTGTGTGTGTGTGAGAGAGAGAGAGAGAGAGAGAGAGAGAGGGAGAGGGAGAGAGAGACCGACACAAGAACCAGCCGCAGCAGATCTAAAAAAGACCACCTTATATAATTGGGACGCGAAACCCTAGCCCTATTGTATTTGTGAAATTACTTTTTTGACCTTGCCACCTTAAACTTTTTTTTCCTTTTTGTTTTTTCTATTTTTTTTTTGGGTTATTAGGGACCCGCCAAAATAATGAAAAAAAAAACGAGGGTTCTTGAAATGAAAAGCAAAAAAGAGGGCGCCATGGATTGGGAGTGAGAATTTTTTTTTTTTTTTTTGGTTGGGTTTTGGTTTGGGGGTTTAATAATTGAGTCAAGGAAAGGCATAAGTTGGTGGTGCAGTGCAGCTAGATTCCATTTTGTGGTCACACAGACGTTTTAGTATCTAAATTCACAATTTCCCATTTTTGTTAGGTCAACTGGGGGTACCACATTTTTTGGGTTCAAGACGTTTCACATTGTTGCAAACAATCAATTTAGTGTTTTTCTAGTTTCTACAGTGGATTACTATGCTTTTTTCGCAAGTACTTTTCTACTAGAACTAATTATTTTCCTGACAAGTCTGATGCTACTGATACATTTCTTTCGTTGGTACAAAGTTTTCCTCTATCTTGTAGTGACTCTTATCACTCCATCATATAAAAATTAGAAGAAAAAAAAATGGCCTCAATGTTATTTCAATTTTGCTAAATGTAACTAAAGCCATCGTTAACTTTTTGAATGTTTGTGTTGCATTTATTTCAATGTAAAATATTTTGAAGAGAATAATTTTTTTGTAGTGTTTGATTATTTTTCTGAAAATGTTTTAAAAAATATTTTTTTGATACCTTGACATGTTAATAGAATCTTGTTCTTATTATCAAGTGCCTTAAAACCAATTGTTAAGATAAAATTTTTAATCAATTGATCCACTTTTTCTAGGCAGTAAAAAAGTACAAACTTTTTATTAGTTTTTGTACTTTTCTTACTTCCCAATTTAGGTGACACCTATTTTATTATCTTTGGATTTAGCTTATTTTTTATACTTTTTTTAATGGAGGGTCTTCTTTTGTTTTAAATATACAATTGCAAGTGTAATGAGTTTTAATTTTCACCTTTTATTTAGTTAGTGGGTGATGTGGTTGTTTCCCATTAAAATAAGAAAAATGCTAACGGATACTCTTAGGGCAGCGGTTAACAATTCATTTAAAAAAAAATTAATGGGAAAATAAAAAAAAACAATTAATATTTTGACTTTTTTTTATTTCTCATAAAAGTGGTGTCAAAATTTTTTTAAAATGGATTGTTAACCATTGCCCTAAGGGCACTCATTAACATAATCCTTAAAAGAATAAAAGATTTCAGTTAAAAAAGTATTGGAGGTAAATCAAACCCATTATTTCTCTGACGATTACTCCAAGGAGATTTGTTAACACATTGCATGATATTAGGATGACCAAAAACTTTAAGTGGTGATGAATAAAATAGAAATTTAGAAAATGATTTTGCCATCCTTAGAGCAATTGTATCATTCCGGCTAAATTTTTTTGTCTATTTTACACCAACAACCTACTTTTTTTATTTTACAATACCACTTTTACAAAACACCCACATCAGAATATTTATTATACACTCTAATTTATTTAAATAATATTTTTTTATTAATATCTATTTCTTTCATTAATATGTATTTATTTCCCATCTCTCTCTCTCTCTCTCTCTCTCTCTCTCTCTCTCTCTCTCTCTCTCTCAGCCTCTCTTTCTCCCTAAACTCTCTTCCTCACTCATATCTCAAACCCAGAATTTACACATGTAGTAGATTTGGCAACGGCAGCAAGACAAATCCAGCTGTAGCAGCAAGGTAGAGTGGCGGCAGAGCAGTAGTAGCTTTGGCAACAGATCCAACTGATTTTCGTTGGGTTTTTCATGTGGATTTTTTGTTGGATTTTTCATATGAGTTTTCCGTTGGGTTGGATTCAGTTTTTATTGATATTGGTTTGGGTTTGGGATGAGTTTTTCTCTGAGTTTGGGTTGATTATGAGTTGGGTTTTCCAATGGGTTTAGCTTGATCTTTGTTTGGCTTGATTTGACGTTGATTTTGGGTCAATTTTACGGTGGATTATCAACTGTTGAAATGGATTGTGGTGGTGATGGTTGGGTGGTGCTGAGTTGGTGGTTGGATGTTTGTCATCTTCAAGAGAGGGTTGCTACGGTTGTTGGGAAAGAGAGGGAAAACCTGAAAGATGAGAGAAAAAAAAGAATAAATTATTAATATACACAGTTACGGTAACCGTGCATATTTGCATGACTGCAGCATGTGTTTATAAATACACATTTTTACACCTACTTAAAATTGTGTAAATTTTGACACTTTCTATTATAGAGGCACTGGTGCGGATGCTTTTACAGCATCAGAGAGAAGCATTCCAAATTGTCTACTTGTCATTACTAGCAAAAATAATAAGATTAATGAAAAGTATAGGAACGTGACTCTCATTTTCACCTGAAAGATTCTTTTACTGATAAGATTTTATTTTATGTATATGATAGTATATTATAGACTAGATAGTGACACAATTAATGTTTAAAAATTAAATGACGTGACAGTAGATATATTTTTAGATTTGAAATATTTAATTTGAACCATAAAATAGATCAATTTCAAATAGAGATGGTCGTAATATAAAACTACGTGTTATTGACCAGTACCCAAAAGGATCAAGGGGGTATAAAAATATAATTGTCTTTTACAATCATCAAATTTTTTTTTATGAACATATATAATTTGTTATGTGATGATTGTTATTTACTATTAGACAATGATATCAAGATTTTTTTTTTAAATAGTAAATCAAACAATTGAATAGTAATATGAAAGAATGGATTCCATTTAGTCTAATTTGTAAAATCTCTTGTCATAATATAAGAGGCGTAGGTTAGAATATTTTTTATACCATACCAATTAGAGTCTTGATTTAATGATAAAAAATAATCATCATGAAAACATTATAAGTTCAAGTTCTATTGTATTGCATATATATAAATAAAAAAATAAATTACAAATTATTTTACTCAATGTATTATTCATTTTTTACGATTGTTTTTTATCATCAACATAAGATATTAATAAATTTGTTTTTAACTTTTTAGACTTTTTTTAATGGGTGTCTTTATACACTTGTTAAGGAGTTTTTAAAAGAGTCCCAATTGCATTGAGAAGTAGTAAGCATTAATAAACAAAAAGTACACTTTCTTTTTTTGAAGAAAAACAAAAAATACACTTTCTTTTTTTGAAGAAAAACAAAAAATACACTTTCTTTTTTTGAAGAAAAACAAAAAATACACTTCAGATTAAAAAGAACTCAATAATAATCTATAAAAAGTAAATTCGATTACACTATATTATAAAATTCAACTTAAACCAGAAACTTGTTTTTAATACGATCAATTTTAATTAAGAATATTAGTTCTTCATTTATATCAAAAGCTGATTAGGGAGGTTTCCTTATTGAAAAAGATTACCCCCCCACAACAACAATGCATACATCCGAGCCCATCTTCCACACAGCCCTTAGCAAATCCTTGGCCTCACATTGGTTGAAAGCTTGTGTAGTAAGAAACCTCCCTAACAAACTAAGGGAGCATTCTTCCAACATCCTTTCCCTTTGTGAGACCCCAACCTTCATGGAGAGTCAATTGAAGTGGGTCCTAGCAAATGGTCCGTGGAGTTTTGAGGACCATCCTCTGGCATTACGAAGATGGGAGAGAGGTATGACAGCAACTTCGGTTAAATTCACTGCAATGCCAATGTGGGTTCAGGTATGGGGCTCACCTTTTGATTTGTTATTGGAAGAAGTGGGCAAGGATATTGGCAGTGGTTTGGGTGAAGTAATGGAAATTGATTTGAAGGCGCTTTCATCGGACCAAGCTCGCTTTCTTAGAGTAAGAGTGAAGTTGCCGTTAGATAAACCATTACGTCGAGGAGGAGTTGTAGCTAGTCCGAAAGGAGATAAAAATTTTATTGGTTTTAAGTATGAACGTTTAGTTGGGCTCTATTATCAGTGTGGTCGAATTGATCATAAGTTCAGGGACTGCTCTGTTCTATGGAACTGAAAACAGGGGCCTCTGCCATATGGGGAATGGTTGAAGGTGGGGTATCATAGAACCTATGGTAATGCAAATACACCAAGACGTAGTTCGGGGCAGCGAGATGATGACGTCCAAGCTGATCAGGGGTATCGGGGTTCTTTACAAAAGAATATAACTGAACCAAGTTATCTAACAATTGGAAGTGGAAGAGGAAGGATATCTTCAACGCAGGGGAGTAGTTTGCCTGAATGTGATAATTCCGACGATACTCCGACAGTTGGTGGTGCTTCATTAGAGAAGGATACAATCTTGAAGAATCGTGTTCCGATCTCTGAGGAGGTGAATGCGGAGATTGATCGGGACATCCAGACCGTTTCAGAGTTTTCAAATTTAAAAACGGTTCCAACTGATTTCGTGCCAGATAATAGCGTGATTTCATCTGACTTGATTGAGGTGGTAGTTATGGATGAGGATAACATCACTTACAATCGTGACTTAATGGGGAACCAGCACATATCTCCATCGATTTTTAAGGGATCAGAGGAAAGTTTCAAGGTAAGATGTGGCAACGTGAAAGGAAATAAGAATATCAGAAAGGGCCGGCCCAAAAGAAGTGGTAATATAGGTGAAGGTGTGAGGCAACCCTTGCATAGCCCAAAAAAAGCTGAGACTATTATCAACTCTTCAATTGTTGTCACGGAGCCTGGGAATAAAAGGAAGCAAGCAGAAACTATGAATAAGGAGGCTATGGGTGTTAAGGGAGAAAAGAAACATAAAATTGTGGAGACTGAGCAAGGTGTTGTGTCAATTATGGAATTGATGGGGGTTGCAGAGAAACCATGCCGGGCATGAAGACGAAAAAAAAAAGAAAAAAAACTCATCACGCTTATGTCCATATCAAGAAGGTGTCGTTTGGCATTTTTTCGTTTTCTGGGTTCTAAGTGAAGGTTTTTTTTTTTTTTTTGTCTTTTTCTTTTCTTTCTTCATTTATTTAATTTTTACGATGTAATTGTGCTTCTCAAGTATGCTAGTGGTGCAAAAGAAAAAAAAGGAGTCGTATATTCCTGTTTCTCTTCCTCATTGTATATTTTGCTTATTAATTAATAAAGTCTACTATCGTTTCTGCTAAAAAAAAAATTTAATTAATATTTTAGTTTGATAATAAAGAACTAAAATCAAAAGCGGATGTCATAAAAAAAAACATAAAAAAAAAAAAAAAAAAAAACTGGTATAGCTTTAGATTAAACTCTATTACCCAAAACAAAAAAGACGGGGCAATTTGCAAACTTTATTAATACCTTGTACGGCCAATAGGAATACGGATTAGAAGGTTAATGACAACTCATAGTCTCAGACGCTCCACTTGTCTGCCATTCAAAAAGAGAGGGAAAAAAGAAACACAATAAAAATTCGTATCGAACATTTTGGGCTCTTTTGTTTTGAACTCCAAATTCTAAACACTCGAATACAAATCATGGTCACGTTGGCGGGAGATTACAACATCCATGGCGGGAAACTAATCTGACGTGGATCAGCTATTTATTCATTGACAAGTCCTTTTTTTTTTTTTTTTACTGAATAATTAATAGGATGATAATTTATGGACTAAAATGTAAAAATTGTTATATTAATGGGTGTTCTTAGGTAATTATTAATAAACTATTTAAAGAAATTTTAATGTTACTTTTATGAGAAATATAAAAAGTTGTCAAAAAAATTACTCCCTCGGTTTCAATTTGTTTGTCCTGTTTGAAAAGTTAAACTTTTAAAGGGAATATCATTTATTGTCTTGTCTATCTTATAAGAATGTATAAATTTATAAAACTATCCTTAAATAAATTTATAAGTTTTTTAAAAAAAAAGAATTATGTTTTTCAAATAGTTTTGAAAATAAAGTAGGGGTATAATAGGAACATTAGTAAATTAATGACTTTTATTTTTAAAAACAAGACAATATTTTGAGATATCAAAAAATGAAATAGAAGACAAACAAACTGAGACAGAGGGAGTAATTGGTTTATCATTTTTTCAT
Source organism: Castanea sativa (assembly GCF_040712315.1). Classification (NCBI taxonomy): domain Eukaryota; kingdom Viridiplantae; phylum Streptophyta; class Magnoliopsida; order Fagales; family Fagaceae; genus Castanea; species Castanea sativa. Next base: position 11,914,035 of record NC_134014.1, read on the forward strand.
AAAATATTTCTAAAATTAGTTCATAAACTAATGTTCTTAGAGCATGTATTAACTTTTCGCCTCTTTTTAATAGATAACTTTAAGATCATTCATATCAAACATGTCATAAAATATAGCTTTTAATATTTTAAAAAGTTATTTTATTTATTTTAATAACCCATGTAAATGCACAATTTATGCCTAAACCCAATAGTGAGAAGGGAATAGGCCCAAAGAGCCTAATACAATGAAATTTGTAGAGAGTTGGCTTGAAATCTAGGTTCTAGTGATGCTTAGATAACAAAGATGATGGACTCAATTACCACGTCATACACAAGGAGCAATTTATATGACAGAATTTATCTTTGGACACAAGCCGAGGATAAATTATATTATCTTTTTCAAAGGTAGATTATAACTATAGATCACGAATGTATATAGTGTTTCTTCTCTCTTTTTTTCTGCCCCCTTATAATCGTCTTCCTCTTCCTTTTATATCCACTTCCTCCTTCTTCCCTTCTTCCACGTATGAATCAGATTACTATTTAGATACTTGTTTCATCCACCTCCCTTGAAATCTTTGGAGGCAGCTGTAAGGCTGAACCTTGATGTTCAAGCCTCACTTCCTCATCAATGCGGCCAGATAAGCAGTTATAGAGTATTCAATGCGGGGCGGTGGTAACAACTTTATCTTAGATATTTCACCGTCTTTCTTCTTATCTTCCTCATTTACCATGCTTACCCTTACCTATAGGGTATTCTAGAATATTGCCTGTGGATGTTAACCAGCCATTCTCCTACCTCGGCTTCACATAGCCGAGGACATAATCTTCCTCGGACTATCTTATTGGATATACTTGTTTAGGTATCACCTCCTTACCTTTTAGTATTGCTTTGTGAGTTGACATTCTTATGTCCTCGGACCATTCAGTGTCCTTGGATTGGGCCTTTAGCCCAACAAATACTCTTAGGCCAACCCCACACATATTCTTGAGTCCATTGACCCTACAACCCACTTTTAAATAAACCCACTTTTAAATACACCCAACATCAAATGTTTTATTTTAATATACAACATATTAAAATAATATATACAATACAGTAACATAATCTACAAAACAATGAAATAATTAACCATAACAATAAATAAAACACAACAATAGTCATAACATCAAACCCACAACCCAATGCCACCTCGAACAACCCACACCCACAACCAACAGACCACCAAATCAACCTACATCCACAACCCAAAGCCACCCCAATCAACCCACCAAAACTGAATCAATCAACCTTGATCAACCCACCAAAACCTAGCCATACGTGTCGAAACACCACAACCCAGCCACCCCGATCAACAGTAGAGACCCACACCCACAACCCAATGCCACCCTGAGCAACTCACACCCACAACCGACAAACCAATGAATCAACCTACACCCAAAACCCAAAGCCACCCTAATCAACCCACCAAAAATGATTCAATCAATCCCGATCAACCCACCAAAACCCATCCACACCTGTTGAAACCTAGCCACATTCGCCGAACCACCACAACTAGCCACCCCGATCAACAGCAAAGACCCACAAACCACAAAATCAACCTCATATTCAGCAGTTGTGCTGAGCCACCATAACCCAATCACATCAGTTGCTGGAGTCAAATCGTAGTTCAGTGAGAAAGAGGGGGATAGAGAGAGGCCGGAGTCAAATCATAACTTAGTGAGAAAGAGGGAGATGGAGAGGCAGTGAGAAAGAGAAAAAAAGTAGAGAGATTGAGAGATCAAAAAGAAAGAGAAAGAGAATATATATATTTAAAATAACACCTTGCTACAGTGAGCTACTAGAGATGGCAACTCACTGTAGCTGGGTGTAAAAAATTATAGCATTTGACATGTTTGATGTAGCGTGTTTTTTGTGTATTGATTGGTATTAATAGCTTTTTTAGCATTATAGCATTCTTAATGTGAATGCTTTAATAGTATTATTGTTTTGTTGTCTTTTCTTCAGTTGGTAATAGTATTTTGAAGTTAGCATGGTTTTATTATCCAACTCCCATTTAAAAAAAAAAAAAAAAAAAACAATGCTAGATAGCCACAAGGACTTGTTTGAGCTAAAAGTATTGGCATCTACCATGTTTGATGATTGGTGTTCTAATCCCACCTCCCTCATTTCCTATTTACCTAGTTACAAGAAAAAAAAAACCATGAGATTATTATTATTGTTGTTGTTGTAGGGATAAAGGGCCCATAAGTGTATATTGAGCCATGAGCCTTATCCAAGGATGTCTATTAATCTGAAGACTAGAAGATAACAGGGAAGAAATGTGAATCAAAGCGCCATAGACAAACTATGAGTGGGAAAGCCTGGGGTGGTAGTCTGAGGAGGAATGCCTCCTCAACTAAGCAAGGCAGATGTCAGAGGTTTCTGTCTGCCATTAAGAGCAACCTTCTAGAAGATTCTACTGGTAAGGATGAGTATTAGGGAAGCATAGGACAAACGAGAGCTGAGAAATATCAAAGGGAAAACGGCTATCACCGCATTGAATGCTCTGCAACTAACCCTTAGGTCGCATTAATGTGGAGGTGATACCTGAGTAGTAGCCAGCAGCCAGCAGCCTACAGCCTTAAAGCTACTCCAAAAGACTTCAAGAATGTGATCATAGGATAAGGATAAAAGTCAGCAGCTTGCCCTACACATGGAGGGTGAAGATGAAGAAAAACAGAGTATATAATAGAGAAAGAAGTCCCTTATGAAGGCATCTGGGAGGAAGGGGAGAGAGAAAAGATGGTAGCACCAAGAACTGTACTTGTAACCCAATTTCAAAAGAAATATATATAAGACTCGATCTCCTCAGATTGTGCCAATGACGATTTTCTTTAAGCAAAACCATTTTATTTTAGTTTTCTTGTCATCTGGGTTTACTATAATTATTATTTCACTCATTACAGTCTAGTTTTCCAGCCCACTCTCTACAAATTCATTGTATTAGGCTTTTTGGACCTAGATCCTTTTCCCTTTGGGCATAGGCACCAAACTGCGTCCTTACAATTATTATTATTATTATTATTATTATTATTATTATTATTATTATTATTATTATTATTATGTGGATAATTTGATAATTATAATTAGAATGAATGAATTTGAACCCTAAATATTATGAATATACTAGAAAGTGTTGATTAGTTGAGCTTGTGGCTCTTGGTTAAACCCATGGGAATTGGATGATTAAAAATAACTTATATTCATGTTTCGTACCTTTTTTAAGATCTCATTATTTGAAGTTGTGGCTGTATTTTTATGTAAGTTGTATTTTAACTAAAATAAACAATGAAAATGCTATTTCATCAAAAAAGGAAAAGAAAAAAGAAACAATGAAAGTGCTATTCAATACAAACCCTTAAATAAGACATATATCTTGGGGTAATCCAATGAGGGATTCCTCATTGTATTTAATTAGTATGCGCGAGACTACAGTACTACATTGAATTAATCAATTGCTCGAAGAACTCTCAACATTTTATGTTAGGGTTTTTAGACCCACTTGGTTGATTTTACAATGGAATAAGTAAACTTCAAATAATTAACAAGTTATGAATTTAAATTGATTTCCAAGTTAATTGTCACAGATTAAATATATCACCAATAAAGCAATAAAATAGTAAATCTAGTAGAAATAACAAAAAGTAGCAATATGGTGACCCAAAAAAACTTATGAAATTGTGGTTTCATAGTAAAAAATCTGGGGAGGATCAAATCTAAACAATCCTTAAGGCAACGTTTTACTAATAGAATCGAACTTTTGTACAATAGACATAACCCTAAATCTACTGCTGCTTCAAGTAGTATTTACGGGTCGTGACCACACGTAACTTCAAATCCACAAACTCTTTTATAGTAAAATTGTTACACACAAACTCTCCAGTTAATAACTTTGAGATATTCACTCAAATATTTAGATTAGCAATTGTGGTTGACTAGATGCAACAACCTTGCTTTATGATTGGATTTGTTATTTGAACAAGGTCTCCAATTGTAACTCCAAAAGGGTATGAAAAATCTCTAAATTTGTGTATTGAACACTACCTTTTTTGAATATGCAAAAATGTGCTCTAGGATTTGTATTTATATATAGTTAAGATCCATCAACACCCTAAATCAAATGACTAATAAGAAAACTAGATCAACAGTTTGTGTGAATCTTGATCGGTTGAGATGTTCATCTTGACTTAAATGAAAATGTCATTGATGATGATATATGTGAAGCATGTGGGTTGAGTAAAGAAACTAGTGGGCATCTTTTTTGGAAGTGTGAGGCTGCTTGTGAAGTTTGGGTCCGGTTCGACATTAGTTTCGAAGCTCATGGAGTCAAGTATAATGAATTTGTGGATCTAGTATGTTATCTTTTATTTTTATAGCATATGGGGAGTGATGTTTTGGAGATGCTCTTCATGATTGCATGGAGTATGTGGCATAATAGAAATGCAGTTAGACATAGGAGCTAAAGGCAATTTGCAACTTTGGTAGTGCAGAAAGCTAGGGGTGTTGCTGGATGAATTTCAAATTGCGAATCACTTTATTTCCTTGCCGAAGGACGACATGCAGGAATCCTGGGTAGCTCTGATTGCTCCTAGTTATAAGGTGAATGTGGATGGAGCGGTTTTTAGTCAGTTTGGCCAGGCTGGGGTGGGTGTGGTAATTTGAGACCACGAAGGTAGGGTGGTAGCAGCTTTAAGCAAACAACTTCAACAACCACTAGGACCTTTGAAAATTGAGGCCAAAGCTATGGAGGCTGGTGTTTAATTTGCTTGGGATGTTGGTATAAGGGAAATGATCCTTGAATGTGACTCCAGGATCGTGTTTGATGCTTTCTTGGATTTATGCACATTACCTATGATTATCTCAAATATCTTAGTTGGGGTATATCATTAGCTCCAGGATTTTAGAGTAGCTCAAGTATCCCATGTGAGGCGTCAAGGTAATAAGTTAGCACATATTTTGGCTAAACATGCCCCAAAATATAGTAAATAGTGATAATTTTGTAATTTGGATAGAAGAAAATCTATCACTGATTGAGTCAGCTATTACTCATGATTAACTGAATTTATTTTCATTGTAATAAAGTTACAAATTTCCTATTAAAAAAACAAAAGAAAAATAATTTTTTTTTTAAAAAAGTTACATTTGTTTATAGTTGCCAACTTAAAAATATAGACTTTGCATTTTAAGATTAAAAAAAAAAAGATTTATACATAGCGACAACCTTTTTAATTACCCCACAAGAGGCATTTAGTAGTTTTCAAGGCAGTGAAAAATGAGTTCAACGTATTTCTTTTTATCTTCACCACTTTGTTTGAAGTCTCAAATATTTTTCTTGGCCTTTTTTTTTTCATAGAAGGATATTTTTTAGGTTCAATGAAATTACTTGGGGGGAAAAAAAGTTCAATGCAAAGCAAAAATTTTATGATGTGAGATGTTGATACCTGAGACTGACTCTTGAGCTCTGAACGGGCCAAAAAGGCAAACATCATGACGGACATTTTGTCATGTATACAGACAGGAGAATATGAAATTTGCCTGTAGCAGAATGGTCCTCAATTCTCCTTCCTTATATTACCTTGAGAAGTGTAGCAAGGAAAGAAATTAATATTTTGTTGTCTTGACTTAAATGAAAATGTCATTGGCTGTACATTTTGTGTACAACTTTCCTGCATATCTTTTATTTGGATGATTGCTAATCAACTTTGATTTTATTTTTTTAAATAAAAAAATTATAAAAGTGAGAAGGAGAGGTGAGGTTTGAACTTTGAACCATCAACTTTGAATTAGTGTTAATTGATGTGATAAATGAATGCAATATTAAGTATTAATCATGCATATAAAAAGATATACATAATTACACATAAGTACGCCAATAAAAAAACTAATTAACATTATATATATACACGTCTCAACAACTTGTGCAATTCACTAGAAAGTCTAACAAAATATATATATTACTATTTTTTTTTTGTTTTAAATTTGGAATTTGATCATAATTATAATTATTAATAGATATTTATTAAGATTGTGTTTGCAAATGGAATTATCTATTTACTATTTAAAGGAAACATGATATGGTAATCTTCTAATGGAGAATTTATAAATAGAATAAAATCTAAATCTATTTAAATATATATTAATTAATTAAAATAATAACGTATAAAATTATAATGTCTCAAAAATTTATTTTGCAAGTATTATCTATCCATCTATCTATCTATCTATCTATCTATATATATATATATAAAACCGAAATCTCTGAAACTCTCACAATTTTCCATGTCAATACAATATTTAAATAATTTATTTATCATTTTATTTAAATAAAATTATTTTTGTTTAGTCCAAACTTAACAATGAGTGAAACTCTATCTCTCTAACAAGTCTAACTTAAACTCAAACTCAAACTCAAACGTTAACAAAAAAAATTGAATAAATCCTATATTAAGATTATCCTAAACATGGCTTTATTTGGATAAATATAATTAATATTTTTTGGTCTTTTAGAAGTTTTAATATCTGAAATTTTCTGACAATTATTTTGTAAGTCATTGCACATTTAACCAATGACTTCTTCATCAAATTGTAATATAAATTGAAGTCATACAAGAGCAAATTATGCAATGATGTAGTTTCTTAATCAATTTAAGATTTTATACAATTATTTTAGTCTATCTCACAAATATTTAAATTCTCATGCATAGCACGGGTCAACGACTAGTTATTATTATTATTATTATTATTATTAGCTTAATCAAAAGTTATAAGTCTTCATTTTTATATATATAGATCATAGATATGGAAAAGTAAAAAGAAGAATATGAATAAGAAGAAGGATAAACCTTAAAAAAAAATGATCCATGTGGATCACAACCCAAACGAGGGGGTGAGTGGCACTGGATTAACCAAGTAGCTCCATAAAAACCACAACTAAAAGATGAGGTTTTTCTTATGATTATCTCATTGATCAGAATATATAAGATAATCAATCAAAATGTGTCTTTTCTTGAAAAGAAGACAGCATAAAAGACATGCTAAAGAAGAGTAGTTGCCCTCTAATTTCAATTTTTGGATTAAGAAGAAGGCTTGTATTCTAGTGGTGTATGTGGTGCACAACACAAGTGGAAAAAGAGGAGGAAAGAAAAGAATGGCCCAGATGTAGATGGAGAGTTTGGTAATCAAATAAACAATAAAGAGACAATGAAAGCTCGTGAGACCATTTGATCTGTCTTCAAGACCAGACATGTACAAGGACCACACAAATAATAGCAAAAGCTTTGGACTTCCACGCCCTTTTTTGGATAATTTTACAGCAGTTTTTTTTTTTTTTGAGAAACAATTTTACAGCAGTTGAAAGTTGTAACATTGGCTAAAAGACATGTATTATAATATGAAATGATGATCTGTTGGCTGTAGCCTCTCCAATAATAGTAGTAACATAATTATTGATGCTTGATGGGCATGGGATATAAGCCTTAAAATTTGTTTTCCTCTCATATTCCCTACCAATCAGCACCCAATTCAAATTCTAAAAAAGACAAATTTGAAAACCAAAGATCTATAATTTCTCTCTCTCAAGCATCCGAGTTTTGATTACTTGAAAAATTGTCAAATATCATTGTCTTACGTGAAATATCTCGTAGTATGTCAATAAATATATATATATTTGTTGCAATGATTATTTTATTGATTTTTTTAGAGAGTTTCAATTTATGATATCCACTCATAATAACAGTTTTTTATTATCATATCAAGATACCAATCGGTTTTTTGTGTAGACGAGGATTGAATCCCAAATCTCTTAACTAAATTGATACATTCTCATGCATAAAGTACTGAAAAATCTAAAAAGGAAAATATTTGAAGGTTAATAAATATTGTAATTATCTCCATTTCTCTTTAAAGAGAAGACCCACATAAAAAAAATATAAATGAACAAATGTTTATGGGATCGATTATTACATTTGATAAAAAAAAGATTTGGATATTTATCACGGTCCTTACTTTTATAAAAAAAAGTGATTAAGAAGTAACAAAAATCAGTAAGAAGATGGTGGTGATTACTCCATACGTTACTAGGTATGTTAACCCTATAAGGATGGTTATAAATTTTAGCAATCACATTAATCGCAATTTGAGCTAATAGGCAATGATTCTTCAAAAAAAAAAAAAACTAATAGGCAATGACTTTATGAAACGATATAGATTCTTAAAGGACTAAATGAACACAAAAACCTGTCCTTTTGGGCATACGTGGAGAGTTCAAGAACAAGAAATATCTATCTAAGGCCCAATATGTAATACAGGGGATATGAAAAAAAAAAAAAAAAAACTCATTCTAAGTGTTTCACACAAAAAGCAAAACCCATGATACCCAGGTTCTGCACAAAAACACAGGGCCAGGCATTTTGAAAGGCTCAAAACAATTGGGCCCAATAAGTAGCAGGAAGGCCCTTGTGTGATTATAAATTAATGTCGGATTAATTAAGCCGCTCACACATAAATAGCTCATAAACATACCATACTAAAGAAAGCACATACAATATGGTAATTGAAATAAAATATTGATCATTCAAAGTAAGCACCTGCAGATAATTAAATAACAACAAAACTTAACATATTATCATAAGCATCCAATTTGACTTCAACTTTACGTACGAGAAAACATATATAATATCCAAAATAATCAAAACCTTAATCAATAATAGTAAAATTCAACAGCAAAAATTTGATCAAAGAGTTGTTGACCTAAATTATGATCACTAGCAGAAGAGCTCTCAGTCTGACGAGGGAGACAGCGAGCATCATAAGGAAGATGAGGGTGGTTTATACTCATACCAATATTGTAATACGAGGGTGGAGCCTTATACCGATGATCTTCATTATCGAACGTTGTCGGATTGATTAAATACCGGATTAATTGTCTTTCTTCTAAGGAATCATCATGGTGAACCATATCAATGCTTTGTTGAGGCACAACTGGGGTTGTATCCCGAGGACAACTCGGCTGGATGGATGATCTTTCTTCTAAGGAATCATCATGGTGAACCGTATCGGTGCTTTGTTGAGACACAGCTAGGGTTGTATCCTGAGGACAATATTGTGGCTCAATGGACAATCTTTCTTCTAGGGAATCATCATGGTGAATAGTCTCAGTACTTTGTTGAGGCATAGCTAGGGTTGTTATTGTGTTTGAGTCTGATTGCTGGCCACTTGCATCCTCGAGATGATGATAAAGGAATTCTTTGTCTTGTAGTAGTATTGGTTCCAGTTCATAATCTGATGAATCTTTTTTAGCGCTATTATTGATCGGCTGTGTTGTTACGGCTATGGTTTTCAACTTTTTTGATATTTGCTTTCCTACAACCAAGACGATATATAAAAAATAAGGATTGAAATCGAAACATCATACTAACTACTAAATATAATTAAGGAAGTCAAAAAGAATAAACTCTGTGAGATACAATGAGAAATCTAATGCAAGATGTAAAAAAATTAAACTGGTTTGACTTGTACTTCGCACACATATATGTATATACTCACCAAGCTTGATAGTTAAAAGCTGTTTAATCATAAAGAAACACAAAAACAAAAACGAAAACAAAGTTTTGTAGTTCATATATACCTAGTAACTTGCGCACTAAGGACTTGATTTTTCCTTCTCCCATGGCTTTCGCTGTGAAGGAGATCCTCTAATTTTGAAGTCAGAACTTAGAACCCTAGTAGAACCCCCAGTGAATTAGTTTTTATTTTCCACGATAGACACCCTATTTATAAAGGGGTGTGCAGGGACGGCTCTATATATTGACTAGGGGGCAACCCCCCCCCCCCCCCCCCCCCCCCCCGGTTTAATTTTAATATATTAATAGGTATAAATTTTAGCAATTTTGTTCAATAAAATTATATTTTACCCTCCTTAACAATGCCATCAATATTCTTTCCAGGTTAATGTTATAGCCACACACTTTTTTACAACTTTTTTACAGCAAATTTTTATTGGTTCGCACACTTGCATTATTTTTTATTTATTAATAACCATTCACCACATTAGCAAGTTGTAAGAAAAAAAATTGTAGTTTTAGCATTTTTCACCTTTTAAAGGCCATAAAAATTAATAGATTAAATCTAAAACAAAATATAGAAGTCCAAAAAAATTAGCCCAACAACAAAAATTACCAATAATAAAGTTAAAAAAAATTTAGCCCAATCAATCTATTTTACCCAAAACAAACAACTTGGTCATTTAAAAAGTTTCAAACAAAAATTCTTAGTGATAAAGTAGTAGAGTCAAAGACCGGAGCTGCCGCACATAGTTAACAACAGAGCTACCCCCTGACTTCAAATCCTGGCTCCGTCCTTGGGGGTGTGCTTCTTTTTCACGTAATTAGAAAGCCCATTCCCATTCGTATTCCTAATTCACATTCCTATTTCTAAGAGTAATTAATTATAATAACATACATATTTCTTAACCAACCAGAGACTTTTGTCTCAATGCCCTTTACTACTACAATACCCTTTACAATAACACATTCTGAGTTCAGAAAGAGAAAGAAAGAAAGAAAAAATTTACATAACACATTCACGTCTCACACAATCACATTCAAGTTTTGTTAGCTATTACAAATTTACAATGATGTGTGTGGGGTTTTAAGAAATAGCACAACGTTAATTCATGGCGAAGCCCACCTCTCCCCATCTCCATTGGGACTAAATTTTTATTATTGTTGTAAGAACAAAACTTAGTTACAGTACTTAGATATTATTCCTTAGATTTTCCTTTTAAGATTTAACCATGTGGTTGTACTTAACTAAAAATACACTTCTACTCCATGATAAAAAAAAACTACATTGCTGAATTTTAAGAAGGGAACCTAAGTAACAGCACCGAAGGATTGTATCTAAGTCTTGCCCTTCTTGTTATACATGATATGTAATAATTGGGAATTTGGGATTGAAAAAAAAAATCTATCTTTATCCTTTAGTATTGAATTATGTGTACTTGTTTAGAATTTTTCAAATTATAGAGGTATGTTTGGTAGACTATAATAGGTATTGTAATATAATAGTTATTCTTATAGTTTAACTACTCAGTAGTTTTGTTATGTTTTTATTATAGGGAATAGTCATTCCTTGGGTCTGTTTGGGATCCGCTTTTTTTGCTAAAATTGAAATTTTTTTACTGAAAATACTGTAGATAAATGTAAAAATTAGCTGAAATAGTACAGTGAGACACATGAATAGTACCAAAAAGTGTAGTAGAGTCCATGAATAGTAGCAAAAATAAGCTGAATAGTAAAATAAACTAGCCTTTTAAGCTTGAGCCAAACACACACCTTGTGAATAGTTCTCTTTAAAAATGAGGAATAATTGTTCATCTCTAAATTAAAAGGTTGTAAGTGCTATTCTTTAGTTTATGTATTACAGTAATTTATAAAATTAATATATTTCCAAATTAACAAACTTTCCATATGCATATTGTAAGAGCACAATTGCACCTGGACCCAAGAACAGCTATGGGCTCAGGCCCAATGAGCCTTAAACAATATGAATTTGTAGAGTGTGGGCTGGAAACCCAGGTTAGAAGTGTATGAGGATGAAATGACAAACTAAAGATCGCAAGTACTTGGAAACAAAAAGGAGTAATGTAAATAGGCCTCCTCGGACGTAAGCCGAGAGCTGTTCTTATCTTATATATCTCTCTCTCTTTTTCTTTTTCTTTTTAGGTTACAAAAAGTTCCGTCCCGTTTAAATCCCAGTCCCTCCTTAAATACTCCTCTTTTTAATACTTTATCCACGTGTTGCCCCCAATTCCCCCCTTAGCCCTAGATATTTCTTTTCTTAGTGCCTTTGAACGGTAACTAGAAGTTTCCTTCCACTTTGTTTAAGTGTCACTTCCTCATTAATGCGGCCAGGGTGGTAGCTGCAGGGTCTTTAATGTGGAGGTAGCAGCTTTTACCTCTGATATTCTTCCAACATCGGCGCTTCTAGGACATTCAAGGGTTCTCTCCCTTTAACCATTGGTCTTGACCGTGTCATTCCCTAACCTTTACGATGAAGTCTCAGGCTCTTTAATGTCAGTCAGGGGAAAACCATCCTCGGGCGGATCCTCGGATCCTCGGCGTATAGGCGGCCCCGCATAACACCAACAATCTCTAACCCCGGGGTCGGTCGGCCTCCCTAACAAGGCCCAAAAGGCCCACGTTCCCATCGGATCCTTTTGCCCCACACAATAGCCCCTCGAAAACTCTAATTTTCGACATCCGAGGAGAAAAATAGGGTTTTGATCCTGACGAGGATCCCTCTACACACTTTATAAGTGATAGCACGTGTGGAAATCGTTTCGCGTCCCAGAAAATGACACTTGGCGGTTTTATTTTCAAAAACGCGCGCATTTATTACTGTAAGTTACTCTTTCTCTGCCACGTTCAACGGTGAAATGGGCATCCAACGGTTCTCATTACTCCACAAAATTCTAGGCGGGACAGACATAATTTCGAGGCCGCCTTTTCGCACGTCGTGACGCTTCGGGAACCCGCGCCTTCATTTAATTCCTCAGGGGGTAATCCCATCAAGACATAAGCCATCATACCTTACTTTGCAGAAACCGTGAGATTTGCACACCTTGACCTTGTAAGTTCTTGCTCCTATCCTTAACCTTTTTTCCGATATTTGTCCTCGGCTATCACTACAAACACTCTCTCTTCTAAAGTCTAGTCCATCGTCCTTCTGTAATGGGAAAATTCAAGTGTCTAGTTGATACGCTGGGGATGGAAGGCTTTAGAGCCAAATACCGTATTCCCGGCGACGTAGGGTTAAAATGCGCGGCAACAGCCGTGGCCGGTTCTAGGACAGAGGAGAGGTTATCATTCCTATGATAGCCTTTATAGAGGGTGGGATGACCATACCAATGAAACTGTAACTAGGGAGTACCTCCGCAACCATCGGTTGTGTCCCGATCAATGCCTCCCAAACGTTTTTAGAGTCCTAGGTAGTGTAGATGCTCTAAACGAGCGAGATGGGTTTAAATCTCACATGGCACGATGTCGTGTTCCTATATGAGTCCCATAAACTTTCTAAGGTAGGTTATTACATTAAATCTCGGTCTAGCACCGTTAGACTAATCTCACTGTCTGCAGATCAAACAAAGGCATGAAGGACGACTACTTGATCGTGTCCGGGAAAGCGGCACGACGGCTTCCTTGCCAGGTTGGTGGGGGGATCCGGGTGCGACGCCGTAGGATTAATCTCCCCACGGCTCAACTTCTCTTAACACATACACACGAAATGCGCATTCACACTTGCTTAAATTTGTTAAACTTCTATTTAAATCGACCAAGTTTGTTTGTTTGATGTCTTTTTTGCGGATAAGCAACACGTGCGTCCTCGTCTAAGTCAACGTAACGTCGCGGATCTAAACCGAGTACTTCGCTCCGAGGTGTTCGTTAGTGAAGACACTGCACTCGGCTGCTCATCTTATTCTAGGGTACACCCCCTTTCCAAAGACTTCCGGGAGATGAGGACACCATTATTGCAGGTGGCCGAAGACGAAAGAGGATAAACGTAGCTCGGCCCCATTTTTTGGACGACGCGTGACCTCCCGGACGCTCCTAACACCATTCTATACAGCGGGCGATAGCGACGGTTCCCTTGCGTCGTGCACTCACAAACAACTTGTCATTCCGGAAGAGCGGGTGTCTTCTTCAAACACACTCGACGACGAGATAGATCAATTCCATCTCGAAGACAGAGACCTCGCGGGAACCGGTTTGTGGTACTTTCCGACGAGGAAGAAGAAACCACGAAGCCACGGAATTGCGGGGCTTGTAGTTGCCCTTCGAGGACGAATTTAAAGAAGACATGGGACGAATGAAGGGTCTTCTCGGTAGTAGGGCTGCTAAGGTTGCGAGAGAAGAAGAAAGCGGGAACGTCCCGAGTTCCCCGGCTTTACCTCCTCCTCATCCTACAGGCGAGCCAAAATTGCCGGCCGAGGACCCCGAAAGAAGAGAAAGGGGGATAATGAGGGGACCGATTACTAAAGACCCCAAGAAACCACGCCAACAACTCCCGCGGCCCCGGCGAAAGGCGGACAAGGGCGAGGGTAGAGCCCGTTCGGTTGAACTCGGGGAAATCGGGAATGAGGGCTGTAGTGCGCCGAGCACGGACCACATGGTCCCCCGATCTAAGGCGGACGGCGCTCCCATCTCCCTGCCGGTCCGGTATAAGGGCGGTTCAACAAGGCCATGCCCACCACCTGGCCGAGGTCTTGGAACGTCCTTCTGCGCCCAAGAACATGGAGACCTTGGAGAAAATGGGCCGGCCACAACTATTCCTCTCCCTAAAAAGAGACTTAGCGCTGGTAAGTGTTTCTCCTTTAACAATATTCGTAAGTAAGTTTGTTTTTAGTACTTTCCTAACTCCATCATACTTTGTTACGGGCTATTCGGGGAGGTCTTTGTAGCTGAAAAGTTTATTGAAGACACTCGGAAAATAGCCGGGCGAAGCTCGAAATTAGGATGGAGGCGAGAAGTCTTTGGGCACGGCCCTTGCCGAGAACGAGAAGTGACCTCGGAGGTAGCGGAGGGCGAGGAGAGAGAAGAATGGGGTCGAGTCAAACTTGAAGACCATGAAGACCCGAGATAGAAGGACGACAGTATGGCTCCTTCATGCAAGAGATGAAGAGCTCTCCCAAGCTCAAAAGGAGTGCTCGGATACGAAGAAGCGATTGGCGATGAAGGAAGAAGCCGATTCCTTCCAACTCTCTCTTCAAGCTGCCAAATAGGCAAGTTTTGATGAAGGGGTAGCCACTACCGAGGAGCGGTGATGAGGAGTTCGCGGCTTTATGCCGCGAGAATACCTGCTCAAAAAGTATGGGGGAAGCTTTAAACGTAGCCGGGAGTTCCTCAATCTTCGGATTTGAGGAAGTCCGAGAACGTTGGCTTCCCCTAGAAATACGGGGAGATTGAAGAGGCTCCTGTTGCTACTCCTACCCCCAGAGACAACTCTTGTTGCCCTACCCCAGATGGTCCCACGGCAAATTCACAGTCCTGAGAACCTTGGTTCCAATAAAGAGAAGGAAGGAGGAGTGGATGCAGAGAAGGACTTGAGCCAAACAGTGGAACCCATCGTCCTTTCAACAACGACAGTGGATAAAGGAAAGCAGATTATGACTCCTTTTGAGCTGGAGTTGAGAAAGACCGAGGGCACTAGTACCTCTCAGCAAGATCCTCCTCCAACAGCTTAGGACTTAGCTTAGGGCTTCTCTTTTTCCTTTCTTTTTTTTTTTTTTTTTGAATTATATGTAATGCATACTCAATTGGTTAATGAAGAACGATTTCGTTTACTTTTCACTTGGATTGTCTCTGTTTCTACTTTACTCTTTTCTGTACTTATTACAAAAGTTTCCCATTAAGTCATATCCAAAGTTTCTCAGAATATAAAAATCTAACTCCAAGGATTGCACAATCATAACTTCCATATTATCATGCGTATAGTACTAAAGATTTAATACAAGGTGACATAGTTAATACGTTTGAACAATGCCTTGATTAAAAAAGGAAAGAGGACTTCATATAACGGTTAAGCCCTTATAGTGCACTACACTGTTTCTAGTAGGATGTAAGATCCGAGGACCATTCCTTACACAAACTTACTCAATACTTAAAGATATAAAACTTAAGATCCAAGTTAATAAACAGTAAGGTATTACATCCAAACACAATCAGAAGTTAAGTTTAATCAAAGTCATAGTCCGAAGATAAATCTTAAACAATCTTTCGTTTAATTCTTCAAAATTGTAACTGTAAATGATAAGACATCAATTTCCACAAGGTTTGTGGTCTGAGGACTACACTTAACCAAATTTCTGTTTGATTCTTAATAATTGTAACTCCAAATGTTAATTTTCCCAAAGTAGGAGGTCCGAAGACCCGGCATAACTAAGGTTCTGTTTAACAAATGAAAAGACATGAATTTCCACAAGGTTTATGGTCCGAGGACTGCACTTAACCAAGTTTACGTTTGATTCTTAATAATTGTAACTCCAAATGTTAATTTTCCCAAAGTAGGAGGTCCGAAGACCGGCATAACTAAGGTTCTGTTTAACAAATGAAAAGACATCAATTTTCACAAGGTTTATGGTCCGAGGACTCCTTAACCAAGTTTACATTTTGATTCTTAATAATTGTAACCCCAAATGTTAATTTTCCCAAAGTAGGAGTTCCGAAGTCCAGGCATTTCTATGGTTCTGTTTAACAAATGAAAAGACATCAATTTCCACAAGGTTTATGGTCCGAGGACTGCACTTAACCAAGTTTCTGTTTGATTCTTAATAATTGTAACTCCAAATGTTAATTTTTCCAAAGTAGGAGGTCCGAAGACCCGGCATAACTAAGGTTTCGTTTAACAAATGAAAAGACATCAATTTCCACAAGGTTTATGGTCCGAGGACTGCATAACCAAGTTTGTTTGATTCTTAATAATTGTAACTCCAAATGTTAATTTTCCCAAAGTAGGAGGTCCGAAGACCCGGCATAACTAAGGTTACATTTGTTTAACAAATGAAAAGACATCAATTTCCACAAGGTTTATGGTCGAGGACTGCACTTAACCAAGTTTCTGTTTGATTCTTAATAATTGTAACTTCAAATATGAGAGCTAGCCATAACTTTGAAATATTAATTGACAAAAGCTTATTTGATTAATAATAATACCTTCTAAGATTATTTACATTCCATGGACGTGGTACAACTCGTTCATCTAGGTCAGCTAGCCTATACGACCTTATGCCTGCTATTGAGACTATGCGATAGGGGCCTTCCCGTTAGGTCCTAGTTTACCCCATGCCGGGTTCTTAGAAGTGCCTACAACTTTCCTTAACACAAGATCACCGTGTGCAAGTGGCCTTAGCTTCACGTGGGCATCATATCCTCGTTTTAGCTTCGCCGATAATAAGCCAATTGGACCATAGCCGCCTCACGCCGTTCCTCAAGTAAATCAAGATCTTTCTCCAGAAGTCCCCGATTATTCTCGGGGCTAAAAGAACTTGTCTTTAGAGTAGGAAAACCAGATTCTAGTGGTATCACTTGCCTCGGCTCCATAAGTCATGGAAAATGGTGTTTCTCCGGTGGACTGCGCGGTGTGGTCCGATATGTCCACGAGAACATGAGGGAGCTCTTCTACCCATCTGCCTTTCGCATCATCCAACCTCTTCTTGAGCCCATTGACTATGGCCTTGTTAACGGCCTCGGCCTGCCCATTCCCTCGAGGATAAGGCCGGGGTAGAATATCTATTTTTGATACCCATGTCACCACAATATTGCCTAAAGGCGTTCTTTGTCAAATTGAACGCCGTTGTACGAGACAAGTGTGTGCGGTATACCAAATCTAGTAACAATATTTTTCCATATAAATTTCTTGGAATCTACATGTCGGATATTGGCTAAAGTCTCTGCTTCAACCCATTTAGTGAAATAGTCTGTTCCCACGAGCAACCATCTTTTGTTGCCAGCAGCTCTCGGAAATGGCCCGACAATGTCCAGGCCCCATTGTGCGAAAGGCCAAGGACTAGACAGAGGGTTAAGAACCCCTCCAGGTTGGTGGATATTAGGGGCGAACCTCTGACATTGATCACACTTTACGGCATAGTCCCGAGCCTCCCTCCGCATATTGGGCCACCAATAACCCTGAGTAAGGGCTCTATGAGCTAAGGACCTTCCCCCAGTGTGACTCCCACAAATGCCTTCATGCAATTCCTCCAGTAATGATTCTGTTGATTCAGGGTGTACACACAACAAATACGGTCCCGAAAAGGATCGTTTGTATAACTTCTGGTCCTCGGACAACCAGAAACGCGGCGCCTTTCGACGTACCTTTTCTGCTTCAACTTTGTCTTCGGGAAGGATGTCATTTTTGAGAAAAGATGTGATCGAATCCATCCAACTAGGACCAGGCCTTATTAGATGGACGCGAGGTGCGTTAGCAGCTATAAGAGAAGGTTCTACCAAATCCTCAACGAGAATAACCCTTGGTAGACCTTGAGCCGAGGATGTTGCCAACGTAGCCAAAGAATCTGCATGAGTATTTCCACTTCTAGAGACATGAGCTAAGGCAAAGGAGTCGAATTCAGCTTGCTGACGCTTGACCTGGGTCAAATATTCCTGCATTCTGGAATCTCTAGCTTCCATGGTACCCAGGACATGGCCGACTACTAACTGAGAGTCCGAGAACAAATGGATTTCCTTGCCACCCATCTTACGTACCATTTGCATGCCTACCAAGACCGCTTCATACTCGGCCTCATTATTAGTAGCCGAGAAGGCCAATCTCAAAGATTTTTCAAAGACAATTCCTTCAGGGGACATTAGAACAAGTCCAACGCCGGACCCTTTATGATTAGCAGCCCCATCCACATAAACTTTCCAAGTCGAGGGCGATACGGCCGTGATCACACCAACTGATTTTTCACCCATGTGTGCTTCCTTTGAAGTTTCTTCTAACAATGGTTCGACAAACTCGCCACCAAATCAGCGAGGACCCGACCTTTCACCGAGGTGCGAGGCTTATATTTAACATCAAAGGCTCCCAAAATAGTTCCCCACTTTGCCACTCGCCGAATAATCAGCATTTGCGCAACACGGCCTTGAGAGGCAACCGGGTCAAAACAACCACGGTATGAGGCCGGAAATAGTGAGGGAGTTTACGCGTGGCGTGGACTGCGCCGAAGCGCTTTTTCTAAGGGCGAGATAGCGCACCTCGGCCTCATTCAAGGACTTACTAACGTAGTAGATCGGCCTCTCGCACTCCATTTTCATTCCTTATAAGAACTAGACTCACCGCATGAATAGCCACGGCCGGATAAGCGAATAACACCTCGTCCACCTCGGGCGAGATAAAATGGGTGGCCGAGAAAGATATTGCTTAAGCCGTTGGAAAGCCGACTCACAATCCTCGGTCCATTGAAATCCTTTCCACTTGTTCAACAACCGAAAGAAAGGACGGCACCGGTCACCGACCGAGAAATAAATCTATTCAACGCAGCAATCATTCCGGTCAATTTCGTATCTCCTTTGGGTTCCGCGGCGGCTGCAAATTCCGAACGACCTTAACTCCGCACCGGGTTCACCTCTATGCCCCTATGAGTGATCATATATCCTAGGAACTTTCCAGATCCCACGCCAAAAGAACACTTGGCGGCGTTAAGACGCAACTTATACTTCCTCAGCATCTGGAAGGTGTCGGCCAAATCTGTCATGTGCGAAGGTACCGTCTTACTCTTCACCACCATATCATCCACGTATACTTCTATGTTTTTCCCCGATTCTTTGCTCAAACATTCGGGTCATCATTCTTTGGTAAGTAGCCCCCGCATTTTTTAACCCGAATGGCATAACCTTATAATGATAGTTCCCAGTTGGTGTAATGAAAGCAGTCTTCTCCTGATCTTCTAACGCCAAGGGAATTTGGTGGTAACCCTGGAAGGCATCCAAAAAACTCATCCGAGGATGTCCGACAGTAGCATCTACTAATTGATCAATCCGTGGCATTGGGAATGAATCTTTAGGACAGGCTTTGTTCAGATCAGTAAAGTCTACACACACTCTCCACTTGCCGTTCTTCTTCTTAACGACAACAGTATGAGCCAATCATTCAGGGTAGAAAACTTCTTTGATAGCCCCCGCCCTTTTGAGTTTAAGAACCTCTTCCTTCACAGCCTCAGAATGTTCTCGGGAAGATCGCCGAGGTGGTTGCCTCCTCGGAACAATGGCCGGATTGACGTTTAAATGATGACAAATAAAGTTCGGATCTACCCCTGGAGCCTCATAGGGGTCCCATGCAAAGACATCTAGATTATCCTTCAGAAATTTCAACAACTCCATCTTCTCTTGGTGTGGCAATCGTATGCCAACTTGGAAGAACCTCTCTGGATCATCGGTTATTAAAAACTTCTCTAACTCCTCACAAACAGCCTCATCCTCTATCATCGCTCCAGGTGCCTCCGGAGCTGTTAATTGCTATGACTCCTGGATGGGCAAGGTTGATGACTCGATTCGTGACTGACGAAGCACCGCAGCCGATATGCATTGCCTAGCAACTACCTGGCTGCCGAGGATTTCCTCAACATGCTCCCCCAAGGGGAATTTTACTTTAACATGTAAGGTAGAAGAGACAGCTCCCAAAGCGTGCAGCCATGGCCTGGCGAGGATGGCTGTATATGGAGAGTACGCATCAACCACAATGAAATCTACCTCAACCGTTTCTGAGCCGGATTGAACGGGTAAACGGATCTGCCCCTTCGGCACAACGGCCCTTCCCTCAAAGCTTATAAGTGGGGAGTCATAAGGAGTTAAATCTTCCAACTCCAACCTCAGCCCTTTAAATAGATCAGGGTACATAATATCTGCACCGCTGCCTTGATCTATCATCACCCTTCTCACATCATAATTCCCTATCCTGAGGGTAACCACAAGAGCATCGTCATGGGGCTGGATAGTCCTTACTTTATCCTCCTCGGAGAAACCCAAGACAGGTAAAGTGCTCTTTAATCTCTTCGGCCTGCTACCCACATCCTCGGCCTGCGAATGGGAAACCGCCATAACCCTAGTGGGACCTGAGCCGGTCCTACCAGTGCGGCGAAGATAACATTAATCGTCCCCAATGCCGGCCGAGATGAACTATTCCTCCGGTTGTTTGAACCAACTTGACCGACTGCCCGGTGGCCGACACAAGTGCCGCTTTAACTTTCCCTCACCGACAAGCCGTTCTAAATGGTTCCACGGGGTCCGACATTTCTCGGTAGTGTGGCCCACATCCCGATGGTACCGACAGAAAAGGTTTTGATTTCTTCTCGCGGGGTCACTGCCATTTTGCCAGTGCCATCCGAAGAAGGGCTCTTTACGAACTTTTTCTAACAACCGATGCACCGGTTCTCGGAACACGCATTTACCACTGGGTATGCCGAGCCGGATTGTCCGAAGTAATCCCTTCTTGGCTTGTTGTTGTGGTATCCGTCCGACCCGAAATCCCTTCTCTCTGCGGGATAACCTTCTCCTTTCCTTTTCCCCGCTCGCCGATCTTCCTCCACCCTTTTATATTCATCAATACGATCCATAAGACGGCGTACGCTGCGGACGGGCTTTTTCGTCAAAGACTTTCGTAGGTCGTGATCAGTAGGGAGGCCCACCTTGAAGGTATTAAGCGCCACCTCATCAAAGTCGCCGTCTATTTCATTAAACATCTCCCAGTATCTGTCGGAGTATGCTTTTAGTGTCTCCCCTTCCTTCATGACCATGGATAGCAACGAGTCCAATGGCCGAGGGACTCTGCTACAAGTAATGAACCGCGAAGCAAATGCCCTAGTTAGTTCCCCGAACGAGCCTACAGACCCCGATTTGAGACCGTTAAACCATCTCATAGCCACAGGTCCCAAGCTGGAGGGGAAGACTTTACACATCAAAGTCTCGTTATGAGAGTGCACTGCCATCCTTTGGTTGAAGTGACTCACGTGTTCCACCGGATCAGTCCGGCCATTATAGATGGTAAAGGTGGGCTGGGTGAACCTCCTGGGAAGCCTTCCCCTCTCAATCCTCCGTGAAAACGGAGACTTAGAGAGTTGGTGCAACGCCCTACTCATGGTATCGTTGCCTAAGCCCCTAGAACGAAGCTTCTTACGTCCGCGGGTTGGCTGGTCGTTCTCCTCACCAGAGGATGTTGCGCTGGTGGGGGAATATGACCTCGAACTGTAGCCAACTCTCCTATCCTTCTCTGAGGAATAACTAGACGAGGAGGGGGAAACCTTACGTTTAGCACGGCGTAACTTCTTCTTTAAACGATAGATTTCTTTCTGCATGGATTTAGAACCCTCATCGTGGGTAGTGCTACCCCCTCCACGAGTATGGCTAGCCCCTGGATATTCTGTATGGACGCTTCCCTCACGATCCCTACGTTGTTCAAGACGTTCGAAATGATCTTCCGGTTGTGATCCTTGTGACTCTGCATGATGAGAGCCTAAGCCTGCCATAATATCCCTACTACTTCTAGACTAGATCCCCACAGACGGCGCCAATTGTAAGAGCACAATTGCACCTGGACCCAAGAACAGCTATGGGCTCAGGCCCAATGAGCCTTAAACAATATGAATTTGTAGAGTGTGGGCTGGAAACCCAGGTTAGAAGTGTATGAGGATGAAATGACAAACTAAAGATCGCAAGTACTTGGAAACAAAAAGGAGTAATGTAAATAGGCCTCCTCGGACGTAAGCCGAGAGCTGTTCTTATCTTATATATCTCTCTCTCTTTTTCTTTTTCTTTTTAGGTTACAAAAAGTTCCGT
Organism: Castanea sativa; assembly: GCF_040712315.1. Classification (NCBI taxonomy): domain Eukaryota; kingdom Viridiplantae; phylum Streptophyta; class Magnoliopsida; order Fagales; family Fagaceae; genus Castanea; species Castanea sativa. The sequence goes on from NC_134014.1 coordinate 11,936,384, forward strand.
CCCGTTTCTGTCCCAGGTCCCTCCTTAAATACTCCTCTTTTTAATACTTTATCCACGTGTTGCCCCCAATTCCCCCCTTAGCCTAGATATTTCTTTTCTTAGTGCCTTTGAACAGTAACTAGAAGTTTCCCTTCCACTGTTTAAGTGTCACTTCCTCATTAATGCGGCCAGGGTGGTAGGTGCAGGGTCTTTAATGTGGAGGTAGCAGCCTTTACTTCTGATATTCTTCCAACATCGGCGCTTCTAGGACATTCAAGGGTTCTCTCCCTTTAACCATTGGTCTTGACCGTGTCATTCCCTAACCTTTACCATGAAGTCTCAGGCTCTTTAATGTCAGTCCGAGGGGAAAACCATCCTCGGCTGGATCCTCGGATCCTCGGCGTATAGGCCGACCCATAACACCAACAATCTCTAACCCCAGGGTCAAGTCGGCCTCCCTTAACAAGGCCCAAAAGGCCCACGTTCCCATCAGGATCCTTTTGCCCCACACACATATAATAATTATGAAAATAAAAAATTTTAAAAAATAATTGATCTCTCTTTCAAATTTTAAAATTTTTTTAGGAAATATAATTAACTATACTACTATTTAAGAGGTTTCCTTTGTTTAGACCGAATTTTTTTTATTCCAAAATATCCCTACTGCCTACGTTTAAGTAGGGGCAAAACTTGAGGATAACACTGTAAAAATATATCTTTAATTCTCACCTAAAACATTTCCTACAAAATAAGATCACTTTTCCACTAATCCACTTCTTTAAAGCAACTATACGTTTATTGTTGTTATTTTTTTTTCTTTTAAAAAAAATCATTCTCACTTTTATCTTCAAATCATTTTTCAAAAAATAACCTCAAGTTTATCCAAAAAATAAAAACTATATAGAACAAGTTTAATTATAATTTAAACTGCTTTTAACTTCTTTTTAAAATTTAAAAACAGGAAACCTAATAAAAAAAACCCACATTGTATCAAAAAAGAGTTATCTACCCTGATAAAAAAAAAGTTATCTACCTACGTTTTTAATTTGAAAAAAAAAAAAAAACACTATCCCACTTTCTATCCAAAAAAGTCTACCCTAGCCATTTCTTTTTACAAATTTGTGGATAACTACACGGTTAAAAACTCTTCAATAAAAAAAAATGAATTGTAAAATTATTTTACCCACAAACACATATTACTCATCACACCCTTAGAAATTTTTTGTGATTAAAAAATATAATATCTCAAATTATAATAAATGTAAATTATTAACCTTTACAAAAAAATAAAATAAAAGAGCCTCTGAACACGTGCTTAATGGTTTATGCTCTTTTGGTGGTGGTTGGTGGTGGTTTTTGCTCATTTGGGGTTGGTTGGTGGTGACTTGCATTTTTCATGTGATTTGTCATTCCAAATACTTGAAAAATATTTTACAATAAAATTTTTACATGTAAAATATTTTACAATTGATCGGATGTTATTTATTTTATATATATATATATATATAATAAATACATGTTAACTTTCATATTAATCGGATGTTATTTATTATTTAATCTATAAACTTATTTTTTATATATAATTTTGGACTACAAAAACTCAGAGTTTAAACATTTAATTGATAACATAACTATTGATCTTTGATTTTATTGATATTTTGCAAGCACGAAGGATATAAAATGTAATCTAATGATGGATTTGTCAAAATTCACATTTATTATATATATATATATATATTAAAATGAGTTGTAGTCTTAGTTGCAACTAATTTTTTTGCCAAATTTTGTCCAAAATTTAAATATGGTGGGCCTAAAAAAATTTTTGGGTAGTCACCATTTTTTTTTTAAAGTAAAAAAAAAAATTCATAAAATTGTTAAAATTTATATATAATAATTATTTTTTTTCCAGGTCAGGTTTGTTGATTGCTTAAAATTCCACTATTATCTTAGTCTTGGTAGGCAATATCATATCAATTTCATGTTTAATTACACGTAAATATGTGAGTTTGAAATATTTCTAAAAAATATACTCATTATGTGCATTTTTCTATTGTAAGAGATTAAAACTATTTAGCTAGTCATACAAACATGCTATTAGGATAATCCAAGGGTCAAGATAAGTTGAAGCATGATTTTTGAAGTATTAAGGCTCCGTTTGGGAGTTCATAAGGGAAGGAAATGGAATGATCATGAGGGAAAGGAAAGGAATGGAATGTATTTAAGTAAGGGAAATGAATGGAAAAGAATGGAATGGAATGGAATTAAGTAACCGTGTTTGGATGTTTTAAATAAAGGAATGGAAAGGAATGGAAATGAATGAAAATGAATGGAATGTAAGTAATCTTGTTTGGGAGTAACATGGAGGGAATATAATGAAATCATTTTATGACAATATTACTATTAGACCCCTATTTTAAAATAAAAGGTTGAATATATAAGGGTATTTTGGGAGTTTTAGTAAAAAATTCATTAAATCTAATTTCATTCCCTCTCATTCCTCCCAATTTCGGGGGGAATGAAAATTTGAGGTTTCAAGGGAATAGAGAGGAATGAGTGCTCCCTCCTACCCATTTCATTCCCTCTCACTTAAACTCCCAAACAAGGGAATGGACTTTCCATTTCCTCCATTAAAACTCTCAAATAAGAGAAGGGAAGAATATTCTAAAATTATTCTTTTCATTCCTTTTCATTCCATTCCATTCCCTTCCCTCCTCCCAAACGAGGCCTAAATAAATAAAAAAAGTGTGAGAATAAAAAAGGGAAGAAAGAAATTCGTTCAAGCCAAAATTGGAAAAATCCTGATATGGAAACAAACTGTTTCAATATTTTTGCCATAACTTCTTGTATAGATGTCGGATTGACCTAATTCTTGTGGCCACAGAAAGAAAACTTGAAGATCTAAAACTTTGTAGTTTACTGAAAATTCCAAAATAATATTTTTGAAGGTCAAAAGTGGGTTGGAAGCTAACAATGGACAAAATTCTGAATTAAAATCAAGGGATTCTCATCCTAAATTTGAGAGATTTTCTCTTTTTTTCTTTTGGAGGAGGCTGCGGTTATAGTAGAGGAAAAACCGTAAAACTTTTTTTTTAATCTTTCGTTTTTTTTTAGACAATTGGCATTGTTTTTATGTGCAGCTAAATTTCTAGCTAGGGTTAGAAGTGAAACCTAATAAGTTGGAAAGAACGTGTGAGAATAAAAAAGGGAAGAAAAAAATTCGTTCAAGCCAAAATTGGAAAAATCTTGATATGAAATCAAACTACTTTAGTATTGTTGCCATAACTTCTTGCATAGATGTCGGATTGACCAGATTCTTGTGGCCACGGAAAGAAGACTTTAAGATCTAAAACTTTGTAGTTTATTGAAAATTCCAAAATAATATTTTTGAAGGTCAAAAGTGGGTTGGAAGCTAATAGTGGATTAAATTCCGAATTAAAATCAAGGGATTCTCATCATAAATTTGAGAGATTTTCTCTTTTTTCTTTTAGAGGAGGTTGAAGTTATAGTAGAGGAAAAACCCTAGAACTTTTTTTTTAATCTTTGGTTTTATTTTTTAGACAATTGGCATTGTTTTTATGTGCAGCTAAATTTCTAGCTAGGGTTAAAGGTGAAACCTAATATTTTTATCATGTGTTCTTGTGGTCCTGTGACCACCTTGGCATTAATGTAGGGTCCCAGAAAATATGGAGTTAGTGCAATGTTTAATCTTACATTAAAAATGAGAGAGGTTCTTTTATTGTTTTTAAGTGTGGTGCTTAATGGGATGAAATGTATTGAAATAGATATTGGGTTAGATACGTACGAGAAGGAGGTGAAAGGAGAAGGTGTTTGAGCCTATTTATTTCTTCATAAATTCTTTATCTAATCAAATGTGTAGCTTTAGCTCATTTGCATAATATCCAGCAATTAAACTTGTAACACTCACTACATAAAAATAATGGAACTATTAATCAAATTAGTTTAGGTAATCAATTTCCAAGCGGGTGTTATTTTTGATGGAGCTTTGAGCTTAAACACCTTATGTAGAGGTTATTCTAGTTATACAACATTTATTGGGGGTATTCTTTCTGGTGAAGTTTTGAGCTTCAACACCTTTTGTAGAGATTGTTTTAGCCATACGATATTAGTATTGTATCCTGGGGGAGTCAAGTCAGAGAAGGTCTGCATCGGTTACGAATTAGCCAACCGAGGGCTTGAGAAGGTCTGCATTGGTTACAAAGATTAAATAACCAAGGGCTCAAATCTCCTTAAAGAGAACAAGTGTCGCACTCCAGTTTTAATAGTGGTATAATTTTCCTCAAAAAAATAATATTCAAATGTTTTCTTTTTGTGTTATTTTCATTATTATTATGCTAGCACCAACATACAGTTTATTGAAAAACATTTGAACACGTGAGCATTGACATTGTACGACTTATAGTGAATATTGTATGTAAACATAGACAAGCATATTATTAGTAGGGATCTAGTTTAAGTATGCAAATATTTCAAAGATCTCATATGAACATTCATGCAATTTTCCAGGGAAAATATGAGATTGCATGTTATTTAGAAGAGTAAAAGATCTAAATGAACATTTCAAGAATCTCATATGAACATTCAAACATTTTTCTAATAAAAAACAAGAGACTAAATGTTTTTTTTATGAAAGTAAAAGATCTAGCATTTGACATTATGATAACGATATGACATATTGGAATTTCCCAGACAAGAGGTCTAGAGGGGAAGCAATGAAAGACTCGGTTGCCCATTGAAAGGATCATTGGATACGTAATGATTATGCTCAGTTGCATCCTATAGAGCTTTAAGGGAATAAGGGTGCTTTGAACTGTGAACCCCTCCTCCATTTACAGAGAGGGAGGGGAGGGCTTTGTGATGAGATTTGGATGAGTATAAGACTCTCCATGATGATAAATTCAATTTTATCTAAAAAAATAGCAAATTTTCAAGTTTGAACAAAGCTTAAACAAGTGTCAGTATGTAGGCTTTAAGTTTTTCATTCAAAAATAATATTGAGATAAAAGTGCTATCATTTGAAAGATGATTCTTAATGCAACAATTTTAGCATCAATATATAATAAAGTCCAAATTCCAATGTTTACTATGCCAAAATTGCCTTGCAAGGTGAACTTGAAAATTGTTCTTGATATATTTATTTATTATTTTTTGCTTTTGTAGCAATTTTCTATTAAGTTTTTGAATTCCATATGAATTTTGAACCATAATTTTGTTATTTGGGTTAGTTTAAGGCTAAAGGATATTTAGAAAATAATTAATTTTAATTAAATGATTTTTTAAAAGATATTAGTTAAGATTCAAAATCAAGATCAATGACACAATCATAATAACATGATCATCACTATACCCCATCCATATATTTTTCAATTAAAAAAAATTGCTGATTTTGACTTGGTTTAATTCAGCCGCGAACACATAAATACCTCATAAACATGTACTAAAGAATGCACATACAATATTATGGTATTTAAAATAAAAATTAACCATTCAAAGTATATAACTTCAGATAATTAAATAACAAAAAAAACTAAACATATTATTATAAGCATCCAATTCAACTTTAACTACGAGAAAACATAATATCCAAAATAATAATCAAACCTAGCTAAATCAAGGTAGTAAAGTTTAACATAAAAAATTTGATCAACATTCTGGTCACTAGCAGAAGCAAATCTCTCAGTCCGTTGAGGAATGGGGATAAAGTTGAAGATTAAAAAAATCATCAACAAATTGTTGAGCATAATTCTGATTACTTGCAGAAGCATAGCTTTCAGTTTGATGAGGAACAAAACTAGCATCATCACCAGGAACTTCAAAAAATTGATCAACAAATTGTTGAGCATAATTCTGATCACTCGTAGAAGCATAGCTCTTAGAAGGCGGGTACACACTCATACCATCATTGTAATTCGAGGGTGGAGCGTTATACCAAGGATCTTGATTATAATTCTGAGGATAATATGGCTGAATGGACGATATTTCTTCTTCGGAATCATCATTGTGAACGGTTTCAGTGCTTTGTTGAGACACAACTGGGTCCTCGTCTGACTGATCATGATGAATTGATTCATTGTCGGACTGCAGTTCAGGTTCCCTGTTGGATTGAAGTTCAGATTCACTATCGGATGAATCTATTTGAGCACTACTGCTAGGTTGTGTTGGTTCGGCTTCGGCTTTCGAAGCTTTTGATTTTGACTTTCCTAAGAAAAATTATATATACGTACAAAATAAGTATCGAAATCAAAACAACATTCTAACTATTACATATAAGGAAGTAAAAATAAAGCTCTGTGAAATACAATGAAAAAACGTATGTATGTAACATGTCAAAACCTATGGTTTTTAACTTTGTAGTTCAAAGCAGTTTACTCATAAAGAAACACAAAAACAGAAACAAAGCTTTGTAGTTCATATATACCTAGTAACTTGCGCGCTAAGGACTTGAATTTTCCTCCTCCCATGGCTTTCGTTGTGAAGGAGATACTCCAATTTTCAGGTTACAACTTGGAACCCTACTTGAATCTCCAGAGTATTTGTTTTTCTTTTTTACTATAGAAACCTATTTATAAAGTGGGTGTGCTTCTTTTTCACGTAATTAGAAACCCTATTCCCATTCGTATTCGTAATTCGCATTCCTATTTCAAAGAGTAATTATAATAACTCATATTTTTCTTAACCGAACAGCAACTTTTGTCTCAATGCCCATGTATTTACCCAAAAATATTACACCTTGGCGCCCTTCAAATTTCAGAATTTGTCTCAAATTGTTAAAGCAATCCAAGATAACCTACGTAATTTAATTGGTACAATTTTTTTTTTTCAAACATAAAGACCAAAATAATAAAAAATAAAACTATGAGATGACCCATTCTCCAGCTCGTGGCCCTCTAAAGGAAAAACCCAAATTTTCCTTCTAAGACATTCCAAAATCCAAATTACCACATATCACCAATCTATTAAAAAAAAAGTTAATAATAAAAATAAAACTAACTAACTAACTAACTAATCTGCATATTCCACCTTCCCATCACGCCGCTAGTCCCCACTATGTAGTGGTGAAGCCAGGCTTTGAGTTGGAGGGGGGGGGGGGGCTAAATTTATATATAATACACGCACTTACACACACTATGTGAATATATAATATTTGAGACCAATTTGAAAAATTAAAAGTTATTCATTACAATTCTAAGTGATATTTAATGTAATTATACAACAAAAAAAAAAAAGCTTATTCATAATATTGTATTTATCTTTTGAGATATTTGTCAAAAGAGTGATCTATTTTTTAATTTTTTTAGAGCTGAAACTCAAGTTATGAATGAAACTATTAGAAGTTAAATAAATTCTGAGTTATATTTGTGAATTTCTATTATTTTGGTTAATACCCATAAAATGTTCAAATTATAATATGGTAAGGACAAAATAAAAAATTCAATGCTAGGCATGCTAGTAGAGGACTTAAGGTTCCTCAACGGTTCATTTAGAAGTTATGCTTTGTTTTAAGACCAAATAAACCCAAAACAAAAAGTATGCAGTGGTATTTAATAAATATTAGCTATAATAACTAAGAGTATTTTTAGGCCCGACCCCCCCTGGCTCCACCCCTGCCTCTATTGTTTGCCGGTTCCAGGTTCCATCACCTAGCAAAATGCTAGAACTACTGGTATCTCTCTCTCATATTGTAATAGAAAAAATACTAGTTTTCTAGGTCGCTTGTGCGTAATGATGTCGGGTTGCCATACTTGGTTACTTTTTAGTGCTTCTATTCTAGCATTTACCCTACTCCAAATCTCCAACTGTTGTTTGTGCTTTTTTCTCTCCCTTAAAAATATTCAAAAAGAAGAAAAAGGAAGAAGGATGGACATGATTTCAGAAGTTTAATTTAGTTAAGTATAATTAATGCTCAATTATTTAAAAGTGTAATTGATGCCATTATTGCCCTTTATATATATATATATATATATATATATATATATATATATATATATATATATATATATATATATATATATAATATGACATTTTCTATATGATTGCATCTCAATCACTCTTATAAACCAAACAACCACCATCTTCACAAAAATCACCACTATCACCATCATATCCACAACCCATCACAACTGCCATCTTCACAAAAATCACCACTAACACCATCATATCCACAACCCACTACTATCACCATCAAACCCAAAACTCATCATCACCACCATCAAAACCCATCAACACCACCACCACCTCAAAGACTCAAACCCACAACTTACCACCACCACCACCACCGTTGACAACCCACTGTGATCCATCACCACACATAGAGATCACCATCACCGACAAGAATGGCAAGATTGGCGACTTGGTGGCTGAATGGAAAGATTAGAGAGGCTAAGGAAGAGAGGAGAGTTTAATTGTGAAAAGCATGAGAGAGAGAGAGAGAAAGAGGAGAATAAAAAAAAACCAATTTTTTTTTTACCATTTCTATCATTACCATTTCAAATTTTCAAATTTGAAACAATATTGTTCATAAATGCTAAAAATTTTAGCATTTAAAACACTTAATGTGAGAGGTTTTTTGGTGTTGGGTGTACTAAACGCTAAATATTAGCATTTGGTACACCTAATGTTAATACTCTAATTACTCTTTATTATTTAAGCAAAAATGCTAATGCTTTCTTTCAAACATAACCAACTTTGGCTTAGGAGATCTAAGGCCATCATTACAAAAAGGCCCAAAATTATAGATAAATAATTGGTTTATCATCCAACTTTTCCATGGTAATTGGTACTACATTTTTTTATGGGGTCACTAAAACAGATAAATGGTTTTATCACAATATATATGATGCTTATGATGTTCTTAGGGATACAATTTTTTCAAATAGAAGCATGCATATGAGTTATTATAATTGAAATGTAGTTTTTGTTTGACTAAACCTTTTTCCTTCGTATCTAAATTTTGAACATAATGGGTCCGTTTAGATAGAACTTATTGCTGAAAACTGAAAACTGAAAACTGAAAACACTGTAACAAAATAATTTTAAAATGTGTGAATAGTACCGCGGGACCCATTTTTAATGAAAAAGTTGCTGAAAAATGAAATTTGTGGGTCCATGAACAGTGCACGGATGCACTGTTCATGAGGAATTAGTCAACAATTACGGCTTGGAAAAAAAAAAAAAAAAAAAAAAAAAACTGAAAACGCGGGGCTTCAAAACGCAACGTGAAAACGTTGAATCCAAACGGGCAAAATATATATAATTTTTAAAAGTTGAAGCATAATATTTATTGTTACAACGCTATTATTAAGTCATATCAACATACCATTCTGGCCCATTCTATCCATTTCAGTCTATTCGGTCCATTTTCATCTATTCTATCCATTTATGTTCATTCGGTCAACTTCAGAGATGTAAAAAGAGAGGTTTGTGTAGAAAGAAAAACTGCTTCATTGACAATTAAGTCACATTTTTAGCATAATGTTGGTAGGTTTTTTATAAATTACATTTTTATTATATTATTAAAATCCTGTATTTTTCTTTTCTAATATAAGTGATTTATATTTGCTTACTCTTTAGGTCATTCAAGACATATAGAAGATGAACCGTTTGTAAGAAGTACTAGAAACAAATTCTAACTACATATTACATTATTTGCAAAATATCTCACCTGATATAATAATTGAATGTAAAATGCATCATATTTCCTTGAAGGAAATTTTTTTTAAAAATACTTTCAAATAACAAATATAGATAGCTTAATCTAAAAAATCTAATATATTGTATCAACTATACTTTGTTACAAAATAATTACATCATTTTAAGAAGAGTTTGTGACTAACACTTCACTTTCTCACTATCCAAACTAAATGCATATACCGAGATTATCCAAAAATATCCATTCAAAATTTATATATTAAAAAACACACAAAAAAATAACTAAACAAAATTTTATTTCACTTTCCATCACTTTCTTGTAAACCAAACAACTCAAATACAAATTAAATTTCTTTCACTTTCTCACCATCCAAACTAGGGTTGTTCAGAAGGTCATTCCAGGTCAGGTTTGTGCCTAACCCACAACTGTCCCAGTCAGATCGGGTGAAGAAATTCCAAACCCGCTGCCGACTGTGAATAGCCACAGGTCGAGTTAAATCAAGCTCTAGAGGACAACTATCAGCTTTGATTTCGACCGAAATACAAAGATCAAACGCTTAAGTTTGATTCTTGAAGAACAAAATCAACAAATCTACAAAACCAAAAAGCAAAAAGCAAATATATAAACCCAAAGAACAAATCCACAAATCCAAAGAACAAAAAACAACAATAGCCAACAATTCCATAGATAACCAAACCTAAGAGACAATAAAGAAAGATCAAACCTAAGAGATGGAGGCGAAGATGAGCTGGCTACGTTGCGGTTGAAGAACAAAGATCAACAACAAAGAGCAAAGATCAATGAAGAATAGAGATTGGCAAAGAGTAGAGAGATCGTGAGAGGAGAGAGTGAAAGTAGAAGATCTGAGAGTGAGTTATGAAAAACAATCTTTAATCCATTTATATCATGGTCAGGTAGGGTGGCTTGGGTTTTGGAGGACGAACTCACACTGGACCCGCTCGAATCTGTTTTGGAAAGCATGGACCCGTCATCAATCAGATCGGGCGATAGACAGTTCAGGTTTGGTCTGTTTGGCCAAGTGGGTCAGCTCTGTGGGTTGTTTGGACAGCCCTAATCCAAACTGAATATATATATATATATAAGGGGAGAAAAAAATCCCCCTTCATCCATCTCCCTTCCGACACTCTCATAGCCTAGGAACTATCTCTTCCTCAAACAAAATTACTGAAAATCCAAGATTACAAAAATCAAAACTCGTCTTCATAGACATTCCAATCCATGAAGACATTCCAATCATTTAGAGAAGTAACTCCACCCCACTGTTTCCCAATGAGAGAGAGAGAGAGAGAGAGATTGTGCTGTGTTATGTACCTGAAAATATGAGGCAATTGTTGGAATAAAAGTCACTAGGAAAAAGAGCAACAATGTCAATATGGTCCCCTTCAAAGACCTCGATGAGATCGTCCCCTATAACTGAACAACACGATCTACCAAGTAGCTAGATCTTTGACCTCCAGCAGCAAAATTAGCTCGGAGTTATCTAGGCCATGGGGTTAAATCCGAAGGGAGAACAGGGTTTGAATTTGAAGAAAAAGATAGGCTAGGTTCTGAAAATATATTTGAACAATTATATATATATAATTTATTAGCATGGGCAATCTTGTCAATTGGATATTTATTATATTTTCCGCAAATAGGTAATATAAGATTGCAACCATTTAATAAAGCAATAAGACCATAATATGAAATATTTGGTAATCTTAAGTAAAAAAAAAAAAAAAAAGGATTCAAACACCATAATGTAAATATTATCATAATGTGACTATAATATAAATTACATTACGGCTAATCAGACGCAACTATAGCGAATAGGCAAACCTGTACTTGCTATTATCATGCTATTACCATTTGTCATGAGACGAATCAGTTAAAATGGTTAAAAAGTAAAAAGATAAAAAATTAAAAAAAATCCTCTGCTTTTGCTATTTCAACTTTTACATAACCAAATAGTAATTGCATGGGCACAATAACTTGACTATTCCACCATATCTAGGTAGTCCGGGAGCAATGCTCCCTCCTTTCACATTAGGAGTGAACCCCATTGTGGATCCCCTGTGTGAAGCTCATGAGAGGAGAGAGCATTGCTCCCAGACTACTAAGTATTCCCCCATATCCAAACCATAACTGTCAAGTTTCAGTGACTTGAAGCACTTTATTATTCAACAACTCGTAGGAGGTAGGATGGTTTTATTTTTATCAGAGGCTAAATCAAAGATATAATAACTATAACAATTATGAGATCATCACACAAAAAATAGCATTTAACTCTTACTTCAAGACACCAGAAACTGTGTCTGGATACTATATATCCACCCAACAAGACAAAACAAATGCAGACTAGGAACAACTAATACATGACTCTGGGGAAAAATTGACTCAAAACGCATTCAAACCCCCACCCACCACCAGTACATCCATTGGGACCCTGCGTATGCAATAATGAACTTAGGGACACCTTCCACAGCATCATGGTACCAGGTGAAAACACCAAAAACAGCTGACTAGGCCATCATGCCACAATGAAACCCACCTACCCCCTCCTTATTTGGACACGGTAGTATTAAACTGACCCACCTTGGCACCTCTTTGAAGACCACAACGGACACAGGACCAGACTGAAATGTGACACCGCGAAGTGCCCTGACCTGACCTGACCCAACATATACTTTGCCTTCCCCAGCAGGAATTTAGTCCCTGCAATTCTCTTTTTTTTTTTGGGCAAAGAAAATGAGGTAAGTAAACACAAGGTACACATCATGACTTCCTATCTAGGCTATCCTAGATAGTAGATATTCACAGACAGAGTTGAATGGTTATACTACCTTCAGCTAAAGTTGAATCCACCTGATGGAACTTGAACCTCATTGCCCCCAAAGCCGAAGCCCGGCTGGGAACCATCAGCTGGAGGTAATGAGTCATCCTCCTCCATCCAATATGTTTCCAGAATCTTGACTGCCTTTTCATAGATCTCATTGTTGTCATGACTCTGTAGATTTTCAATCTTCTCCAATCCCTCGGCATCGTCTATCATCTGTGCATATAAGTTAACCTCTCCAGAGTTACCCAAACTCTTCTCTGCTTCCCCAACCCTCAGAATGTTTTCCAACCCTTCTAAACAAACAGTGACAATCCTTGCATCAGGGCAAACAAGAAGATCACACAATGGTTTTATACACCCCTGACTCACCAGGTACCTATCACCAATAAAAGACAAGGTTAGTCATATTATCTAATCTATTGAAAAAAGAATTAAAAGGGGCAAAAAGAGAAAGTAAAAGATCATTACCTGAGTTGTTCATGAGTACCACCAGAAGTAGCATTTGAAATTGCCCATGCTGCCTCTTTCTTTATATCAAACTCAGCATTTTGAAGCAGATTGACCAAGGGACCAATTAAACCAGCTTCAACCACAGCCTGCATTGTTTCAAAATTGATTTAATATTACTTTCAAGTATAAACGTATGCTCTGAAAATAACTACCTCAAGGAAGCCTGCATAAGATGCATAGAGAAGACATCTACTCTTTAGCTTAATAAGTTTGCCACATTAAGACTTTATCAATGATTGATGGTCCAATAACTCAAAAAACTTGAACTTTTCATAAAGAAATTCAAATTGATGCAGTACTGATCTAAAAGTGAAGACTTATATAGACATGCCCTTTTTTTTTATAAATAACTTACATCAACATCCCTTATTAATACACAATGAGTATCAGATTTAACATTACTTAAAAAAAAGATGACCTTGCTGTCATTTACTATCTTACCTGTATTTGCTCCCTGTTTCCAGCTGTAATGTTTGAGATAGTCCAGCAAGCTTCTTTCTTGATGCTCTTTTTATGATTATGGGTCAACAGGCTCAAAAGGCATTGCAGTGCACCATGGTTGATTATACACTGATAAAATAAGTTATCCATTAAAATCAAAGATAAACAAACAAACAAAAATGTTATTCAATTGAATGATTAGCCAAAAGATTATTCATATAGGAATAGAATAACCAATCAACAGGAAAAGAGATTTTAATCAATCAACACCGCAAAGAATTACTTCTGCATCTCTTAACCTAGTTTTTTCCCCCCTTCTGATTTGAAATCACAGGCACCTGCACTGGCTGTGATTGAAGTTGGGCAATTCTAACTCTCTACGTTTTCAAGAGTTTCCAGTCTTGTCAGAGGTTGTCCAAATTGTCCAACAAGAATACTTTCCAAAAGTGTTTTTGCCCCAAAAGCTTTGCACAAAAGCACAAACAATAATGCATTGAAAATTTGAATTTGATAGCAACGTTAATCATACAGAAGCTCCACTTAAAAACCTATATATTTAGAGATATAAGCTGTTATGCCCATGTAGCAATGCTTCACACACTTTTGGCAATGGCCATGGAATCCCACTAAATGGAGTTATAGAATTCTGTAACATATTTTCCCCTTATTTATTTGCTTCTTAGATGTCAGATGACTACGATATGGCAAGAAGGGTAGATGCCCTATGTGAAAAGACTAGTCTGAGTTATTAAATATTCCCTCTATTCTACTTATTAGAAGGATTTTACTAATGTGTGCCCTTGGGACATACATTAGTAAACCATTTTAAGAAACTTTTTATAGAAAAATGAAAATTTGATTTACTGTTTTGATATTTTTTTCAATTCCCCATAAAAACTTTCCCAAAATGGATGATTAATGTATGCCCTAAGGGCATACATTTAGCAGACCCTCAAAAGAATGTTAATTTTTTATTTTCTAAATTTAATCTTTTACAGTTGGAACAGTACGTACCACTGTATGACAGTCAGTCTTTTTCTAAGCAAATAGTTTAGCATCTTTATATTTTCTAAGCCACCATAAATAATTTATTTGGGGAAAGGACCAAACTTATTAGAAGCCAAAGGTAAGAAACAGAATTGAAAAGCTCTTACCTGAGTCTGAATATCATCTCCTGTCACAATATTTCCAACTGTGCGAAGAGCAGGAATAAGCACTGAAGGAGATGGATGTCTGAAACAACAGGCATATGTTTTAGATTAGTTAGCATATATCATACATAACTGGAAACAAGATGATACAAGGAGATCAACACAATGTGAAATACTCACAGGAGGAGCTGAACAAGTCGGGCACAGACGCCTGCCTCAATAACAGCTTGGATTTTGTCATTTGTACCATCAGAAAGATAAGAGAGAGCCCAGCAGGCATCTGTCAAGACTTCTTCATCATTTGAATGGACAAGGCGCTCAAGAGCAGGAAGTGCTGGCTTCACCTGCCCATCAAAATTAAAAGGTTATAAATTGCCAAAGACAGAGCTATGCTTGAAATCAGATAAACAGGATGAGAAAACTACCTGATCGAATGCAGGCTGTGGCTTGCCCCTGCAGAAGTTAGACAGAGTCCAAGTAGCATTTCTCAGCATTGAAAGCTTTGCATGCTCATTCAACTGCCCCAGCAATGGAATCAAGGCTCCATGACCAAGTACAAGATCACGGCACCTAGGTGAATCCCCCGCAACATTTCCCAATGCCCACACAGCCTACAGTCATAAATACACAGGTTCCACGAGGGCTCAGATAAAGCCTAAAACAATACACAACCTATGCTTTAAAAAATTAGAAAAAATTCATTCATTCCGATATATACCTGCTCCCTAACATCATCACTAGGAGAACCCAGTAACTTAACAAAGATCGGAACTGCTCCATGGTCAATCACCACCTTCGTGTTCTCCGAAGTTCCTGATGCAATGTTTGTAAGTGCCCAAGCAGCCTCAAACTACATAACAAACCCAGAAAATAATATGTATAAAAAAAAATGAGTAAGCAAAAACAACAAAAGAAGATACACATCCTCCACACAAATCGCAAACAAACAAACAAACCAAAAAAAAAAAATCCCATACAAACCTGAAGTTGAGGAAAGTCCTCCCTGACTAGAAACTCGACAAACCTAGGAACAACCCCAGATTGAATTACTTCCTCAATTGGAGGGCTTCTTTCTGAAATTCCATAATTTCACAAAAAGTATATATACTATCAAATCACATTCATTATTTTACATAAAACACAATCAACGAGAATACATAAACAAAAAAAATACCAATAGAAAGCAGCTTCCGAAACTGAGTAGTGGCCTCCAATTGCAAGTTGTTATCAGTAGACCAAACCCCAGAAACCATCGAAGGAAGACTCTCCAACTGAACCACAACAATCAAAACCAAAAACGCAGCGTTTTTAATCAAAACCCAGAAACCCAAAATCCCTAATAAAAAGCAAGCTTAAAAAGATCAAAGAGTGAAACCCTAGAAAAGCAAGGATCATCATCATCAACAACAACATTGAATTGGATGCGAGTAGCAGTAGAACTCAGAAGTTACCCTCTTTTCGACGGTGGTGGTGGTGGTGGCGGAGGCGTGTAGAGAGGAAGAGAAGGATTGCTGGTGAGTGGCTTGAAGGCCTTCGCGGCGCTTCTTCTGCAAGCTCTCCTCGCGCTTGCTCTTGCGGATCTCCACCATGTTGTCCTCGCGTCTCCGGCGACCCTCATCGGCGTCCACCGCCACCTTGTATCGGTTACGGCGGACCTCGGTTCTCTCGTTTGGCCTCAGCGACATGGCTACTTAAAGCTTTGCTTCTGGATTCTTTCAAAAACCCTAGCGCTACTACTCTCTTTCTCTCTATATATGTGCTGTGTATGTGTATATATATAGGTTTTGACTTTCGAGTGTATGTGTATATATATATATAGATATAGGTATTGAAATTGGAGATGGATATGGAGAAAGAAAAACCCTAGTAGAGAGAGGGATTTGAATTTTGATTGAAAGGCGTGTGGTACAAGGATGATGATGACACACAGATTGACGGAGCTGAGAAGGTTTGTAATTTGTTTTTTGGACAATGATGATTATATAAAGGCTAAATATACAAGTACTACATTTACCCACCAAGAAGTCAAATGCTAGCCCCATCCCGGTATGTATTGCTAAAAAAATTGACCAATTGTGGATGGTGGGTTCTTGAATATAGAACCCACTGTAGATGAAAATGTAAAAGTGAGTTGCAGTTAACTCAGCTGGTAAAGCCTGAACAGAACCCATAGATTAAAACTCTTTAAAAAACAACTAGTCTCTGAGCACGCGCTCAGAGGCTCTTCTGTTTTTTGAGTAAGGGTTAATTTAGAGTATTTATTATAATTTAGGATTACTACATTTTCCAATCACAAAACAAACCTAGGGGTGTAATGAAAAATTATTTTACTTGCTAACGCATAATATTCATCACACGCTTAAGGTTTTTTTTTTTTTGTGATCGGAAAATGTAATAATCCCAAATTATAATAAATACTCTAAATTAACCCTTACCCAAAAAATAGAAGAGCCTCTGAGCACGCACGCGCGTGCTTAGAGGCTAGTATAGATGAAAAGTAGTCCCTTAGAGAAAAGTAAAAATAAAAAGAAGAGTCTTCAAGAACGTGCAAAAATGCTAGTTTCTTCTAATGTGATCGTCAAATTGTTTATATCATTAGAAAATTAGTTTTAGAAACAATACCCAATTTGAATGCTCCTCAAACTAATGCTTATTGGCCAATAACATAAATGTACTACAATGTACATAATAGTCTTTTATGCATGTTTAGAGACTTTTCTATTTTTTAAACGTCAATACTTTCTTTTTCTTAATTTTTTTTCCATTAATATACAAATTGTAATTATAATGATAAGATACAAAAATAACAAACTTTTGTCAATGGATTCATCTCTTCCTACCTTTACTTGATTTATAAAGAAAAAATTACCAAAAATTAGTGTATAATTAATTCCAACATCTTAAAAGAATTATGTAAACATCTAGAATTGACTATTAAAATATTCATAATTTTTTGACCACTTTAAAGTCAACAAAGCATTTGCTATTCAAGTAACAATACTTCGTATTAGTGTCAGATACAAAATTAAGACTCATCTTCAACTAAAATATTTATCCAAAAAAAAAAAACTTAAACTAAAATATTCTTAAAATTTTATTTTAATTTTTAATTTTTTACATTCTTGGAGGAGAGAATAAAAATCATTACGTAGAACTTTGCAATTTTTATAGAATCCAAATTCAAATGAGAAAAAAATGGAGGAAAAGGCCTTGAAAGGTAAATGATTTGTATATCTTGCAAAGCTATGATATTTTTAAAAGTTTTGAATGCATGCATTTAGAGACTTTTTTATTTTTGTAAAATTTTTCATTAATGATTTCAACATCAATAAGTTTTTTTTTTTTTTTTGTGAGTGGGAGATCAGAGCATAACTTTTAAAATACCACTCGTACTATACATGAATTTGAAATCCACTTTGATTTGTAAGATCTTAAACATATTCCCATTCACGGTTTTTTGGAGCCATAATTTGCTAAAGAAATTGTATAAAAAATTCTAAAATCTAAAAAGTAAAGGAAAAAAAAAAAAGAATTTCAAAGAATAAGTTAGACATGGTCATGAACATCAATTCTTTTCACTTAATTGAGTATAAAGAAAACCAACCGACAAAATTAATATGTTATAATTTGCTGATAGAATTATATAAGAAATTCTAAAATCTAAAAAGAAAAAGGAAAAATAAAATTAAAATATTTGGGCGTAATAAAGTTCTAGGCATGCAGAAGAAATGCTATCATGGTCTTCGAATATTTTGGCAAACAGAAGCCAGTAAACAAAAAACAAAAAACTTAAAAAGAACATGAAAAAGAGACAGGGATGCTTAACATATAGTTAAAATACTGTATCAGATCTTTGTCAATAAATTCCCACCTACACAGCACCAAATTCCCACCTACAAAAACTCAAATGTTAATAACAAAATATAGAGAGAGATTAGAGTACCTACCTTTTAAATTCTATTTTGAGCGGTGGCATTTTTTTTTTTTTTTTGCACTTCGTCTCTGCCTTTTTTCAAGTTTTTTGCTTTGATCATAGTCCTTTCTAGCTCTTAACATAGAAAGGTTGGTTTTTTTTTTTTTTTTTTGAATTAGCATTAAAGATTGGACGTGAGGATAAGGATGACTTGCCTTAAGATAAAATTGTAACTGCAAGATTGCTAAGTGCTAACTGGTTGATGATAATGGGGAGTTTAATCTTTAAATTTGTACTGGGTTTGTACATGGGTGAAATCGTGGATGAGGATAATTATAAATAGTTTTTTTTTTTCTAAAAGTTTAATAGTTTTATTTATTTTTGTTGAGGTAAAAGGCTCACATGAAAAAACTGAACGAATTAAAAGCATTTTTTTAGGAGTAAAACATGGGAAGTGAAATTTAAATATAATCGGTTGTGAAGGAAAAAAAAAAGAATTTGGTAATTGAAAAAGTGGGAAATGTTATTGGCATATTAAAACTAAAAGCACTTTTTTAGGAGTAAAACATGGAAAGTGGAATTCAACTGGCTGTTTTTCTTTTTTTGTTTTTACATATTTATCCAGTTAGTTGATAATAATTCTTGTAAAGTCTCTCACTTGAACTTATCTAATATTCCATTCCAATGACTCCTCAATGCAATCCAAAAAATTTGTGCGTATGTGAACCTGGGAGAGATAAAAGAATTAGGGTTAAACCAAGTATTTAAAAAAAAAATTAATCAACAAACCAAAGTTAGAATTTAACGCTATCATGGACTCTTTAAAATCTAATCACCACATCATCAACTATTTAAATAAATAAAAAAAATTTAACACCTAAAACATATACAATGATGGTAAAAAAAAAAAAACTAAAAAACTTTAACGCCAAAAACATATACAATGATGGTAAAAAAAAATTTCTTAAAAAGAAAAAAAAAATACGTAGAAGGAAAAAAAAAGTGAGGAAATAGAAGATAAAGATTTTTTAGAATTCAATTCTATCATGGACTCTTTAAAATCTATTCACCATATCATCATCTATTTAAATAAATAACTAAATAAAAAAAATAAAATTTAACGCCAAAAACATATACAATGATGGTAAAAAAAAACTAAAAAACTTTAATGCCAAAAACATATACAATGATGGTAAAAAAAAAATTCTTAAAAAGAAAAAAAAGTACGAAGAAGGAAAAAAAAAAAAAAGTGAGGAAATAGAAGATAAAGATTTTTTTAGAATATGACTTTATCATGGACTCTTTAAAATCTAATCACCACATCATCAACTATTTAAATAAATAACTAAATAAAAAAAATTTATCACCAAAAACATATACAATGATGGTAAAAAAAATTCTTAAAAAGAAAAAAAAATACGAAGAAGGAAAAAAGAAAAGAAGTGAGGAAATAGAAGAAAATAGTAATTGATCATTTATATTTTGATAATTAATCAAATTTTCAAAATTACATTTTAAAAAAAAGAAAAAAGAGTTAACGTGATACATTAAAAAAAAAAAAGTAGAACTCAAATAAAGTCATTCATAAACCATAGAAAAGAAAACAAAGAGGAACTTGCAAAAGATAGAACTTGAAAATTTGTTGGTTGAATACTTCTTTTGTAGCATAAGGCAACCCTGTCTTTGGATCACAATACCTACAACATGAAATGACAATTCATTAAGAAGTACAATGGTAGAGTATATAAAGGAACCATTCATTTCAAAATTGCATTTAAAAAAAAAAAAAAAAAGAGTTAACGTGATACATATTAAAAAAAAAAAAGTAGAGCTCAAAGAAAATCAATCATAAACCAAAGAAAAGAAAACAAATAGGAACTTGCAAAAGATAGAACCTAGAAATTTGTTGGAGCCGCTGACAATAAATGTCTTTAATTTGAAGAAGAATGAGAGATAGAAAGTGAGATAGAAACTGCAAAGCGTACGTGAGTTTGTGGGTTTTAAAGTGTAGGAGTTTTAATTTACATATTTATCCTCGTTAGTTGAAAACTTGTAAGTGGATATGATGAGGGTACTTTAGGCATCCAAAATGTGGAATCCAAACAGGGGAAGCCCCTTAAATAGTAGTATTTGAAAACTTGTAAGTGGATATGATGAGGGTACTTTAGGCATCCAAAATGTGGAATCCAAACAGGGGAAGCCCCTTAAATAGTAGTATAGATGATGTAAAACAAAAAATGATATTTTATTTTCACTCTCTCCAAATAAATAAATAAATAAATCCTATTATTTTTCCTTCGTCTCTATCTCATCTCTCTCTCTCCTCAACCATCGGATCAAACTTTGCTCTGTGTAGATCGGTGGTGGCTGAGCATGGTGGGTCCATGGAGGTGGCGAAGTTTGGGTCTAGGTAGGTCGGCGGCTTTGTTTTTTTTTTTTTTTCTCAAACCTTACTCTGTGTAAATCGACAATAGCTGAGCATGGTGGGTCCATGGAGGTGGCAAAATTTGAGTCCGAGTAAATCAGATTTCTCCCTTTCTCAAACCTTACTCTGTGTAGATTTGGCTGAGCATGGTGGGTGCGTGGAGGTGGCGAGGTTTAGGTCCCGGTAGATCAGCGATGCTATGGTTTGGGTTCGTGGTTAGGTGGTTGAGCTCATCTTTTTGGTGGTTGCTGGAGAGATAGGGACAAATGAAGAAAGGAAAGAGAGAGATGGGAGAAGAGAGAGAAACGAGTTTTTTTAATATAATTTTATTAAGTAGTTTATATTATTTTATTGAGTTATACGTAAAAATAAAAATCGGAATATAAGGTGAGTTGTAAAATGAGTTGATAAAATAGATAAAGTGGTGTTTGAGAATATAAAATAGAGATTGGTTTGCATCCTTGGTTGCTAGTGCTCTAAACACACATGCACAAAAAAAAATAAAAAAAGGCATGAGTTATAGTATTATGCTACTTGTAAAAAGGCACTGTATCAACATCATTAACTAAATAATCATTTATAATTCAACTTTCTCTCTCCTTTTTTTAATTCATTTGTTTTGGGTTGTGTTTTGAATAAATATTATTTTAATGTGTTAAAATATGTAAATTAACTTTTTGGTGTGTTAAAATATGATTCTTTTAGAACATTCGATACTAATGCTCTTATTTTTTATTTTTTTAAATATATCAAAGCATCTATTACTACATCCAACTCCACGACTTGCTTGGTTGTCATTTTGTGATTGGATTTAGTACTTATACATTGAACCATTGGAAGAACTTAATAAATAAAAAAATTTAGGTGCACCAATAACGATACAATACTTAAGCATATTGTGAATTTAGGTGTGGAGTTATGTATGTCGCTAGACTTTCTTTGTTTTTATACATTGATATTTGGGGATGGGATCATTTTAACTTGTCAGCTTATTAAAAAAAATTGAGATGAAAATGTGGTCTAGTTATCAAAGTGCTGTTAAAACTTTGACCGAAGGACCAACAATTGGGGTTTTGACTTATTAGTTGGCTCAGCTCAAATATTTCAGTAATTTGAGTATTTTTAGTGCCACATAAAAAATCACAATTTTTATCATAACTATCCTACGTTGTTTACTGTGATTAGTTGCCTTTCATAAAAACCTACTACTTTTTTCCCACCATTTACAGTTTACCAGGTGAATAATTGTGATAAAAGTTTAATATTTTTTATGTGGTCCTTACATATTGAAAAAGATAATAACATGCTAAGATAAATCTCAAAATGAAGAGTTTGGATCAAACTTTACAACCTTGAGCTCTCAACTAAGGTTCAAACTCCTTAAACCCTACTACTTTCTCAACTAATGGAAAGCTAACTCAACTTAGAGAATATTAACTTTTCTTTGACTTTGTGCTTACAATAGTATCCAATGAGAAGTTTTGGGTATAAGGGGTTTAAACCTTAATTAACACTTACACTGCCTTGTTTGCAACTAGGGATCTGAATCTATCATCCTACTCTTACATGATTGCCATTTCTCGATGACCTTCTTCTGGAATTGAATTCCTATGCCTCTTGGCATAATTGATAATCTCCTCATTCTCTAAGCCTCTCCCTAATTGGCTTCAATTAAATGACACTTCCACTAGTACTTCCCAGCATCACAATATACCTTGGTATATTGTCTTTCTTAATGGGGGTTGTGGTACTTATGGGATGGCTAAATAGAAACAAAATTCATTTCCATTCCAAAGAGCCCAACTCACAACTACATAAGGAGTGTATTTTGAAGGCTTTAGAGTTTCATTTTCTTTCCTGCCCAAAAACTTCTTCATGGCCTTAAGTGGGTTAAATCACCTTTAGGTTGGTGTAAACTCAATACAAATGGTTTTGCTCTACAAAATTCTGGTCTAGTAGGAGGATGAGGCTTCTCCAAAATTTAAATGGGGTGTGGATTTGTGGGTTCTCTAGAGCAATTAGAATCACCACTAGGCTTGATTCTGAACTTTGGGCTTTGTGGGATGGTTTAGCTATGGTTAGAACTTAGAAGTACACTTGGAATTTCCAAGCTTCTTGTGTAGTTAGATGCCAATAATGTACATACTCTTGTAAAAAATAGTTCTACTTTTAGTAGATTAAAACCAAAACTATTGTGGCTAAATTTAGGAACATTCTCCAAACTTTATAGGAATTCAAGCTCCAACACTGCTTTTGGGAGATAAGAGCAACCAGTGCTCTTGCAATAATGGGTTGTAATTGCTAAACTTTCTAAGCTTTTGTTTCTTGTTCTTATTTACAATCCTCTTCCTGTAACAAATATCTATATATAAAAAGTGTGAACGAGTATTGTAGGGATACGATTTTCAGACTAAGCCCAAAATCTAAGGGATCTTGGCTCAGTGAACCCAGTACAATAAATTTGTAGAGAGTGAGTTAAAGAGCTAGGTTTTAGTACATGGATAACAGTTAATATGGTTTTGGATGATGAGCCAACAAGAATTGAACTCGGTTTGTGTGAGAAAGTTTGTCCTCGGCACAGTCCGAGGAGTTTTGTTCTAATATATATTAGATGACAATGGATACAGGAGTTGTTGAGATTGCTACAGTGCTTTCTCTTCTCATTTTTCCATCCCTTTTCATGAAGGGCCTCTTCCATTATATAGTTCCTTTTGGATGATCTTAATCCTACAATTGTTGATCTTTTGAACCACCACTTGAGTGCTTGTCCCATCAGACACCATTTCTGGCCTTCTGTGAGTTGTGGTTACCGAGGTAGCACTGTTCATGGGTTTTTTCCACATAAATGCGATCAGAAAGTTAGCTGTAGGGCATTCAATGCGATGTAGCAGCTTTCCTTTAGATATTTTTGAGTCTTTATCCCTCTTGTATGTTCATGATGCTCGTCCCTATCATTAGAACTTCCTAGAAGGTCACTTTGATCATTAGGATCTATACCCGATCTGCGTTTAGCTTATCCGAAGAGATATTCCTCCTCGGACTCGGGCTATTCACAATCTCGGCCAAAGCCCCATGCTCTTGGCCGAAGCCCAAGACCACACAAGTATAGTTACAGTGCATTTAGTTTATTCAAGTGGCATTGTTTTGCTGGCTCTTTCTTCTTCTTCTTCTTCTTTTTCTTTTTCTTCTTCTTTTTGTTAATACTGTCTATTGAACTCTATTAAAACAACAATTTTTCACAGTTGTTAGAGGTGTTAAGTCCTTACAGCTTATTGGGCAAAATAAGATAATAAAAATATCAACAAAAAATAAAGGTCTTGAGGAAAAAGAAGTGCTACATCTATAACATTTTTCACAACATTTTCATCAAAAATCATGTGGTAAATTGTTATTGGTTCTAATTTAAATTTCTCTATACATAAAAAGGGTCAATGCTCAAAGCTACAGTAATTTCGATTTATTCAACCCAAACTGTTTCACTGGCTTTCTTTCTTTCTTTCTTTCTTTTGGAAATACCGCCTATTGAACACACTTATTTTTTATTTTTTATTTGCATATGAGCTATTACCTTAAAAGAACAAAATATTATCACAACAAATTGCCACAATATTTACATAATTGTTGAGGTATTAATTCTTTATAGGCTATATATATATATATATATATATATCATACTGGAACCAACTACAACTAAAAATAAAGGTATTGTGAAAAAAAGTGTGATATCCACAATATTTTTCACAACACTTTCATAACAAATCAAAAGTGGTAAATTTTTATTGGTTCTAATTTAAATTTACCAATAAAAAGATTTTTTTGTCTGTCCATAACAACCCGTAACAACCTATTACTTTATGAACATAGCATTTCTCTTGTGAAAACTAGCTTTCTTCTTCTTCTTCTTCCTTTTTTTTTTTTTGTGTGGAAAATATCGCCTATTGAACATGCTTTTTATTTTTATTTTTTTATCTGCATATGAGCTATTACCCTAAAAGAATAAAATATTATCACAATAAATTGTTACAATATTTTCACAATTGTTGAGGTGTTAATTCTTTATAGACTAAAATAAAATTAAAAAATATCATACTGGCACCAACCGTAATTAAAAATAAAGGTATTGTGAATAATAAAAGTGTGACATCCATAACATTTTTCACAACACTTTCATAACAAATCATAGGCAGTAAATTGTTATCGGTTATAAATTTAACTTACCAATGAAATTACTTTTTTGCCTATCAATAACAACATACTATTTATAATTTGTTATGAAAATATTGTGAATATAGCATTTCTCTTGTGAAAATATTAAGACATTTTATTGTCATCATAATATTTTCATAACTACTAAAGTTTCAATTCTTTACGAGCCAAAATAAAAAATAACAAAATTATAAAGGTATTACAAAAGTGTTGTACTATTATATTGTGTTTCTAGAATTATTTTTTTGGTTTAGTTAATTTTATTGAGCCAAAATTCACTATTTTATATACAGTTTTCTTGGGTTGACTTTTTTGTATTTTTTTTATTGTATTTTTATCTTTACGCATAATTTTAAGTAAAAACACATAGTTTCACACAAAAAAGTAATAAAATAAAAATTTAGGATAAAAACACTTTTCATCATTTATGCTTGGGGTAGTTCACAATTCCTCTTTAAACTTTAAATCAAGCAATTTTTCCCTTAATATTTTGGAAAAGAGTAAATATGTCATATTGTTATTCTCTCAATTAAACCCTAGTCAAAACTTATGATTATTAAAATATTACATTGTGTAATGTCTAAAATACTTCCACTAAATTTTAACATTCCAAATTTTTTTCCCCACGTATTTTGATTTGTAGATGGTAATAATACTTAGAAAGTTGGAATAACAATATAAGGTATTTTATTTATTACCTAAAGAACATTGATTTTCTAGGTTTAAATCTTCGAAACTTATAATTTATCTAATGGGAAATTCGAAGACACATGCCTTTTGTTATCCTTTTTTTTTCTTGCCTAAAATGCCTGTACATTAAGAATTAAGAAAGCTAAGTATTGCACCTAGATTCATGTAGAATGATAAAGAAGAAAGTATGAATAAAATTTTTTTCATTGTGTATAGTTGAAGGTATTTGATGAAAAATTTCAATTGTAGCATATGACATTATTCATTACGAAAATTTAAATATTGTGATAATATCTTAGCAAAACTCACTTGCTTATTGTTGGATGATGATGATATTTATTATCATTCTTAGAAGTTTTTAACGAGTGGATATTGCCTTTAGCAAATAAGTACCAAGAAATTATTATAGTAAAATAGATATTCATATGTTAAATAGTTACCATTACCTTGTGTGTGATTAACTCTTAAAATTATTATACGAATAAGATTAACTTTGTATAACATATATTTTTTTATGTATATAGTTCCATACTTCTTTAAATATAAATATTATTTTAATTTTCTCGTTAAAGAGATAGCATGTATCTTGCACGTACCACCCTACCTAGTTTTAAATATTATTAAACGATTTGAGACCCCGTTTTGGAGTTTGTGTTGGATCCTCGGTGGTTGGATATAGATAGTCATGACCCAGCCAGCCCCTTCAACATTGACATGAGGTTTCGGACCCATATTGTCTTGTTGGGTTGATTGTCTTAGGCCTGCTTGGCTGGATTGATTTTCCTAGTTCCAATAATTTTTGGACTAGACAATAATAACTCAATCTAACAATGCCCATGCCCATCTTTAATTAGTTTTTCTTCTTCTTCATCTTTGCTCTCTCTTCCTCTCTCTATCTCTCTCTCTAGTCTCTAGTGCTTTGAATATAAGGTTTTAACCATTCGACCAGTAATTTTTTTTAAGGAATTTTCCTGTAATTAGGACATTAATTGTTTTTTTTTTAATTTAATATGATCCACGCTGTTGGATCTTGGCTAGTAATTGATTTTAGGCACGTGTTAATCGATAATTCTTTGTTATTAAGATTTACAAAGTAATTTATGTGATTATTGAAGGTTTTGTTTTTTGTGTTTTTTCCCCTCCAAGTGTTAGATTTAGTTCCCAACATCCCGTTAATTTGGTTTGACTATTCATAGGTTGCATAGTTTTTTGTTTTTGTTTTTGAAAACATAGCTTTCATACTTACAACTTACAACTTACAACAAATGTAGTGATTATTAGATCTGAAAGGGTTTAGTGGTATGACTCATTCTTTCAACTTACAATTTAACAATATAGTTAAAGGACCTATATAAAGTATTGGACAATCGATAGAAAAAAGCTAGCACCATTGTGTGTGCACAAAAGCTAGCATTCTCAATTCAAGTGTATACCGGTAATATATTTATGATAATTCAATAGTGGGAGAGGTTATATTTTAACCCTTAACGTCTTTGTTGAAAACATCAATAAATTCAAGACTCTTGGCACTGATGGTATATTAAAATTATTCATATGTTTCAAAAAGGATGTTTAATCCATATATTTTGGACTATGTTAAGTCGTTAATGTGTAGGTTTGTTTAGGGGCAATTAAAAATTTCATATGCTTTTGGCAAAAAGTAGTGTGTTTCCTTTTTGCCTATTTGCCTCAGGTTTTTTTTTTTAACCCCAAAACTAACTTGCTGGACGAAAATATGGAAGTGAATGGGTTGCTGTCTGTACTTATTTAGTAATGTGGAACAAAACTGTAACCTGATTTGAAAGTGGACGTGAGAGAATAAAAACCATTTTTGCTTTGCCATAAGACATGAGTAACCAACTATATTGGTTGAAATAATGCTGAATGTCCTTGTAAAATCAGGGCTAGGCAATTCCATTTTGATCATGCAACGAAGCATTAGCTGCTAAATATATAATACCTTGCGTATATGTTTAGCTAGCAACCTTTCAAACGCAAGGATCAAAACCTCATTACATTATTGGACAAATAATTATTAAGGTGTACATTTTCCTTTGGAAAAATATATAGAACATTATGTTGGAGTTGATCTTAACCAAAAGGCTGAGAATGGTAACAATATATTCTTATCTCAACAAATCTCTTGAAACTTTACAAAAGTTAATTTACAAAATTAAATGAATTGTTATTGCATAGTTATGATTATGAACATTTAGCTTCTCCATTGCACTTGCATAAGATGTAGACCTAACTTGAGCCTTTAGCTTAGCTAGAGGCACAAACTATCCTTTGCTTGCTTCACACTAAATTTGAGTGCTTGCTAAAAGCCTGTGGAAAGACAAACAATGGTTGCTGACCATGATTCTCTCTAGTAATGGGATTCTCCCTTGCAATGGTTGTGATGCCATGTGGGGGTGAGGATGGTGGAGTTGCGTACAGGGCCGACGCCTCAAGCACTTCACGCCGGACATTTTCTAGCTCTTGGGATATTA
This sequence comes from Castanea sativa, assembly GCF_040712315.1. Classification (NCBI taxonomy): domain Eukaryota; kingdom Viridiplantae; phylum Streptophyta; class Magnoliopsida; order Fagales; family Fagaceae; genus Castanea; species Castanea sativa. The sequence continues at coordinate 11,964,697 of NC_134014.1, forward strand.
TTTGAGCACGCAATGCTGTCAAGTATAGACCAGCAGCGAGGAAGACTGTAGTCAATGAAAAAACTCCAGCTGCAGAGAATAAGCCTTCTCGGAGAATAAGGCAATTTGGTCTTGGCCTATTCCAATTTTTGAGATGGCCTGACTCTACACTTAATCCAATCAACAACAAAATCTCACCAACCGCAAAACAAATCCTATAAGAACCCAGATAAATTTTTTTTTAGTGACAATAGATATAGATATATTTTTTTACAAGTATTTGACAAATAATAATGCAAAGATTTCTTTGATGGCTCTGTGTCCTAATCGCTACACATGTTATATGTTCATACTGTTTCTATTTTTGAGATTCAAAATCGTTAAGAACATTATAAAAGCTAAATTAAATTCAGCTAGTTGGATAACATTTATAGAAGTAGTAAAAAGGGGCATGTCAATTAAAAACGGATAAACTAGTTGTGACTTTGGATAAAATAGAATGATGGAAAGAAATACAAATTATGGATCCTGATTAGACTACTAAGAATCCATAGCCAATTAAAAAATTATGGAACTAAGGCTTGATGTTATTGTTGGTATACTGTTGGATAAGCATTTGAATGAACTTGGTTTTGAAAGCTGAAAAACAATGTTCATTTGCTCCCAAACCCAAGATAATTGTTCTTAACATGTTGATTTTTCAGAAAAGTAAAAGCAAAATGCAAATGACTTGTCATGCCAAGTTGCAAACTGAGAATAAGACTTTGTTACTGGACCACTCATCCTAGGTATGCAAATTGACATCTTTAACATGATGAAGATAAGATAATGTAAAATTATTATTACCAAGTTGTAACAAAGAAAAAGCCGGCTTGCCATGTTAGATGCTTGGCAGGAGCAGAGTCAGGGTCCCATGAAACCAAAGCTGGAGGTGGAGAATTAGTGACTGCAATCAGAATGTAGGTATGTTCTATCACCATGGCAACTGCTAGTCCAACAAATGCAGCAGCAGCACACAACAATGGTGTTTTCCCACTGCCACTATATACACATTCGTTTTTCTCTCCTTTTCCTTTTTCATTAGTCCCTACCCATGTAACCTGCAATAAAATTCAACACAAAGTATTGAACTTTGTACTATCAAACTATATGGTTGTTCATATCATAGTTGGCTCAAACATTAAATATAATACCTCAGAACGTGTGGCTTCTGAGACGAGACAGAGAATGAAGCAAAATAAGCCACAGAGAATGGTTAAGATCATAAGAAGGACCCCAATTTTGCTACTCAAGTCTGTGCTTCGGCGGCTTGGTTCAAGGTCAGCATGTGTGACTGCCATTTTGCCTGGCATTCTATATGTCCACAATAGCTACAATTCATGTAACCTCAAGAAGAAAGACAACATGGGGTTTGAGTTCTTTTTTTGGGTTAAAAAGAGAGAGACACATTGAGAGAATTGTAGAATTGCTTGAACCAAAGGTTGCTTGGGGTGCCAAAGATTCGAGGGGTCTGGTCTTTAATGTTAAGTATTCACACAAAGGACGATTTCTGGTTCTAAAATTTTGCTTAAAGGCTAAAGTTGTTGCTGCTCATTAAAGATAAGTCTCCGAATTGTTGCACATGAATTGGACAGACACGTGTACATTCTAAAGATTTCCTTTTTCTATTTTGTATTTTTTGGGCTCTAAATACATTGTGGCATGATGTTAAATTGGTTATTGCACTGTTTATATGTTACTGCAGACTTTTGGGAACAGCTCTATACCACTCAAATTTTCTGAAAATTTTTCTAGCCCGACTTTGTTGCAACAATAAGTGGGAACCGATTAATACCACAGGTCTCTATAGTCAAAGAAGACGACATTGAAATGTCAAAAAGTGAGCTCCATCATTTTCATAATCAATCCATTTTGTTCCAAGCCCACCTTTCTTTTTAATGGTTCAGAAACTTTCAAGAATGATTTGTCTCTAAAACAGGTCGACAATGTTGGTCATTAGTCAGATTTATTTTTATTTTAAAGTTTGTTATGAAATGGTGCTCCTCTCGTATGTGGTTTTGAATCCCAATTTTAAACAAACAAGCAGGCTTCAATTCATATGGTAAATAGTTTAAAGCTCATAAGCTGATTGCGTTTGGCGTTTTTGCCTTTTTTATTTTTATTTTTTATTTTATTTTACCAGCGCCTCTTGCACTGTTTATGTCCATAAACAGTACTTGAACAGTATTTTCAATAGTGAACAGTAATCCAAAAATTATTTTTTTATTATTTTCAGTAATAAGTTTTTAGTTTTCAGCAAAATAAGCAGTATCTAAACACACACTAAGTGTAGCAATAGTAGGATTATTGGCTATTCAAAATTATACCTAGTTTTGGAATCTAAAGTGATAGCTCATAGGTAAAATAACATCTTTTATTGTACTTCATGTCTCTCATTCAAATCTCACCTGCCCTTTCCCTACTATCTACTTTGAATAAATAAAAATTATCTCTAGTTTTTGGAATTCCAGTTATATGTCTATATAAAACTAATATTGCTCCAATTACAACCTACCACCTCTAAAAATTGTGAAAATGTTGTATGTCTTAACATTTTTCATTTCATCATATGGGTTGATTTATCTAATCCTATTTCTAGTCACTGCACCCTCCACATAGTTGGCCGCCAACATCCATTGGTATACTTCCCACTTCCAAGTGAAAATAACAAGAGGATGGCCTCAAGGTCAATATAGCTGCTTGCTTGACCAAAGTTTAGTGGCTAGCCAAAATGAATGGACGGTTATTGTTGCTCATAGGAATAAGATATTCTTTAATTTTAAGCCTTCAAATGTGGACAGAGCAAGGCATCAAGTTGAAAAGTGCATTTTGAGGGGTGGAAGTAAAGGCAAAGTACTATTAGCAAATTACAAATGACACAATTGACATATGAAGAATATTAGATGTCGGTATGTGGGTGGGGTGGTTTCCCTGAATTATTGCTAAGGTCCGAGCATGATAAATATGGTGAAGAATCTAGTGGTTGTGAATGCTCCAAAATTTGGTTGAAGAATTAATTTTCAACAAGCTCGACTTTAATCAAAATAAGAATTAGCTTTTTTTTCCCAATAGCTTATAGCTGTTTTTTATTGTAAAACTTTTTAAAGCCTTTTTTTTCCCTGTCCAATTGAACATTTCAAACTGATTCATGTTAGAAAGTGATCTCTATAAAATCATGTTGCCATGAACATCCAAGCCAAATGATATTCTTTTTTTTTGATAGGTAAGCCAAATGATATTCTAGTTGTCCTTTAAGAGGTAAAGGCCTGAATCAGACAAACTTTTCTAATCTGGAAGTAGAAAATTCACATAAAAAGTAATTAAATAGCAAGAAAAGCAAGCAGAAACGTTGACACGTTGCAGATAAATATGTGCATGCAGTATTTAAGCACAACATGCCTGTCTCTATTCAGTTCTCTATTCAATAACATGTACTGCAATTGTAAGAGTATCTTTGTCATGAGTCTAGTTCGGGTGTTCAGCTATATCATGCTTTTAAAAGATTTGTGTTATAGGAATCCACAAAAGATAGCACCATTGACCATGACTTGCCTCATGCACCCCAAATCAAATATTTCACTATATGCCTTTTCAGAACGCCAGTGCAAACCGTAGAAATTGAATCTGATACAGTGCAGCATTACAACCATAAAGATCTCTTTTCCACAAATCAAATATAACATACTGCACTGCACAAGAAAATAGCAATCTTCTCTGGAAACTCTTAAAGGAAAGATGGATGGTTTCTTGTATGCATCTTTGATTTCTTAAAAGACAAGACAGCACAAACTTATTCCAAGAGCAAGAATTTTTTTGGGGATTCTTTCTGCAACACAAAAAGATGACTCCTTCTCCACCCACTTGCTTCTAACATATTCTTTTGGTTGCCACCCATAAAAACTTGCACTCTTACCATAAAAGCCTTTTCTATTCCAGAGTTCCTTCCTCGTTGTAGTTCTTCAACTTGTAAAAAATGGCTTCTGAAAAGGCCAATGCCAATGATCTTGATGCCTGCACCGGCAGCAACCAAGCAAAATCATCAGACAAAAAGCCTAACACAAAAGGCACAACCAACACCAATTTAGGGAAAGCATTGGCACAGAGAGCACTTTCTGGGTCGCAGAATCATCGTGTTGGGAGAAGAAAATTTGCAAACAGCAGTGCTAAATCGCTGCCAAGCAGGCTAAGCAAAGTTTCTTTGGCTGAAGATTCAGTTGACTAAGGTATAGCTTTTGCACCATTTTGAATATAAAAATCTCTGTTTGTCCTCGAAGACCACAAAATGCAAAAGTTTGGTCCTTAACTATTGTGATGTAGAAGAAGTAATGAATTGTAGAAATTTTAAATGTATGTAAGCAGGTATAACTTCAATAAAGATATATATTTGTACACTTGTCAGAGAAATTGCCATGTAAAGTATTGATACATCATATTCTCATTTCATAAATGTATAACATTTTCTGCCATTCTTTTAGTGTCAAGGGAAATTGCCATGTCCATCCCATTCAACACAAAACCCGACCAAATGCACTTACAAGGGGTTGGGACTCAGGAGCAAATATGGGACGCAACGCCATGAAGATGTTATCAAGAAAGAGTATAGACACAGATTAGATAAAAATATAAACAACCATTCTATCTGCAATAATTTGAACTTATACATGACAACAATGAAAATATTAGAACAAATGGAAATTTTTAGTCTTCTCTAATAATCTGAACTACAGAGTCCTGGGTCCCCAATTCCTATAGCAAAGCAAGGTTAAGGTGCAATTGTGTGCAACAAAGCATAAGCATAAGCAAAGCAAAATACTAGGAAAATACATTACAGGTAACACCTGTTACTTTCCATAGAGTAAAGTTTAATATGGAAATAACTAATATTACATCAACTGATGATTGCAAGAAAAGCTCAACTTGTTCATGAAGGCCATGATTGCAAAAATAGAAGCAAAAATGTTTCATTTCAATATTTTATTTATTCAAGAAGTGTAAATGTGGAAGTTGCAGTATCATGAATGTTAAGCTAAACCTAAAGAGTTTATACATGGAATTACAATATAGCTCACATCTTTAGTAAAGAGTGACAATTTTTTTTAGTATTATTGAATCTGGAATGGAGAGAGAGAGAGAGAGAGAGAGAGAGAGAGAGGAAAAAGACAAAAATAAAACACCATGCGAAGTTTTTGGATATCTGTTCAAAATTAGTTGTAATATTTTTTTGCTAAGTTAAAGTAGTTGTAATCTGTTGGTAAATGAGCATGTCTTACTGAATGCTAGCACATCTCTTTGTGCTTGATAGTTCTATTATGTAAGGGTTGTACTGGCAGGGTAAACAACTTCTTGCTAAGAGTGCTGTAACATATGGTGTTTGCATTAATGTAATTTTCTGATTCATCAAAAAAAGAAAGGTAATGGACGTTGACAAAGGTGATACTATTGCTTTGTACATCTAGTACCAGTTCCAGCTTGTTGAACTACAAGTACCCTAGTGCATCTCCATGCAAATCATCATCTCCTATTAATGAACAGGTTGATCCATCATGTCCAAAATGCCCACAGCAAGGCCCCGGACAATGCCTCCGCCTTCTAATGGTATCAATCCCATCTCTTGGCCTTCTCTCTTTAAGCTTTCCCAAAGTGATAGAATCATGAGGATTCCCAATTGTGAAACTCTGAACAATTCCATCAGCATCTTCCACTTCTGGTAGAATCAACGAGTCAGATGGGCAATTATACGCAATTTCATTCATGCTATGTGTTGACCTAGAAAGATCTTTAATACGTGATAACACCATGGCCATTTGTTCACAAGCAACATCAAGCCTTTCCTCCGTTTCAATTGATTCTGTTACAAGTGTTGAAGCCATGGACTCTAATAACTGAATCCTCTCAGAATGCTCCCTTGTAGTTGCAGTCCGGAAGGGGTTGGAGCAAGATGAATTGACACTACGCCAACGGGTAGGTAGATATCGATCTGGAATGTGAAAGCAGTTATTAGTTGACAGGACACGTAGGACATGTCTACAGAGTATGCCTGAAAACTCAAACTGATGGCAGCTACAGCTGATGTGCTCTTGACAAGGAATCCATATCACGTTGCACCCTCCGTCTATCTGGGTATGGTGTCTAACCTGGAAACAACCTTCATCAACCAGAAGAGACGCATACTGCGGAGCCAACACAAGCTCCTCTTGGAGTTTACTAAAGGCATAGGGAGTAAGAAGAGTGGCAGCATGAGATTCAATTGGTGAACCTGTTTTCAGGCTGACTTTCAGCAATTTCCGTTGCATCTTTTGCTTTGCTCCAACCCGGTCATTGAAATCAACAATATCAGCTACCTGAGGTGGGGAAAGAAAGTTTAATGAGCTAGGCTTATTAAATAATTAAAGAATGGAAGAAAATGAAATAAACGTTACCCACTTGCTCTACAAAATTATCCAGTTGAGACTGTGCACTCATAAACCGTTGGATGAAAGCATTAATTGACTCTGACTGACATGTACCCATCATTCCTGCAAAGAAGTACCGGCGCAAGAATGACAAAGCCCAAAATGATCGTAATGCATATAAGCTGATAATATGCTTATTAGCATGAAATCCATATTTATTCACCATTTCCCTCCATCCCCCTTCAAAATCTTCCACAAATTCCATATTATAGAGCCGATGAAACTCATCTTTCCAATCATCATAACGTGATCCAAGCAGTATAGAAAACCAATCTGAGAACTTTGCAATGATGTGCCAAATGCAAAAGGCATGTTTCGTTTCAGGCATTTCAATAGCAATAGCATCTTTCAACCACATGTTATGGTCAGTTAATATTGTCTGTGGAGCCTTTCCTTTCATGAAGCCTAAAAACGTCTGCATACCAGAAATGAACTAAGCTTAGCAAAAACAAGTTCAATATAACCAATAATCTTAAAAGATAACATGGTGGAAAATTTTTTTTTTTGGGGGGGGGGGGGGGTGAGGAATCAAATACAACTTCATTATACCACAGATGCTGCAAAGTAATATATTATCAGCAAAGCATGGGATCAGACACAATCCTAAGGCAAAACCAAGCATAAATCTTTTTCTTATGTCTTTTAATTTTGCACCCCATTCAAAAGCCAGCATTAAGTTTAAATCTATTTGGAAGATAAAGGCCAAGTACATTTAATGTCTATTTTATGGCCCATTCTAAAGTTAGCCCTTTGTCAAACATTAATACTTAGGGCTTACGTGCAAAATGAGGAAATAGAGCAGAAAAAGATGATGGTCCTCAAGTTCTTCATATGTATGCCCATAAACTTCTTACCTTCAGTGCCCAGGAAAAAGAGTGCATATTTTCATCCTGTAGAAGCACACAACCAAAAAAACATGTCATTCCATGATTGTCCACTCCAAGCCAAATGCCTAATAGCATATCATAGGCATCCAGACGGTGTGTTGTGTCAAAAACCACTGCATCTCCAAATGCCTCGTACAATTGAACTGATGAAGCATAAGACCATGCAATATGCTCCAGCCTGTTATGGCAGTCTATTTTGAAGTCATACTTGAAGTAAGGATTTTCATCTTTCAATTTCTTGCACATTGCGATAAGATCAATAGCATCACTATCTCGATCAACATTTCTAAAAGATTGTAAAAGATTTCTCACATCTATTTCTGTAAAAGGTAGACAGCCCAACTTAACACCTTTCTCTAGCTCCAACAATCTTAACATTTGCCGCACCGACATTCCAGCTTTTGCAAACATGCAAATCCGACTTTTGTCATCTGAAGATATTGTACAATAGGCAGGAAGGAGACGAACTTGTTGTGGTTTTAGAAGTTCATGGTTGTGGATATTGCTAAATCCTGTAACACGCCATTCAGGGAGGTCAAAATCTGCCCGTTTAACAATGCGTAAATATGCTTGACAACCACAGCGTGATGATTTGCGATTTCTCTGCATCTTTCCATCTTCAGACGGTTTCAACTGTGGATATCCACCACGATGGCAAGTGAAATCCCTTCTCGTAACTCCCCGACCGACCCCATCCTTGCCACGAGTACGATGACGTCTGATTGAAAAGCCACATTGCTTTGCAAAACTGCAATAAAATTCATAAGCAGCTTCTTGAGAAACAAATCTTTGGCCTATAAATGGAACAAGGTTCACAGAAGTCTGTCGTGACAAAATTGTATTGTCGGGTGTTTCCTCTATGGTGCCAATATCATCTTGAGACAAATCTGTGCCATTTTCAGAAGATTCCATCACTACACTTGTCCCTTCCGACATTCTTTCCTCTACAGATGACTGAATTTGCAGATTAAGCACCTGTGAGGACAAACATAACAGCTTAACCAAAAAACAACAAAAAATGCAGCTTAAGAATTTGATATGCAAAAAGAAAAACAAGTCAGAGTGGCCTGCCACTTAATTTCTTGTATACGTCCTAACATTCTTTGGTATCAGAAATTGATCAAGAAAGCTCTTCAATCTTTTTTTTTTAAGCACATATTCCAATTTTCACACACTTTGGTGGCAGCAATGAATTGTGTTCTTTCAGTACACAAGCTAAAGACAAGAAGGTAGCAGAAACGTTAATGAGCTTATATGTTTCCTCAAAAAGTGTGTGCTACTCCCTAGACAAGTGAAACTTTTACTTCAATAGGACAACAAGAGTATGCTTTTAATGCATCTCATAAGGGACATAGAGGAAGACAAGCTTTCATAAGATATGCCCCAATGTTCAACTATTCCTCAAAAACACAGGTCCCATCATTACTTCCTAACCAATCATGTCCAACATTTGATTTCCCAACAGGAAAAAGAAAGACCCAATGTTCAAACATGATTTAGGATCAAAATACACAATTAAACACAGCTGAAAACAGAACCCACAGAACTTTACTTTAACAAAAACTGTATCAAATAATGCAGCTTTGGATCTCCATCTCATTTAAATCCCAATCTCATATGGGTCTCTCACAAAATAAATCAAACCCCACAAATTCATTTCATCTCACAAATATGATCCATCCAATTCCAACCTCCAACACGATCCAAATTCCAATATAACATCACCAATCCCCATAAATTTTACCCTTTTAAAAAACCCACCAAAATTTTCAAAAACAAAAGTCACAAACATGAAAAATGAGCTACATTTCCAAGTAAAAATTCATCCCCAACAAAAAAAAAAAAGAAATGTACTTTCTTTAAGAGACAGTCATACTCAGCTGGATTTGATCTCAGCACCCGAAAAACTGTATTTAAAAAAAAACACACACACACACACACACATGAAGAATAAGTACATTTCCTACTAAGAAAAATCAAAATTTTTGATAGATACAGTTATGCACACCTGGGTTTGATCTGAGCAGCTGAATAACTGTATTTTTAACTGTCAATAACGACCAGAAAAATAAAAACCAATGAGAGAGTGTTGGAAACTGGCGGGGGGGAGTAAGGCGCATACTAGGGAGAACGAAGAACAGTTTTCAAGGGAGGGAGAGCTATCGTGCGCCGTGTGGGTGCACCAGGTTATCGAGTGCCCACAAGTGATTTTCAGCCGTTGGATCTAAAAACGGGGGTTCTTTTGGGGAAACCGTGATTTGTGGGTAAATGAACGGCTGGCACGAACCAATAAAAAGAGACCTCAGTGGCGTACGTTAGACTTAACCCTAGTTTTTTTTTTCTTTTTTAAAATTAATTTTTTATTAAGAATTGGGCTAGGTATGAGAGGTATGTAGAACATATATTGAAGTCTGGTCCAAAGGCCCAATCAAATCATTTGGTCCTTTTTTTGTTTTTGGGCTCACATTTTTTTTTTATCACTAGAATTTGGTCTAAGGTTGGTCTTTGTTTCTTAAAACACTAGGGGATGCAAAAAAAAAAAAAAAAATATATATATATATATATATATATATTTCATCTTTATACACTACTTTATTTATTTTATTATTTTATTTTATAACTCATCCAACATTTTTATATTTTATTTTTACATACAACCCAATAAAATAATATTAACTACCTAATAAAATAATAAAAAAGTACTCATTTATTTCTCTTTTTCCACTCTATTTTTGTCTTCACATACAACCATAAGATTATTTTTTTTTTCTTTATAACCTATGCATATATGCAACCTTATTGTTCATAGGTTGCAAATTTTTTTAAGTTTACAAACCCAGATGAAGTTCCATTTGGGTGTTTTGGGTTGTAAAATAGTAACTAAGTGCTAGTGCTCTTAGTATAATATTTTTTGACTAAAATGTAAATTATACCCTCTAAATTTAACTGAAATTCATTTCAGTCCTCTAATTTTACTTTATTCAATTGATTCTTTTAAGTTTCAAATTTATCCAATTCATGCTTTTAATCCAATTTTGTTAAAAACAATTGCTATTAAATATGCAATTAACTAATGAAAAAAAAAAATTCTTACATTAAAAATCAAAAAAAAAAAATTATAAATTTTTTTTCATGTGAGAAATTTTTTTTAATGGCAATTTTTTAATGAAATTGGATGAAAGGCTGGAATTGAATAAATTTGAAACTTAGAAGATTCAATTGAACAAAAGTAATGTTAAAGGACTTGAATGAATTTCAGTCAAACTTAAAGGGTGTAATTTGTATTTTAACCTTTATATATATATATGGTAAAATGCAATAGATCTTATAGGTTTGGTGAATTTTCATTTTAGTTTACTAAGTTTAAATTTATCATTTTAATCCTTTACTTTTGACAGCACTTTTACTTTAGTCATTCTTTTATTGATGTTTTCTCTCCTAAAATGATTAAGCTTCACATTTGAAGCATAAAAGAATGAATTAAAAACAACATTGTTTTGAGAGAGTTAACGTGTTTTCAATTGGTAATGGACATGAAAGGAATAAAACAATAGTGTTGTCAAAGTTGACAGACTAAAATGTCAAATTTTAAATTTAGTGGATTGAGATAACAATTCACTGAATTTATAAGGGGTAACTTGCATTTTTTGCCTAAAAATATTATTCTTGTCCCTAAAGTTTGCTTAAAGTTTGTTTTTCTATCCTTATATTATTAAGAAAAATGTTATACTACTAATCAGTCTCTCCACCCTCTTTATCTTTTTTTTTTTTTTTTGATAGCAAGACTGAAAACATTTTATTAAGTTACTAAAAGAAAAGATACATCATAGATAAGAGCTTGTTCTAAGAAACAAGGAGTCTCTTCAATCCAGGTACAAAAATCATCAATGCTTTTGGCATATTTTGCTAAAAGGTGGGTTGATCTATTTCCTTGACGTCGAACATGGGAAAACCCAACAAAGCGGAACTCTGAGCAAGCTTTTTGCACTCCGATAATCATTGCATCAATTGATAGGGGAGGTAAGTTCAAACATCATTAAAATTCCTAACTTTCAAAATAACACATTGCATATGAAAATCGAACCATCAGATTAAAAGATCAAGCCATATCAAGTTCAAAAGTACAAGAGATCTTCTTGAAATTGGAGTTAAAAGGCATGTGGTTGTGAATAATTAATTAAGTATGGTTCTCAATAAGAATTAATTTTAATTAATTATGTACTAGAATCTCATTGGTTCAAGCTTAAATGCAAAAATGTATAGGTGTGCATAGAATAATTCTAATATATAATGGCCATCTTTGAATATTTAGTTAATTATATGGTAAAAATGGATAATTAATTGCAATTTAAAAATCCTAATTATATCCTAGGAGAATATGATCAAAAGGTGGCTTAAAAGGTGGTTTAAAATTTGTAATTATCCCAAAGCAAGTCAGAAAATTAAAGCAAAATCAGATAAAAATGAAAAGTGGCATTGGAAGTCAAAGTGTTTATTGGGAAAAAGAGCTCTTAGATTGGTACCTCAACCTTTAAATTCTCAAATATCAAATTCTTTGCGTGGTTTTCTGTTTTCCACTCTTATCTTATTATTTTGGAGGATAAATATGAAATTTCACCAAACCAATATATGAGACAATGAAGGTACAACTTCCTTATTTGGAGGTAGATAAAAATAGTCCATGGATTGACAAGAAAGGTAGGGAGGAGTAGCACCATCTCGAGTGGAGTATAGTCCATCCTTAAAGGTAATCTGTTATCATATTCCTTTCAAGAGCTAGTGCATGCACATGTAATGTTCTAACCCTTTAAAAAAAATCTACACTACTTAATTTTTGCAAGTAATGTATTTTCTTTTGATGACATTGGCTAAATTGTTAGAATGAGCATGCTCTTTGGCTATGGATGTGAGATGATAATAATAAGTTGACATCCAAAAATGAACATGCATGAATCAAATTGCAATGTGAATATCCATGATCTTTGTGTGAAAAGAATTTTTAAGATTATTATGCAAACTTGATGAACATGATTCTTGGACTAAAATTGGCTTGTAAATGTTATGTTTTCTTTAACAATACTTTGATGAATTTATATGTTTGTGTAAAGGTAGTATGAAATGAATTACTTGATCATAAAATGATACAACCAATGATTCCTAAAAGATCAACATTTGAGTCGGTTAGATGGGTGTTTAATACATTCTCATTCTTTTATTTATCCTTCGAACTTTGATTTATAGTCTAAATTAGTGACCTATCTATGTAACTTTCTATTTTTAGAATGTAACTAGGAGTAAAAGTGTTGTATATATTTTTTTATTGTAACTAGGAAAACATGCCATGTAATTTTTTTGTTTTTATGAATTTTCAAGAGTAAAAGTGTTGTATATATATTTTTATTGTAACTAGGAAAACATGCCATGTAATTTTTTTGTTTTTATGAATTTTCAAGAAAGACAACGTAATCTAGAAGTTCATTGAAATAATCTTTTTATAAAATTTTTTGTGATTTCATTATAAAATAATCAAATGGTGACTCCAAATATAAAACCCTCAAAGCGAAGATAAAGTATCGGCAATTGAGTAACCATTTTTTGGCTCATTTTAACCCTGCTGAGTTGTGTTTCTAGCAAAAAGTAAGGAGAAATAAATTAGAAACTTAATACAATAAGGAGAGTGTGTCCACTTTGAGAAATCACAACTGGTAAAACACAATTTTTATTATATAATATTTGAGATGATATGATTTGGATATGAACTTATATCGTATATAATTTTATTGTGAAAATTTTGGTAACAAAAGTATTCTCTAATCTAATGGACTAATTATGCATGTGTTACAGTCAGAGATAATATTCATGTGGCTCAGTATCGTCACTTAATTCTCTCCATGTCTTCAAAATTACCTTTCCAAGACACTACACAATAAGTTTCATGACTTGAAATCAATTTGAATTGAGAAAATTTCTCCACCCTCCTCTGTGACAAGTGACTTGCAGCATTGTCCACTAGACTTGACAAAAAAAGAATAAATTTGGGTCTGTCCACCGGTCTAGCCTCCCTCCCTCCCTAACTAGTGGCTACATCAGTACATTGTCCATTAGTTCTAACAAAAATGGAAAAGAAAAGAGGTACAGTACACATTTAGTAATATTACCAAAAATGATGGTGGGAGATATAGGCCACAATATTCTAGACTCTAAGTGTCGACCCTATCTTGTACGTTAGAGACTCTAGCATACTATTTCTTTTTTTGGACGGGTTTAAACTTTAAAAGTATACACCTACAAATTTTATATACTCATATCTTTAATATATTTAAAAGGGAAAAATTACAAAGTATCCTCTTGTGTGGTTTACAATTATAATTTCGTCCATAAATTTTCAATAGATACATTTAACCCTCTAAAATTTGGATTAAAACCAAATGGTTAAGATTCTATCTAAATTAATAAAATTTGGATTAAAATGAAACTATTAGGATTCATCCAAATTATTAGATACTTTTAAGTCTCTAAAATTTGGATTAAAATCAAATGGTTAAGATTCTATCTAAATTTATAAAATTTGGATTAAAATCAAACTATTAGGATTCATCCAAATTACTAAATTTTGCCTTGTTTAGAAAAAAAAAATTACCCCCTAATGTGGTTTGATTAAACAACAATTTAGCGCCACGAGATTTTTTTTTTCAAAAAAATTTGTTACATTTTCTCTCCTAATTTTGGATTAAATGAAGGATCCAATTAATGGGTGCTATTAGGAATTTTTTTTAATTATTCATTTAAGGAAATTTTTAATACCACTTTGATAAGAATATAAAAAGTTGTAAAAAAAGTTAGTTTTTTTTTTTCTTTTTTTATGAAAAATTTCTAAAAATATTTCATAAACCAATGTTTTTAGAGGCATTCATTAACTTTTCCCTTAAATGAAATTGTTAGAGGTACTTTAGACGAAACCTTAACAATTTCATTTTATGCTCTGTTTGTTTCGGTAATAATATTTTCTAAAAAATGAGTCATTTTTCAAAAAATATTTTTCATAAAACTATATTATTTTCTTATGTTTGGTAGCAATCATTTGAAAAACAATCTTCTAACTTCCCTTATTTAACTTGTTTTGAAATAGAGTTATTTTCCAAAAAAAATTCTTTGGAGGGAGAAGGGGTCTACTTTATTGATTAGTATGGACTTCCAATTTTTCCCTTAATGAATATTATATATAGAATTCAATAAATGAACTTTTTTAATTATCTGTCTCTCATATTATATCTCTTCCTCTATTTTCCATTCTACAACTGAACAAGGGGAGTGAATCTTTACTCTCCTCTCCCCTCTTTTAATTTTTAAAAATTCTAACAAATTGAGGGATATCTGCTATACTCTTCACTCGTCTCCCTCCTATCCTCCTATCATCTCCTTTCCCTGCAAACTTCTGATCATAGTGTTAGGTGAATTCCAAATAGAGGTGATTGGATTATGGTTCTACATCTCAATATCGTTTTTTATATGAAGTTAATAAGTGCTGATCTCCTTTCTAGGTTTTAGTATTTTTGCATGAAGTTGCGGTTCTTAAAACTTGACTCAAACACTTGTGCTTTACAATTCATGATAATTTGAATTTTATAATGCCTTGGTATTTTTTTTTGCTTTTACTTTTAACAAGTTGGGAGGATTTGAAGTCATGTTCTTCCCATAAATAAGATAGATAATGTCCCCAAGTCATAAGACTCTTAACAAACTAGTATTTTCTTATTGATTAACTACATCTTTATCTTTTTATGTGTCGCATCATGTAATCGTCTTATGTCGCAAGATACAAAAACATTGGTGGAGTGAGGGAGGCCATGGTCCTTTGGATTTTGAAAATCCCGGCCCCCATGCTCTCCTATATATATTTTTTATAAATATAAATTTAACTGATGCCCCCTTAGATTTTATAGAAATTATATAAATGCATCTTTTATTTCCTCTTATAACATACCTAGCATTAAAACAAAGCTTATTAAAGATATATGTCCTGAAAAATATATAAGTTTATGTATATGATTTGTTATTGATAATTCAATATTTGAGGGAGGGAGAAATTGAAGCTCGTATATTTTATTAGAAATTCAGAGATGTCAATTGAGTTATAAGACCCTATAGGCAAGTTTATGTAAATTATTAATGTATAATTTTTTCCATTTATTACCCTTTTAACCATACATAAATAGTTTATTAAACCAAAGCATATTCAATATATATATTCCTAAAAATATATAAGTAAATTTCCTTAATTGAAGCCCTCATTGTTTTCTAAAAGCAATAATTTTTTTAAGTTATCAATTAGAGAGATTGGGGTTCTATTTTTTACTTTTATTATTAGAAGAAAGAAAATTTCAGTTTTTGTAGTTAGGATTTAGGAAAAAAAATTTATTGCATTTGTCATTCATGAAAAATAAGGTTTTCCTTTATTTTTTTATTATTGTTTTATTTTCCTTATATTGATTTATGCTACATGTTAAGCATGCAAAGTGACACTTATTACTTAAATGATTTAAATTTATATATTTCATATTTTTTTAAACTATGAGTATACTATAACTATGTAATTTCTATTTTATTTTACCAAAAAAATCTTGATATAAAATATTTTAAGAATATCAATTATGATTAATATAATTTAAAAGATACTCCACAGTTTATAAACTGATTTGATAAAGAAAAAAAAAGGTTTGAATTATGTAAAGACTAACTTTATATAAATATTTTTGTTATATATAAGAGATAGCATTTTTTTTTTTGAAACCAAGAGATAGCATATATTAAATCATGTTATTGACACACTTTATGTATAAGTAATATATATGGGAGTGTATGATTCATAGGTTATTTTTTAGATTTAATATTTTTAATATATTTGATTTGGTTTCCCAATTTTATTTATTTATTTTGGCTCCACCATTGTACAAAAAGATAGTATTCTCCCAATATTCCGATATAGAGTAACATGATATGTTGGTGGGACATGATTTATTTAAGTGACCATGTGGCACGTACAGAATGTCACATACGTTTGCTTACCCTTCCAAAAATGCATCATTCTGTCACATAATGAATGAGCTACCACCATTAAGCATTGTACTTCAATATGCATCTTTATATATTTGCCCAAAAAATTTTAATTTCTATGATATGTTTGATGACCCTACCATAAAAAACAAAACTTTGTCATAGGGTTAGGTCCTTAACTAGCTAGCTTCGCACTACAAAAGGCACAAACAAGACAACGATAAATCACATTCGATGATGAATAGCAAGAAGTGGACCAATATATTAAGTGGTAAAAGTAAAACGGTACACCATACTTGTGATTTTGCAATCATGGGCTGAGCTAGATTTTGAGGTCGATGTTGGGAGGGGGAGGGGGGGCCATAGCCCCCAAAATTTTTGAAAGTATATTTACAATAACTTTATAAATAAAAGTTAAGTTTTTGGTACGTGGACCCCATGGCTTATTGGCTCCTCCCTCTCAAAGGGGAAAAAAACATTTAATTCAAAACTTTATCATAAAATAAGAATAAAGTTATAAATATATCATAGAATTGATATGAATGTCAATGTCCAATTCATATTTTTTTTTTCTAGAATATAAAAATTAAGTCTTTATTAAGTTATAAAAATATTGTTTCATTGAGCTTATACAATCTTACATGCTAAATATATGAAAAGAGCTTATCTAACTTACATGAAAATGATGAAATGGTGATATTTAGTTAAAACTTATAATGTTAACAAGTCTAAAAGAGAAATTGAATCAATAACCATCTCTATGATGTTGGTTTTGTCTTTTCTTAGAAAGCATGTAATCTTCAAAAACACACACACACACACACACACATATATATATATATTTTTTTTTGTATTTATGTAAGTTAATATGTACATGCTAATTAAATATATTTTGATATTATAGTCTAGAACTTCAAACAAAATTTCCGGACTCCACTCCTGTTTATAGTCTTCCAAAAGTTATGTAAGCATATATGAATAATCCACAAAAGATTTTTTTTTTAATGTCAGAAATTCTAAGCCTCTAAAATGTGTGTAACTCACAATGCAGTATCTTCACCTTCTATAATTATAGTATTACACTAATTATTTTTATTGTCACTATCCCAAAAAAAACTGCTAGATAAGACTACAAATAAAAACTTCCTAGTGGAGAAGATTTGTAAAGGCACCACAGGCATTTAGAGTGCCCTCTCACAAAGACATGTCTCACATGCAAGCCCTAGCCATGTGCATATATATGATCGGAGAGGAGAACATGCATTAGTGGGGGCATGAAATACTAGCTTGGCCTAATGGCGCAATTTATATAGCTCGGAGTGTGCGGATTTTTGTGTGTTTAAATTGTGAAGATGTTGTGTGAAAAAGCTGAGATCAAAAGCAAAAAAACGTTTTGCCAAAACAACACCTCGTATATGCAAGGAACACCATCAAGGGCCGATTAAACAAAAATAAACCTCAAATCTATGATACTAACTATCAATGCTAATGAAAGAGTTTCGCTTGTAAAATTAATTTTATCCTCTATATTTTTGGATATAGAGAAATATGAGGGTCCTTAAGAATAACTCTACTGCAAAATTTTAAAATCTTTTATTTTTATTTTTATATAAGATAGAATTTATATTCTAGCCTAATCTAAGTGTATATATATGTGAAGCTCTTTCTAGAACACTTGGACCCCGGCCCTTGTCCCCCACACCCCACAAACATTTATACTTGTGGAGTAACCACCGCACTAAGGGTGCACAGTGGTATTTTAAAATTTTATTCATTCCTTTTAAAGTGAGTAGATTAGATTTTATTTTACCATGTCATTAGCATTTAAAACACGTTTATTGGTAACATTTATACTTGTGGAGTGACTACCGCACTAAGGGTGCATAGTGGTATTTTAAAATCTTATTCATTCATTTTAAAGTGAGTAAATTAGATTTTATTTTACCATGTCATTAGCATTTAAAATATGTTTACTGGCAACATTTATATTTGTGGAGTGACCATCGCATTAAGAGTGCGCAGTGGTATTTTAAAATCTTATTCATTCATTTTAAAGTGAGTAGATTAGATTTTATTTTACCATGTCATTAGCATTTAAAACACGTTTGTAAAATTAATTTTATCCTATATATTTTTGGATATAGAGAAATATGAGGGCCCTTAAGAATAAATCTACTGAAAATTTTAAAATATTTTATTTTTATTTTTATACAAGATAGAATTTATATTCTAGTCTAATCTAAGTGTATATATGTGTGAAGCTTTTTCCTGAATATTTGAATCCCGGCTCTTGTTCCCCACACCCCACAAGCATTTATACTTGTAGAGTGATCACCGTACTAAAGGTGCGCAGTGGTATTTTAAAATCTTATTTGTTCCTTTTAAAGTGAGTAGATTAGATTTTATTTTACCATGTCATTAGCATTTAAAACAAGTTTACTGGCAATATTTATATTTGTGGAGTGACCACTACACTAAAGGTGCGCAGTGGTAATTTAAAATCTTATTCATTCATTTTAAAGTGAGTAAATTAGATTTTATTTTACCATGTCATTAGCATTTAAAACACGTTTACTAGCAATATTTATATTTGTGGAGTGACCACCGCACTAAGGGTGTGTAGTGGTATTTTAAAATCTTATTCATTCATTTTAAAGTGAGTAGATTAGATTTTATTTTACCATGTCATTAGCATTTAAAACACGTTTACTAATAACATTTATATTTGTGGAGTGGCCACTGCACTAAGAGTGTGCAGTGGTATTTTAAAATCTTATTCATTCATTTTAAAGTGAGTAGATTAGATTTTATTTTAACATGTCATTAGCATTTAAAACACCTTTATTGGCAACATTTTGATATTAATGATGTTTTAAATTCTAACGCACTTATTTTAACAAAACAAAAATGAAAAAGATTTGTAAGAGCTCCATACTAAAATAATTTAAGAACTGTAGATGATTTTTCCTTTATAACATTCAGAGGTATCAATTGTAAATTTGTAATACGAGACAGACAAAAAGGTGAGTGACATGATTTAACAATTAGCATTTTTGAATGAATGGCCTTGCTTCATCAACATAACACAAATCACTAGTCCTAGGCATGCCCAGGTGCCCTTCTACCTTTTCTGTGACGAGCCGTCCCCCACCAGCTTAAAATATATGTGTATCAACTTTTTGGTTTATCGTCAAGTCCAAGAAAGAAATGTCCCTGGTCTAGATCTGAAATTCTCTATTCATCATACTTTTCAATGGCAAGATAAAAGGACAAAGGAATCATCACGAAATTCAAATGATCAAGCACATTAGTGGGCCAATAGGTGTACTAGAATGATAATAGCTTTCAAGCCATTGGCTTACTGCTGTGAATTGGATTCATACCAAACACCTTGAGACTAAGGATAAGTCGTATATGAAATGAAACATGAATTAATTGATGTTTCACACAGACAAAATTCATGTCTTTTAGTTTAGTGCATTACACACGGATACACACAAACATTTCGATAATCCAAACACACGAATATATTACTATGTGGTCATTAATCATGCATATAAGTCCAGGGTATTGCTAAACCTTGATAAAAACAAAGGCCCTTCGTACACTACTGTTATGTTTTTTTGGTGTGTATGGCATGATATAGTACAGTTTTTGATGGGAAATGGTGATAAGTAAAGGTTCATTATCATGGCTCTTTAGAAGAAGGATCTTTCAAAGGATTCTACTTGAATATGCATACCTTTTTTTCCATGGTCTCTCATTGAAGACCCAGCGTTCCACAAAACACGAGCCTTTGTTGAAGTCAAATGAGCTTGGATTGCGGGGAACAGGGTCATCATCTAGGCGTACAGGAGATACGAATATTGCAATTTGCAAACCCGTCCCAAAAAAAATAGTTAGTGCCGACAGTCACTTTCTGTCATAACCATCATCGATCATTTTGCAGTACCGTATGTGTGGCCAATTTCCCATGGCACAAAAATCACAATGTGGTTCATACTTTGTTAGACAGATAGATATATATTGCCAAAACCATTATAAAGACATCCATTTAAGCTTATACACACAGAGATCCCAATCTATTTTCGATGTTATTATTTGATCAATTTAGACTTCAATATAAGATATGTAAGATATATATATATAGCAGAACTAGCAGACAGTATGATTTTCATTTTGCTTTTTTGTTGGGTGGCCCAGGGGAATTGAGTAGATGGAAAACTAAAAACGACAATAACAACAGTCAATCCTTAGTCCTACATAGTTTTGAAATCTAGAACTAACAAAAGTAATTAACTTCAAACGTATGAAAGGAATATTCATATATATCTTTATCTTGAAAACTAATAAACCTTTAATTTTTTTTTTTAGCAGATATCTTGGTCTAGGTTTAGCTAGCGTGAGTGCAAGACTCACTATCAGTCTGTCTCTCAAAACAAAAGACGACAAACAAAATTAACAGTTAATACTTAATAAAGCTTTTTGGGTACCTTTACTCTCAAAACTGTAGTTTTTGATGCACTTAGATTCTTCGCTATTGGTCAGTTTTGGATTCGACACCATATTGTTCAGTGTTCACTGTTTGTGGCTAACCGTGTTTTTTTTTTTAATGCATGGCACACGTTGTCTATATAAACAACCATTTTAGAATTTCACTTCCCCACGCATCTCTTAGAGTAAGACTCTAACTCATACCAAAAACTGCCAAAAGGGTATTTTCTAGAACATCTAGCATGAGTGCTTTAGATAATGCTAACCCATATGGGTCTGAGTCTGACTCTGAGTCAGACAAAAAACCAAGAAGCTCCTCTGTGTTAAAGCTGTTTGGGTTTCCTGTAACAGGCTGTGACGATGTGCCCGTAACAGCACCATGTGATAGCAAGAATAAGAGAGCTTTTGAGTGCCAGTATTGTCACCGAGAGTTCTCAAATTCTCAAGCACTTGGTGGCCATCAAAACGCGCATAAGAGAGAACGTGAACGAGCCAAGCGGGCCCAATTCCCAGATGATCATGATCATCATCAACGGTTTGTAGCTGTTCCAATTATTGTTGCCCATGCAGGAAGATCAGGACCGTTCGCTTCCTCAAGTAGTTGTGGGTCACCAAGCTTTGTTGGACCTGTTGGTGTGGCTCGGTTCCCAGCAGCAGTGAACCCTTATCATGTGTACGTTGGACGGCCACGTCAGCTTCCTGTTGTGGGCCCAGCTGATCTGGGCCGTAGGAAAGCCTTGTCAATGACAGAAGAAGTGAAAGGTGGAGATGAACTTGATCTCCACTTAAGATTGGCACCCTCCAACACCATGTGATATTTATTATCTCGGTTATGTTTTAATTAATTAAGCAAGGTCTTTTTTATTTGGAGTGCAACTCTTTAAGGTGTATTCTAGATGAATTTCATGTCAAAACTCGGATCAATTCACATTTTAACATTGCAATTATTATGCACTCTTTAAAATTAAAAAAAAAAAAATGGAAAAATTGAGAAAAAAATTTACTTTCTACTGGTCTCACGGAGTGCACTCTTAAAGAGTTCTGATGGATGGGCTGATTTAGATGGAGGTCAAAGAGAGGGGAAGTGTGATCATAATATATCAATTTTAATATACCATGCACCTTTCCTCCTCTTTTACTTTTTTTTATCCTAGCATAGAGCATATATGATCATCGGCTCAATACAGTTTGTCAGTTTTGAGATCTAATAAGACGACAATTTAAAAAAAAAAAAAAAATTAACAACTCTCTTTTGGTGAAACAATACATGGATGTCAATTGGATTGGATTTATGTTGACCTTTTATATTGTTAGGGCTCTTTTTTTTCCCCAAATGTGGGGCCTTGGAACCCTTTAGTAAAGTTTTGGGCCTAGATCTAGGGGCTAATCTTATAACATCATCAACATGTAAACCCACCAAAGATTTGACTCAAAGTGTGATGCTGGTTGATAGTTATATGTGACCTAATTTGATATTGAAGATGCTATGATTATAATTAACTTTCTAAGAGCACTAGCACTGGGGGTGTAAAACTCCCAAGTTGCTATTTTCCCCACCAGACTCATAAAAACAAGCTCCAATTGGGTTGCTAGTTCTAAAAAAATTTGCAACCCAACTACAGCAAGAGCATTAGCATTGGGGGGTGTAAAACCCCCCAAGTTGCTATTTTACCCACCAAACTCATAAAAACAACCTTCATCTAGGTGTGTAAACTCACATTTTTTACATCCTCGCTACAGTAAATATGGGTATATAGAACCATACTATAGCAAGGATGGATAATTAAAATAATAATTTTTCTTTCCTCTATCTTCTCAGTCTCTAACTTTCTCTTTCTCTCCCCTCTCTCTTCTTCTTTTCTTTTCTCTCACTCTCACTCTCACTCTTTGTCTCTGATTCTTCTCTCTTCTTCTCTCACTCTTCTCTCTTCTCTCTTCTCTATTCTTTCTTCATCTTTCTCTCTCGATTTGGTGGTTTTTTTTTTGTTGGTTGTTGGTTGTGGGTTGGGTGGGCCTGTGATGGAGACATGAGCTGTGGGTTAGATTGGGCTATGGTGGAGACGTGATATGTGGGTTTCTAGTGGTCATGGGTGATGCAATGGTGGCAATGGGGGGATTGTGGGTCAGATGGATTGTGGGTCAGATGTGTTGTGGGTTGGTGTAGGTGGCCGAATCAGTGTTGGTATGATGTTTGGGTGGCCACATTGGTGGTGGTTTGGTGTTTGAGTGGTTGTGGGTTGGTGTTTGGGTGGTTGAATCAGTGGTGGTTTGGTGTTTGGGTGCTGGTTTTTTTTTTCCCTGTTTTGTTGGTGGTTGTTACCTTGTTGGGGTGTGTGTGGTGGTGGGATTGTGGTGGTTGCTACTGGTTTGCTGGAGAGATAAAGATAGACCAAAGAGATAGAGACAGAGATAGAGACAGAGAAAGAGAGGACATAGAGAAATGAGAGAGGAGAGAGAAATGAGTTTTTTTTTTTATAATTATTTTATTAGGTAGTTATATTATTTTATTGTGTTGTAGGTAAAAATAAAAACTAGGATGTAAGGTGAGTTGTGAAATGGGTTGGTAAAATAGATAAAGTAGTGTTTGAGAATGCAAAACAGGTTTTTTTTTTGCATCCTCGGATGCTGATGCTCTAAGGTTGTATAAATACAACCTTACTATAGCAGTTGCTTAGGTTTTTATTATTATATTTTCTCACTTTACCCTCTTTCATCTCTAATTCCCCACTTCTTTTGTCTGTGTCCCTCTTGCTTCTCTCTCCTCTCATTACTCTCTCTTTTCTTTCCTCTCTCACCTTTCTTCCTCCATCTCTTACCTCTCACCTTTCTACCTTCATCAAATTTGATTGTTGGTTGCCTGGTATTTTTTAGGAATTGTGGTTTTGGGAAGATTTTGTCGCAAGCTGTGCAAGGGAAGATATCGTTTTGAAGAGGAAAGAAAGAGTGGAGATATTGGATTCTGAGGAAGACCCGGATTGTCTTTTACTTGGAGGATCCGATAAGTGAGTTTCAGGTTGGATGAAGAGAGGGAAAATGGAATGTTAGGATGATCTGGCAGAAGATAAAGATTTGATTTTGGATGATCTAGCGGAGATATCGGTGGTTTTTTTTCCTAATTTTGAGATGGATTTGGTGATTAATGGTAGTGGGTTGATGGTGGTGTGGGTTTAATGTGTTTTGGGGTTGCTTTGGTTGTTGTTGGTGGTGGATCATGGTAGATTTATGGGTTTAGTGGTGGTGGATTTGTGGGTTATTGTGTGTTGGAGGTGGTGATGGTGGTGTGTATATGGTGCAACGGTGGTGGGGACTATGGGGTTGTTGGTTTTTTTTGTTTCTGTTTTGGTGATGGGTTTACTGATGGTGTTGGATGATTTGTGGGTTGCTGATGGTGGTGGTATGTAGTGTAGTGATAGCGGGGAGGGAAAATGGAATGCTATGATGATCTAGCAGAAGATAAAGATTGGATTTTGGATGATCTAGCGGAAATATCGGTGATTTTTTTTTCTCCTAATTTTGAGATGGATTTGGTGATTAGTGGTAGTGGGTTGATGGTGGTGGTTTTGGTTGTGTTGATGGTGGTGTGGGTTTAATGTGTTTTGGGGTTGCTTTGGTTGTTGTTGGTGGTGGATCATGGTAGATTTATGGGTTTAGTGGTGGTGGATTTGTGGGTTTTTGTGTGTTGGAGGTGGTGATGGTGGTGTGTATATGGTGCAACGATGGTGGGGACTATAGGGTTGCTGGTTTTTTTTTTGTTTGGGTAATGGGTTTACTGATGGTGTTGGATGATTTATGGGTTGCTGATGGTGGTGGTATGTAGTGTAGCAATAGCGGGGTGGGGTTGCTGTTTTTTTTTTTTTTGGTCGTTGCTAGGGTGTATGTGGTGGTGGGATGGTGGGTGGGTTTTGATTTTGGGTAGGTGGGTTAGGATTTGGGTGGTGATAGTGGTGGTTGGTTGGTTCAATTTTTGGTGATTGGGTTGTGGTGGTGGTGCTTGAGCTTCAGTGCTGGGTATTTACTGGATGATTGAGCTTCGATGATTTGGCTGGATGTTTGATGGAGAGATAGAGATAGAGGAAGAGAGGAAAGACTAAAAAAGAGAGATGGGAGAGGAGAGAAATGAGTTTTTATATATTATTTCATTATATAGTTTATATAATTTTATTGGGTTGTATGTAAAAATAAAAACTGGGATGTATGATGAGTTATAAAATGGGTTGGTAAAATAGATAAAGTGGTGTTTGAGGATGCAAAATAGGTTTTTTTTTTTTTTTTTGGATGCTAATGCTTTAAAGAACGAGATGGTTAAGTGTATGTTTGAAACAAAGAGCTCAACAGAAGGAGAGGCGAGTAGATGAGTGATTCGATTATACTAATTTTATTATTTGATTACCTTTCCTTGTTCTCTATTTCTCATCCATATAAAGTAAGGCCATAATCTATATATAAATTAAAAGCTGATTAAATATCCAATTAGATTTTAAATTGGATTCCAACTATTGACTAATTTTGCATCATGTGTTCTATCTAATTTTTTTAAAGTTTTGTTCTAGGTTAGTTAATGTTAAGCAAAAGATATAGAATCTAATATAAATAAAAGAGAAATTACACTTTGCCCACCTATGGTTTGCTCGAAAAACGTTTTGTCTACTTGTGATTTAAAAATTGATACTTTACCCACCTGAGATTAGCTCTATTTGTTTCCCGTTACCCACCTCTGTTAAAAACATAGGTAAATTTGTATTTTAGTTACCCTTTTATGTCTCTCTCCTCTTAAAACATAAAAACTAAAAAAATTAAGGAAAAAGAAGATCTAAAAGCTAGATTTTGTAAATTTTAAAACCTAACTTTTACATATTCTTTTCATGTATCAACTTTCAGATCTTCTATTTAAAAACATTCATCTCTTTCTATAGAACACACATAAACAAAGCCATCGGCAACTTTGTCTTAATCCTAGAATGAGTAAAGATCAGATGAACCAATCATAGAGGCAACATCAACCATGAGTCTAGAAAGACATAACAGACCATAGCTTTAACACATTTTTGAGAAAAAACAGAGACAAAAGTGAAGGACCTTCAACCTAAGCTTAAATGCCATAAATGTAACTCTTTCAACAAATCAAACACAACCCCTTGTGAATTAACATTTGTTCGCAATTTCTGTTTTGTGACAGATGGAAGAATGCACTACCACTACCACGAATGAGAAGCTAGACAAACAACCTCACTTCTTAGATGATAATGAAGATACAAAAAGCTTGATAGTTGAATTTAATAACAAATTCTAATCTTCAATTGATCAAGAAGCAAAATTAGGAAAGATTAGTTGATAAACATTCAAGGCCTAGACAAAGTCTGAAAAAGGGAATCTCATCGCAACAGGCACACTATAACACTTACTTATATTGATAAGATACTTGACCCTGTTAACAAGCACGCCCAATAGAAACCCTTCTAGAAGCTAGGTAAGTTATGACAGAGATGCTATGATAGAGGTGCTAACAATATCCAGAAACTCTTACTATTGTTCCCTCTGTGGCTAACATTTATGATTGCAATGTGTTAAAGGGAATCTCATCACAATAAGCACACTATAACACTTATTTAAATTGATAAGACATTTGACCCTGTTAAAAAGCACGCCCAATAGAAACCCTTCTAGAAGCCAGGTAAGTTATGATAGAGTTGCTAACAATACCCAGAAACTCTTACTGTTGTTCCCCGACTAACATTTATGACTGCAATGTGTTAAAATAAAAGATCTAAAAGTTGATACATGAAAAGAAGATATAAAAGTTAGGTTTTTAATTTTTACAAAGCCTAGCTTTTAGATCTGTTTTTCCCTTGATTTTTTTAGCTCTTTATGTTTTGAGAAGAGAGAGATATAAAAGAGTAACAAAAATACAAATTTACCTATGTTTTTAATAGAGGTGGGTAACGGAAGACAAACGGAGCTAACCTTAAGTGGGTAAAATGCCAATTTTTAAACCACAGGTAGGCAAAATGTTTTTTGGGCAAACCATACGTGAGCAAAATGTAATTTCCCCATAAATGAATCATAAAAATCCAATAAAAAAAAGTAAAACCTATATATATATATATATATATATATATTTATATATGGCTTAAAACATGTGTAACTCTTACACTAGGTATAATTTGAACTCATATGTGTGTGTAATTATGATTGTTTTTAATTGTACCATACATATGCACAAGTTATACACTAGTGTTGTATTAGGACATAAACCCACTAGTTATTTAATTCAAGTTGAGGTTGATTAGGAATTAGTTGTATATGATTTGATTTGATAATGAAGTTGTCAATATTTAGTGCCTATACTATAAAAAATAGAATAGAAAAAGCTTTCAATATTGTAATTATGTCAATATTGAAGCAGCTAATGTCAAGGAAAATGGGTAGGAAAAATTTATCCAAAAGATAATGCGACCTTGAGGCATGTATTAATTAACACTATTTTTTTTAGAGAGGAAAATTAACACTATCTTTAAGGTGATAATTGTCATCAGCCATTTTCAATTTTTTTATGTAAAGAAAAATATTTTATGGTGAAATATCTTTAAGGTGAAAATATTAACACAACTCAAGGTCGCATTATATCCTGTGTTTGGTATGTAAAATATTGAGGAGTGTAAAATATTTTCAGTATTGCATTGTGGAAAATACGCTGGAAAATTGTTTCCTATATATAGTATTGCATGTAAAATCCTATTTCCAAAAAATGATTTCCTACATTTGGCTTGCCAATGTAATTTTTTTTTTCTTCTGAAAATGTAAAAAAAAAAAATCTTATAATGCAATTGTATATCCAACCATACCTCTGTGTGTGTGTGTGTGCGCGCGCACGCACATCCATTAATTCCAATCCCAAAAAGTAAACATATAAACACAACCATAATATTATCAATAATATTTAAGCCACTCTCTAGGAACATCTACCATCCAAATTCTATGAACATAACCATTACACTGATAAAATCCAAACACAACATAAAATAAACTCTACTATCACAACGCAAAAAGTTACATCATTCCCCCAAGTTTAGATGTGCCATTTGATTGAGTTGATCCTCCCCCAAGACTTGAGATGCCACTTCATTAAGCATTTTGGCATTCAACTTTGCAATTTTCATTGCATGGTTCTGATACTCAATTGTAATATCAAATTGATATTTAAATAAATGTAACATCTTCTTTACAGTAGGGGATCTTGTCTCTTGGAGGAGTACTCAAACTTGAGTTGGAATGAGTAGGACATGTACTAGATGAAGAACAATCTTGCATATTCCTATCATCATTTTGCCAGAACTTCATAAAAGCAATTTTTGCATCCCTTTTATTCTTAAATGACCTGTGTTTTGCATTGAAAATTTGATAAACTTGTTGATAGGCTTCTTCCAATGTGTCCTAAACACCAAGCACACTACCAACAAAAACCACATATGTCAAGTTTACTATTTTCAAAGTCAATTGGGTAAACAGTTTAAAGCAAATATTAATTTACAACCTATCTTTTCTAATATAAAGGGTTTGTTTGGGATCCGCTTATTTTGCTGAAACTAAAATTTTTTGCTAAAAGTACTGTAAATAAAGGTAAAAGTTAGTTGAAATAGTACAGTGAGATCCATGAATAGTACCAAAAAGTGCAGTGAGACCCATAAATAGTAGCAAAAATAAGCTGAATAGTAAAATAAGTCGGCAAAATTAAGCCATGCCCAAATGCACACAAAATCATTTCACATACCATTCTATGAGAGTGAAAACAGATGATATACAAGAAGTGTGCTTGCAACACAAGAAAGTCAGGAAAGCTATGGGTCAATGTTTATAAAGATTATAATCGTTTATATGAGTCCATTACCATACAAATTAACCATAATAAAAAAGCATTTTGTTATACACTGTCACTATCTCTAAAAAAGTTCAACAACACAACCATTCCCCAGCCAAATCAGTGTGCACATAGAACTTCAATCACTACATAAACAACCAATTATTTTGAACTATAAAAAATAAAATCTTTAATAATTAAAATCAACAAAATTGAACATTAGAAAATCAACACTATATATATATCACAATAATTTTCATAATATATAATTGAAAAAAAAATTGATCATTATAAATTCAATTCCAGGAACAAATATTATTTACAATCAAACAAAAAAAAAATCAAAAGTAGAAGGCAAAAGAGGGCAAATCAGTGAGGGAGGAAGGGAAGACGGAAGGGTAGAGAGAGAGAAGCTAGATCGGCGAGAGAGGAAAAGGGAGAAAGAAGGATGGAGAGGGAGGAAGGAGAAAAAAAGTAGGAAGAGAGAGGAAGAGGGCCTCAGAGTTTACCATGATTGGCGGTGACAGGCACGGCGACAAATGGTAGTGGACCTAAGCTCAAGTCTCGGTTAAAGTAGACTTGGAAATTGTTTGAAGGCAAAACTAAAGTGTAAAGTATTTTACACTCTAAGCATACTTATTTTACAATCAAAGAAAATAATTTTCGGTTTGACTAAATTTTCCGACCCTCCCAAACACTCCTCATGGTGTAAAATAATTTTCCAATTTCCTTTACAGCCGAAACATACACAACCTTATAGTTAAATGAATTTCATAAGTTGGCGCATTTTTGAACATTATGTTTTTTCTGCTTTATTCATAACTTTTCAAAAAAAAAAAACCATTAATCTGTTAAAAATCAGCCTTTTGTATCAAAATATAACTTCTACAAATTATGTTCTTATGTATCTCATCTTATTTTAATAAAATAAAAATCATCATCCTATCTTGATCATATGTGTCAATTGCACCACACGAAGTTCTCAATTATTTTATTTGTTGTCGTGGTGGAGTCACAATGGTTCCAAAATTTTGATATATGTTTTATTTCATATGTATATTTTACAATTTTTTCTTTCAAAAATTTTATATATATATTCAAAGTAAATAGACAACTTTTGTATGCTCATTGGAATCTAGACATAACAAAGTGTCCAAGATATTGTACTTTACACATAAAATTATTGGGTGTATATATTATATATGAGATTTTTTTTTTTGAGAAAAGTATTATATATGAGAATTGAATCTTCAATGCTATGATTTTTTGTAAAAAATGAAAAAAAAAATTACTTTCAATAATATGATATTTTAAAAAGTTTGATCTAATTTTTTTTTTTGATAAAAAGGTAAGTTGTTTTAATAAAAAGTAAACTCTGACTGGAATACAACATCCAAATCACTAGGTAGTTTTTCTATCCATATATACATCAATGTCTGTAGTTGAAATTGCTCTCCTAGCTAAGGCATGAGCCAACCTATTACCATCCCGGGAAACATGCAAGAACCTACAGTGCTGCAACGACTTCCAGGCAATCTAGTGTCTTCAATCACTTGACCAAACAAAGTATTGCAACAACCCGAACCAGCCAACGCCTGCACAACCCGAAGACAATCTCACTCAACAAACACATTGGATAGACTCAATTCTTTAGCAAAAACCACAGCTCTCCTCGCAACCAAGGCCTCTGCCATCTCCACAGATTGTGTCAAGAGAACACGTTGACTAAGAGCAGCGATGACACACCCTTCATGATCCCGAACGACGACCCTAATTCCGGTACAGTCCGGGGCCTCAAACAAGGCAGCATCCACATTAGCCTTATAACAGCCCAACGGAGGAGGAACCCAGTGAACATGTCGTTTACTTCTTGGCAATGGCGAAACCGAATTATGTGCAACAAAAAACTCCTATAGTAATTCTTTAGCGCGATCACCAATCTCATGCAAGTGCCAAGAGGGCTAATGCACCCTCAGGCGGAACTAATTTAATGTTGAGCTTTGACAATATCCAAAACTAAACCGTAGAAATAAGGAATGGCATGTTTGAAATAAAGAAATATGGAGGTAAAAGGGGATGGGGGGTCATTAGAATATATTAATTTTAATGTATTTTTAACCACCTTTCCTCTTCTATTGCCCTTTATTCATGCATAGGAGTGCATCCAAGCATAAATAAAGCAATCATACAGGCACATCATCATCAACATGAAACCCACCAAAATTTTTACTCCAAGTGTGATTTTGGTTGAGGATTGCATGTGACCTAATTTGATTTTGAAGCTATTATGATTCTAATTATGGCAAATTTAGAAGGAGTTAAATGGTTGAGGGTATATTTGAAATAAAGAGACATCAACAAAGAGAGAGGAGAGGGGATGACAAGTGATTGGAAGATACTAGTTTTAATATATTTTGTCTACCTTTCCTCTTTTTCAATTTTCCCATCCAAGAGTAAAGTAAGACAATATTAGGAGTTGATTCCAATTAGCTCAATTAGTAAAGTCTTTAATGGTTGAATAAGAGATTTGAAGTTCAATTTTCGCCTACACCAAAAACCGATTAGTGTCTTGATCAAGAGGGTAATCATCAGCAACGGACGTCATATGTTAAAAGTATATATATATTAGGTGGTGTTTGGTTTTGGTAGGGAGAAATCCACATCTCCAACATCTAAATTCCTAAGAATGAAATGTCTAACAATCTGGATGTTTGGGAATGTAAATATTTCTATATTTAGTTTGATTTGGAATCTAATAAAAATCCAGAGAATATGAGATGCTTATATTTGGTTTATTTCAAAGAATCTTATAAGAATTATTTCTTTTTCCCAAAATACCATTTGCTTTGTAAATACAATATCATGTCTTTTTTTCTTTATCTTTTTTAATTTTCCTCTAAATAAATTATGAAAAACAAAATATAAACTATAAATTTTGGAAAATTCAATAAAACTATAATATAACATTTTTTAAATGACATGTATAATACAAAAATTATTTTTTAAACCGGTAAGCAATAGGTTGGAGGATCCAGATTGGTGGAAAACTTTATCCAAAATATAATACTATCTAAATTAGAGAGAGATGGATGGATGGAGAAGAAATGGGAGGAGTGATTGGAATAGTGTAATTCTAAAAATACCACAAAATTTTCTACATAAGTTTTACAAACTAATGTATCACTAATTACAAAAAATAATTTAAATACTCATTTATTATCTTGTCGAGGTTATTAAAATTAAATTCATTATTGCATTAGTTTATAAACTTTTTTAGAGTAAAATATGTAATAATTTTAGCTTTTATCATTGTAATATACTTCAGCCACCTTCTCTTCTTCATTCATTTCCGCTCATTCAATCACAGTAATTAAGCAATTTTGCCCTATCAACATGTAAACCAACTAAATTTTTTAGTCAAAGTACAGGTGAGGAAGGTTGAATGCATTCTGATTTGATACTGAAGCTGTAAAAACTCTGGACTATGTCAACTTTTGGAGGAGTTGTTGAGCTTTACAAGACAATCTATTCTGAGTCTTTAAAGAGAAAATCAGTAGCACTATCACGAAATCTAATGTTAAGACTTTGATAAGGATGCCAAGTCAGAATTGGTTTACTTAAATATTAAGATCCAGGAAATTACAAATGTCGTTAATTCATTGGAGTTTCCAAGCACAGTTATCTCAGAAGAGGAAGTATTCACCTCAAGCTCTTATATCAGAGAACATCAGAATTCAACATGAGCCAGGCAATCAAGGGTGTCAAGGTCACAACTGCCTTGAAGTGGTAAAACTGTAAAAGAGGTTAATTACCAAGGTTTGTTATTGTTAGGACACTTGGCAGTGGAGGTGCAATCAGAAAATGACACGCAAGATCGAGTGTAAGTATCAAAGACTCAAGTAAATAGCCTACAAGAACAGTAATAGGCACAAACCAGAGCGCTTCTAAGATTAATTATTTTAAATTCTTTAAGTGATCAAGTTCTTTGTAACCAAATCAAGTAATCCTTGGACTTGTAGATGACATTATTCTTATAAGTTCATTTCCTTTGTACTTGTGTCATATTCAATCAAGTATTCAAGTAGTTTGATGCAAAATTTAGTTGTTTATTGAAATTTGATCTGATTTATTGCTTACTTTGAATAGAATTACTGTTAGAATAAACAATTAGGCTTGAATCCTGTACATTTCTTGCAATCTACTTTATTTCTAGATGAATTGCTTTGGTATGATTTACTTCACACTAGGTTACTTTGAGACTTCGAATTAATTCTCTTCATGTAGGCTTGATAATTTATGCTCAGTAACTTAGTTTTGGTAATTCAGGCTCGATAGACTTAAGTCATTTAGAAACTTAGTACGCGTTTGGATATGTGTTTCATTGCTCATGTTTGCGTTTTCTTCTTTTATTATTAGTATTATTTTATTTTAAGGACCAGCGCTTTTTGCATTGTTCATAGAACATGAAGAGTGCAAACAGGTAAATGAACACTACCTGTGCGTGAACAGTAACTTATTTTTATTATTTTTTATTGTTTTCAGTTTTCAATTATCATCAAAATAAGCGGTATCTACACGGACCCTAGTCACTTAGGATTTTTTAGTCTCATTGTTAATTTGCACATTTCTCAAAAAATCCTATTAAATTAAGTGTTTTGGAACACCATACCTTAGTCTCTTCAAAGACGAATATTTCACAAAAGCTAGAATAAGTATCTTGACATTCACTTCGAGCAAACTGAAAACATAATTAAGGAAAATTCATTGTACTCAATTAAAGTTGTGAGTATATTTTTTGTTTTTTAAAAACGGGAAAAAAAGAAAAGAAAAGAGAAGATTAAATCAAGCTCAGTTAACTGAGCTTGATTTAATTTTCTCTTTTTATGGATCCCATTTCTTGTCCTTCCCCGACGAAAAGCACAAGAGACCAGTCTAAGTTGGGATATGTGATACAGTGGTGTAGTATTACATTGGCAGCTATAGCTAGTTCTCGATCCCCTTTATCTTGCTTTTTGACCTAAAAAATGCATGTTTTTAGGTCATAATTTTATTTATTTTTGTTAAATTTAGGTCAATTTTTGAAGAATACAACAAATTAAATTATTATCCTGTAATCCTATCTGGTTGATCAGTCAAACCAATTTCTTAGGACAAATTTCCAAGAAACTAGTCAAATCAAGAGGTCTTTAACCCATTTTTAAAGTACCGCAAATACTGGCAAAGAATCAGATCACTTGCAATACAAATATAGCACAATTATTTTTATAATTTTTTCACAACTTCTTAATATGGCAAGTTTGAATTAAAATAATATATTTTTAGACAAAGTTTAACTACAACTCCATTTAATACCTTTTAATTAAATATGGATTTTAAAAAATCTACCATTGAATTGCGTTTTTTTTCTTATATTCTTTATACTTGCAAAATTTCTAGAAGATCAAAAATCAAAAATCAATAGTTATATTATTAATCAAATATTTAAATATCAAGTTTTTATAGTTTAAATTTATGCATAAAAAAATTAGTTTATAGATTAAATAGTAAATAATATATCGATTAACACAAAATTTGACATATATATTAAAAATATAAAGAGTATGCAATCTAACGGTTATATTATCAAAATATGTAGTCATGTTAAATTTTTTTAGTGAAAGTTTTAGTTATTAACTATAATCATTTATTCTTTATTTTTACATAAATTCACCATTAACATTATTTTTATTATGTGTTAATAACAATAGACCACACCTCATAAAAAAAAAAAATACACCACATCTACAATGGTGAAAAACTTAGAGACTGTTTGGTAAGTTAGTTTAAGTAATGTTGTTTGAGAATTTTTGATATACGTGCGGGTAAAAAAGTGTATTGAAATGTGTGTAAAGTTATTTAAAATGTGTTGAAATGTGTTATAGCTGATTTGCCAAACAGCCCCTTAACGTCCTAGGCCAAGACTTACTAAAACAGATGTTACTCTCTAAAAAAAACATATGTTGACCAATAAAAATAAAAAATAAAAAAAAACACTCCATTCAATTATTCCAGAGTCCTAATTTTAGAATGTTATGACAGATTATTTTTGAATATTTTCCCTTAAGAATTCAACATACTACTTTCCATAACCATGAAGGCATTTGAGTCATCATAAGAGCATTAGCATTTGGTATTGCAAATGCTATATGTAAGAGAATTTTAGAATTAATGCGCCAAACAAGCCCATCATTTAGACTTGTAAAAACAAACTATTGCAAAAAAATTTGCAATAGTGCTACGTGCAATTCTAAAGGTAGAATTGCATTGTAGTTCAATCCTAAAAAAAAAAACTAATATTTTATTCGCTTTATCAATTCCTCTCTCTGTCTCACAAGGTTTTGGGTTTTTGTTTTTATTTGAGTTTTGGAATATATTATTTTATTGTGTAGAAATATTATTTGAATATGTTGTATTGTAAAATAAAAGTTGGAATGCTGAGAAAATTGTAAAATAGTATAATATAATTGATAAGTAACTTTTTGGAATGGTAAAATAGGTTATGATAGAATTTTGGAATATGAATGATCTAACAAATTATTATACATTGCCATTATTTATTTTCGCTTTTGAAGCAAACAAAACAAGTAAAAATAAGGATATTACAAAAGTATACTTATATACAACTTGTTTTAAATATATGTTATTCGTTGAGTGTTTGCTGTTTGTGATTGGTGTCGATAAGTGCTGGACTCATTTAAATGTAATGTTGCACAAGTTATCAGATATTGTATTTTTTTAGATTAGATTAATTTTTCTCTACATATGTTAATATTAATTCGCATGTGCCTTTTGTAATTTTTCTACATATATTTCACATGTGACTATTGTAATTAGTTAGAACTAGTTAGTTTGTTAGTCTTCAATAAGTTAGTTTTAGTTGTATTTCTTGTGCTTCCTGTTATAGATGTAAGAGAAGTTGGTGGTGTGATTTACATAAAATCAATAACGCAAGAAGTTTATTTATCACACCCTCTATCTTCTTCTTCTTTTTTTAATACCAATCAAACTTTTCCACCTCTACAAATTTTTTTTTTTTTTAAGTTGAGAAATTTGTTATATTTATCGCATTACTTTTAAAAATCCAAAGCTCAAGAGATATTCAAGGTCATCCACACACTATCCTTGTCTACCTGTATTTAGTATATACTTACTGTTTACAATAATTTAGGTGTCAAAAAATCTCTATACTCACATTAATTAGTTGGGAAATTTTTTTAAAAATAGCTTAATTAAGTGCCACACCAGTGTCAAAATTTCTTTTCTCACATTAATTAGTAGGGAAATTTTTTTAAAAAATAGCTTATGCCACCCCAGTGTCAAAAATCTCTATACTCACATTAATTAGTTGGGAAAAAAAATAGCTTATGCCACCCCAATCACATAAAGCAATTTAAGACAGCTTAAACTGTCTTTGTTTCTCCAACAGGCACTGCAATCCTTGCTGTAATTCTCATACTTCCTCACAAAACCAAACCAGGTACTTACTGTTTCTTTATTCTATTGTTCTCTTAATTCCTTCTCCTCCCACATAAAGGCACATAGAGTCACATATATATATATATATATATATATATATATATATATATATATATATATATATATTCACCCAAGTCTCCCTAATCTCTCTCTCACACACACACACATGCACACACACATAAAACCCAATACCTACATTTATACAGTCCAAGTCTCCCTCTCTCTCTGTCTCTCTCTTTCTCATGAACTACAGGGCAGGAAATATGAGAGCGAAGGACGAGTTCCCAGGGTATAACAAGCCATACAGAAGGAATGGCGAATGGAGGCTCGAAAACAAGCCCGGCACAAACCAGATGGTCATGGTACGTCACTGCTTGCCAGAACAACCGCGGTTCAATAGAACATCAAAATCCACGAGGTATTCTCATTTCCACACTTCCTCGTTATGGGGCTTCAATGACCAAGAAACAAAGAGGAAAAGGCGTGTGGCCAAGTACAGGTCCTTTGCGGTTAAAGGGCAAGTGAAGGCCTCCATAAGCAGAGGGTTTCGTTGGATCAAGAACAAGTATAAGCAGCTTGTGCATAGATACTAGCTAGCTACGAAGGAGGCAGATGTGCAATAAGACTTTGTGTATGATGCATTTGACATACGCATAATTTTTCTATATATGTCTTCTCGTTTTCTCGAAGAGGGCATTGCATGTCCTCAGCTTTGTAAATCGAGGTTTCTGTTTTTTCTCATTATTATTGGGTTGAAATAATATGAGCATTTGTGTTGTGTCTTCATCTTTCTCATTTGCCTGAATGTTAATTGTGGATTAAACAGAATGTGAGGATTTTCAAAGCAATTGGGGAACATTTGAGATGACATTCGTTTAATCTATAAGATTTTCTACATTGGGAGACTAATGGAGACTTAATGTGATCCATATTGAGTTTATTTGAATCATTTAATTATCGCATATACAAATTTATTTTATTTCTCTAAAAATAAAAGTGATAGAACGAAACTCATAATATTAGTAGTCTTTTTGTGAACAAACACTTATATTTGTTTGGTATATAGATGCTTTTTGGTGAATAAACATACTTCTTGATGAAATGAGTATAGATAAAGAAGCAATGTTAAAATTGAGAGAGTTTGTAATCTAGCCTTGAAAAAGTCTGTGTGTTGGATAAAAAAGTTTCTAAGAAGAAGACCAAAGGTTAGAAGCATTCCTTCGTAATTCTCTGATTTGTGGTAAGTTTTACTCTAAGAATCACTTGAGTAACCATTACATGAGGTATGTTAATTTCTTCCGGTGTTTAAGATTTCTCACATAATCAATAAAAATAGAAAAATAAAAATTTTACAATTTTTAGTTAGGATTTCTTATTCTTTCTATTACTTTTATGATCATTTGGATTGAGTAGAAGTAAAATAAAGTTAACTGAAAATTAGTCTCTTTAATTGTCACATGGTAGGTTGGAGAGAGAGAAATACCTCCAATTCTCCAAATCAGTTTGAATAAATTTATTTTGAGCTTTCATGTCATTGATACTGAATTCAATAATTCAAAATTAATCCGATGCCTACATTTGGTCTCATGATATACTTAATTTGAAAAAGAAACTAGTTTCCATTTTGTATGTATCAATTAATCAGATTCTTCATCTAATTTTTCTCAATGCCATATTCTGTTGCTGCTTCATAGCTTGTAAACGTAAGGATGAAATTAGTAACAATAGAAATTAACTAGATATAAAATATACAGCCAATGCCTACTAGAATTAGGATGAATAATTTGTTTGGAGAACATTTTTTTGTTATTGTTAATACCTTTTTCCCCTTTAGATTTCTCAGTATTGTTTATTCGTTGGGGGAAAGGGGTTAATGGGATATTTGATTATTGGTTTGGGATTTTGAATCCACAGACTTTACCTTATGGATTTGCTGCTGGAGGAGTTGTGCCTTGATAAATTCTTTGCTTCGTTTGATGATGACAATCGGTGTGCTACCTGGAAAACACTCAGATTTTGTGTGAGTGAGTAGAATTCTATGGATTGTAATGGATTTGCATGCTGCCATAGTTCCATGCTGTATGTGTCGTATTTGGGTGGTGAAACTGTGAAAGTGCAAAAAAAGAATGAAAATTCGTGGTTTGAAATGTTTGGTATGCTAACTTTGCATTAGGGTTCTCACAAGTACCGTTGGTGAAGATTTTGAACCCCCTTTCAGCAGTTTGGATACATCTTTTATTTATAGAGAGAGGCATTTTCTTGGTTATATATTAAGGTTGAGACTTGTGAGTTATGTATTTAATGATAAAAACTGATGTCTATCCTTTACAAAATGATAATATATACGAACATAACGTAATCCAGCTGGTGGATTTAATTAAAAATATTTGATTAAGAAATATTTAGTGGTGTAATATTACTTAAAGTTACACTGAGTGTGTGGTTTCTGGCTAGCTCAACTGGTAAAGTTTCTGATAGTTGAATAAGAGATCTAAGGTTCAATCCCCGCCTACACCATCTTAGTCTGATAATAAAAAGCTATCATCAGAAGTGGACGCTATAAGTTGCAACTCTCTCTAAAAAAAAGTTATACCGGGTATAATTTAAACCCAACCCATATATAAATTAAGTTCAAATTACACATTTTTAACATCATTGATTTGTAGGAAATCTAAGGTTAAAAAAAACATATTGGCCACCTCAGTGATCCTAATTAATATAGCATCTTTTACGTTTCTCTTCCTAATTTATGACAAATTAATAATATCCTAATTTCTCTCTCTTTCTTACTTAATATAAAATGAAATTCTCTTCTTCTTTTTCTCACATATTTTCTCTCTCTTGCTTACCTAGTAAAAATCAAAATTCTTTACTTTTTTCTCTCATTGTGATTTGGGTAGAGGAAGAAAAGATAAAAACAAAATGATTTTTTATGAATTAAAAAAAATACAGAATTAAGAAGCTTGGCCAAAACTTTGCAAGAAAATAAATCCCACTAGGTCTTTTAAGCTTTAATTTTGAGTTTTTTTTTTCTCGTTTTGGAGACTTGGTTAATTGGTTTTGAGTAGAAATGTAATTAAGTATGATTTTTGAGTTATGTTTTAAATGAGGCTTTGCTCTACCGCTAGCACCTCTAGCAACACAAGCACGGTCTTGGTGAGCTGGTATGATTTTTAAATACACTAATTTATATAAGGACAAAATTTAGTTACAAAATTGGACTCAATATCTTTTTATTGGAGGTAAATTTTAACAAATTCACCATTGGATTAAATCTTTTTCATATATCCTCCATGTTTGCAAAATTTCTAGAAAATTAAAGATCAATAGCTATATCATCAATAAATTGTTTAAATTGTAAGTTTTTGTAGTTTAAAATTATGCATAAAATATAAGTTTATAGATCATATAATAAATAATATCCGATTGATACAAAATTTAACATATGTATTAAGAGTGTAAACTGTAAAGAACATGCAATTCAACGGTTAGATTTTCAAAATATGAAATAATATTTATTTTATTAAGTAAATTTGTAGCCTTAGGTTACAACCAATTTTATAGTTAAATTTTATCCTTGATATAATCATTTCATATCCATAAAGTTTTCTATCAATTGCTTTTTTTAAAAAGAGAGTATGAGAATTAGGAGATTAGGAAAACTGAAAACCCTAAAACCATTTAAAACATAGAACAAGTCTAACAAAGAAGAAGAAACATTGTCTAATAACACCCAACCAGAAAAATATCCAGCAATTTTAGGAAGAAAGGGACACCGTTAAACAACACCCTATTAGATCTATGAAAAGTAATAAATGAGGGTAAAGAAAAACAATTATTAATTAGGTAAATAAGGTGGAAAACTTCCAACCATTGGATCTATAAGAGTTATACTCGGTATAACTCTAAGCAATATTATACCACCCAATAACTTGTTATAGAATTCATATTTTGAAAATCTAACCATTGAATTATATGTTCTATATGTTTTTAATATTTATGTTAATTGAATGTTATTTACCATTCGATTTTTACGCTCATCTTTTATGCATTATTTTAAACTATAAAAACTTAAATTTAACAATTGATCGATGATATAGCTATTCATTTTTTATCACCTTGAAATTTTGCAAACATGGAGAATATACGAAGATAATGTAATCTAACGATAAATTTGTCAAAGTTCACATCCAATTAAAAAATTTTGAATGGTGTGACTTTGCTTGTGACTTTAAGCAATGTTACACCACTCAAAATTTTGCATGCAGTTAAAGAATTCGCATAAGCTTGTTCTCTTAGGTAACTCAAAATTTTATAATTTCAATATTTTTTCCTTTCCCTGCCTACCTTTTGAAGTATGGAAAAAGAAGCATCGAGATCTTACAAGTTACCTAACTTGTAACTAAAGGAATTAGTGGATAATTATTTAAATCATTACATAAGAGATTGGAGGAACAGGTTTAGGAAACAAAATAATCTTCTACAAAAAAAGTTTAGAAAACAACGAAGAGAGGAAATTTATTCTTTAACCAAAAAAAAAAAGTAAGAAAGAAAATATAATAAATCTAAAAGTTGTTTCTACTTTGTCCTTAATGACAGTCTAATTGTTTTTTTTTTTTGAGAGATTAATGTC
Source organism: Castanea sativa (assembly GCF_040712315.1). NCBI lineage: Eukaryota > Viridiplantae > Streptophyta > Magnoliopsida > Fagales > Fagaceae > Castanea > Castanea sativa. The sequence goes on from NC_134014.1 coordinate 12,005,605, forward strand.
AGCCTAATTGTAATGATATCTTTCCTAGTGTTCATGTTTATAATTTGAACTCCACTTGTTATTTTCTAACTAACTACTAATATATATTAAAAAAAAAAATCGCTTTGACAATAACATTTGCTTTTTTTAAAGTAATCATCATAATGAGCAAGTGAATGCATAATTCAAAGAGAAAAAAACAAAGCAAGGAAACTTCTTGAGTGACAAAAATTGTTTATGCATTGACAATAGCATTTGCTTTTATGAAAATAACTACTAGACAATTATTTCCTGTCATATGCTTTGTGTTTCAAACTTTCAATTGCGGGCCAGAAAAAAAAAAATAATTGCTTTGCATATGATTCTTGTCACATGCATAAGTATTAAATTTTGGGAGTGATTTCAGCATTTTTTGTGGGGTCTCAAAGACAAAGAGAGGCCCACTATGGAACCAATCTTGAATTCTGAAATAAGACAAGGCAGAAACATATGGGATGGGATATATATAAAAGCACTGAAGAATTTTCCTTCACACAAATTCGGATCTTTCTGTTTGCTGATCCGACCCTCTTGAATTTTTTTTTTGTTGAAACTCGACCCTCTTGAATTTGACTTTTTAAAAACCCTTTTGCTCATGCTATCTTCCTCTCCAGCTGATACGTACCCATATCTCCTAGGTGTAAAAGAGCCACGTCATCCTCAGAGTGGCAATTAATCCTTAGGAAAAGACCTCACAATCTGCATCTCCCAACATTTAGTACATAACAATTTTGAGTCCTTAGATTCATACAAGATATATATAATTTCATAAGTAATTTTTTTGATAAGCCGATAATTAGGTGGAAGGAAAGAATTTGAATTCTCGATATGTCTAAGTTTTAGCCCTTCACTTCTTTCAATTTAAAAAAAAAAAAATAAATTAAGGGGCCCATTCAATAAACAAAAGGCCCCAAAATTGCACCCAAAATGTCTCAAATTGTAAATTGATAACTAATTTTTTATAAAGAAAATATATATGTGAATTTTGCTTTTTTTTTTCTCCCACCTTCAAGAAGACCCCAAAAATATTGAGACAATAGAAATTCAACATAATTGAAACCTTAAATTGTTTCCAATAAAAATAAAATTGTTATAAGTTAGTTATGGATTTTTTCGAATATAATCATTTAAAATCAATTTTCTTAAATATTTGTAAAAGAGATATTAATAAAACCCAAAGCCGAAAACTATATTAGTAATTTTGAATCTTTAAAAGCAAGAAAAATTATTATAATTAAAATATAAAATTCATCGCCCTAGGCCCCAAAATGTATTAAGCCGACCATGTCCATAGTATTCATTGCATAATAATTATGCTTTATATAAGATAGTAATTGCGTATGATATTATGTAAATCTCCATTTTTGATAAATTTTATGTGAAAGATTCATAATACATTAAATGATCTAAATTTATGTGACAGAAGTTATCAATAGATGTGACAAAACTACAGTTGTGTGATCTATTACTACTTGTCTAAAGTGGCAAAAATTTGGGTTGGTAGTGGGGAGGGGGGGGGGGGGGAATTGTGTTAGGGAACCTACTATTGGATTTGATGTAGCTCCTATCTTATTATGTGACTCTATCATAGTCTAACAAGAAAATGATTTTAAAAGTGGTAGAAAGTCATGGAGTTCTTTTTCTTTTCTTTTTTTTGTTGATAATTAGATAGCAAGAAAGAGAAATTTGAATCCTAGATATCTTTGTTTGAAACACTAGAAAGTGTCAATTGAATTGGAAGATTATTAACAGAAAGTTGTAGAATTACTACTCAATATGACATGACTTATAAATAAATTTGACAAAATTATTGTCATATGTAAGTGTAACCATGTTATACCTATTGGGGTTTATGCTATAAAATCTAATTTATCGACATGTCATAAATAATTAAATTGTTTAATTATATGAGACTATTTATATATAAACTAATGAGACATTATCATAGTCCATGAGATGCATAGTATGTGATTTAGTCACAAAAGATATAAATCGTAAGTTCTTTGTAAATTCAGAATTTTAGTTTGTAGTCGGTGATGAAATTGGGCATTTCATCTGCGAATGCGAAGACTATAACATATCAACTAAGATGATTTTTCTTGATCATGGAAGTAGAGACTTCTAGTTGATATGTTGATATGTTTTAAGAGTTAAGACATATTGAACTATACCACTGTGAAATTTATTATTCTACCAACGACTGTCAATTGAATAATAAATTTTACAACTTCTATTTACATGAATTCTTAATCCTGAGAGAATAATGACCCTGATCGTGAAGTGTAAGTTGCTTTTGATATATCAAGAGTGCGATCTAAAGTCATGATCAAAACTTCAGTATATTGGGCAGCAGCATTTAATGTTGATAGAACATATATTCTCAAGATGTAATTCATAATTTCTTAACGGAGATATAAAATATTCTCTTGAGATAAGTTTAATGGATTTATTTATTCAGAGTGTTAGGCCTAACCGCTTTAGTAAGAAGTTACTAAAGTATATACATTTATGAAATTGAATTTCATAAATATATGATGAATAATTCAAAGGATTAAACCGGGTACTCAAAGATTAAGATGTAATTGATAGGCCAAGAATGTATTGACCTTTTGTGATAAATTAACCAATTAATTAGTCAAGTTAATTAATTAATTCAATCAACATGCAAAGTGCGTGGTAGCACAAACAAATCACCAACTAAGTTAAATGCAGTGGAAAATAAAATTGACACAGTGATTTGTTTACGAATGTGGAAAACCTTCAAGGCAAAAACTCCACGGGGTGATTTTAAGGTCATCACTCCCGAGAATCCATTATTATCATAACAAATAGTTACAAGTAAAGGAATTCCAGTACCTTATACCAACCTACAGTTGAACTCTTACCCCAATACATAATTAGATTTGTTCTGTAGTGACAATCTCTCATTTTCAATGCACGGCTCGTAGTACATGACTAACCAATCGGTGTGCAGATTCCAGTACGCAAAATTTTTCAGTTCATCAACACGATGAAGATCACGAAACTCCTTGGTCACAAAACCCAACATCGTACAAACACAACAGCTTCTTCAAGAGAAAGATGAAATAAGGCAAATTCTGTCTCCAGTTACAATTTGCATGAACAAAACTTTGCCTTACACTCGTGCCACATTTGACGGCCTTTAAAATAATCCTTATATATATATTTAGGGTTGTGAGAAAAGAAAGCCTAAATATGTATACACGGATTAGAGTGAAATCAGATCTGAAAAACTGATTTTCATAAATCTTGATAGATAGGTTATCTATCAAGCAACTGTCGAGTATCGGCCTAAACTGCCTTTTAAACCTCAATAGATGCTATCTGTTAAGATAGCTGTCGAGTTTTAAAATCCAGCACTTCTTTACTTGTTTCTTGGACAGATTTGCATAGCTTTAACACTTGGACTTGAACTCTAGTTCCTTGAAGTATTAAACACATCCTAGATCTACCCAATTACAAGTAAAGTGCGTTTTGTCAAAGGATTAGCCAATTCTAAATTACATATGTTCCTAACATGAATCACATATGTCCTAATAGTAATCTTTAAAAGTGGCAGTCAATATTTATGATTTTGTATTATTATGAATATTTTAATGAAGGGGTTGCATGTATAATAAAGTCTTGGGATATAATTTATTAATAAGGCCTAGAGTGCAATTATATTTATATAGTGATATTAAATATAATTAATGGTAACTTTGGACTTGTCAAGAGTTGATAGATAAGCTCAAAGCTCATTGGAGCTAGAGTCTTATTTGTTCTCTTTTTAGTCCCACTCCAAGCTACATACTAGAGCCCAATTGGAATGGCCCAAAATGCTAGCTCAATTAGATAATCAGTTATATATAAGGAAAGAAACATACAAAATTTTAAGATGGATGGTAATTCATGAAATGGTGTGTATGTGGTGTAAGTCACTCTCTTATTTTGCCTTGAACACATACGTGTAAACTAATTACGAGACCACACTTCTTGGGTCGAAGTGAAATTGGAGTGAAAATTAAAAGTTTTTCTAAGTACTTCTAATCTTTGGTTTTGAATTTCACCGCATCAAGGTACGCTCTCTATTCTTTGTTCTAGAATTTAAGGTTACATGTTATCTCTCATGAATGAAGTAGATCAGTGTTTGTTGCTTCCGCTGTGTGTTTTGTATGAGATGCAAAATTAGATTTTCCAACAATTGGTATCAGAGCAGTCTCCAATATCATGCTTATATAACATGTAATTGAGTCTTAGAATTAAAGAAAAACTGTTTTCTTGGTGTTCTAGTTCAATGTTATAATTAAAATATTTTGTTTACTAGATGAAATCCTTTAATGAAATTTATTCATAATGAGATTAGGATTACATTTTCAAGGTTTCTAGCATCATTATGGTTCTTGATCTTGATATTGAAAACCCTAATGTTTGATCTGTAAATCTTTGTTGATAAAATCAAAAGGTGTTTTGATGGAAGAACAGTGAAGATGTCAAAAATGGTTACTAGAAAATGCTGATAAAAATTCAGTTATACTAGTTTCGTTCAATCGAGAATTCCTTTCGATCGATCAAATGTTCTTTTCGATTAATCGAAGAGGAATCGAGAACCGATCGATTGAGGCAGAAACTCTATGATGAAATTCTTCTTTGCCTTGATCGATCGAGAATTCATTTCGATCGATCAAATGTTGTTTTTGATCAATCGAATAGGAATCAAGAATTGATTGAATTAAGTAGAGACTTTTTGATGAAATTCCTCAATTTTTCAATCGATTGAGTAAAAGGTTCGACTGATTGAAGGCACTGAATTTTGAATTTTCATTTGTTTTTGACTAAGTGTTAAAATTTTGATAAAAGGCAATGTTATGTGTGATGAGATAACACATGCTTCTATATAAAGTGATTAATTTTTATGGTCCTTGAAAGCTAAGGACATTTATTAATCATTATCTAACTAAAAGACCTAATGAGATCAAAAATATTAGTTAAATAGAACTCTTAGTCCTAAATAGTTTAGGACTTGTCTTTTAATAAACATTCTAATAAGATTAGAATTTTTGTAAGATTAAAAGTGCTTAATTTATTTTAATTAGTAGTTTTAATGAGATTAAAGCTTTAATTAAAAGGTATATTGTTTCTAATGAGATTAGAATATTTTATTTAGTAAATTAAGGATAGAGTTCTTTATAACTAGTTCTTGATCCATTAGAGTTTAAGAAATCCTAAATAGTTTAGGACTTCCATTTTAGTTAGTGATTCTAATGAGATTAGAGTCTTCAACAAGTGCAAGGTTATTAGTTGTGATGCGATCACAATTATTTAAAGAAAAACCTAAATAACGAGTGGGAGTGTTGAAATAACCCTTTTGTTTAGTTTATTGTAATGTGAATAGGTACCTTGTCTTGGCCTTGAGCCTTGCATTCCATGGGGAGGGTATTTACTTCGCGGATTACAAGATTAAACTTCTTTGTGATTATGCAAATGTTCGTTACGCTATTGTGACGTGACTTAGTTAGATCACATCGAATTTAAACAATTAAATACATCTGATGTGTAGGGTTAAAATTGTGATGAGATCATAATGATTTCAAGACAATCCACTTGTTTTGAAATTTCTAGTGGGAGAGAGATACAAGGATTAGATCTCACGGCCTCCATTATCGGTTCATAGTAGTGTGGGTAAGCACCTAGTTTTGGTGTATATGCCTCGCGATCCCAAAGGAAGGTGTTTATTTCATAATACTACAAGATTGAACTTACCCGTTTAAAGTAGTGTGAACAAGCATCTCGTCTTGACGTATCTGCCTTGCGATCCCAAAGGAGAGTGTTTTGTTTCATCTCCAAGTTTAAACACTATAAGGGAGATGAAATGTGGCTACACATGATTCTAGATAATGGTGTACATTAGACTAAGTGTAATGTTAACCTCCCAAAAGAGCTATGTCATTATTTACTTAGAGGCTGAAGTTAATACGGCAAATTATTTTTTTGGTAAGAGTTACCATGATAGCATTAATAATGAGAGTAGTTCTCGCTTGATCATAGTGGTTGGTATTCACTTTATGCTGATGAATATTAATTGCGGGATTAGGTTGTCGTTGCACCTAGTATAATATGGTTTTTGAGTTCCATATTATATGGTTATGGATGAAAAATTATAATGTCTTTGTATTTATGTTCATAGTCTCAAAATAAAATTGTCATAAATTTTTGTTCTCTAACTACTATTTTAATTGAATCACATTAACTAAGAAATAATTTTAAACATGGTGCTTAAAGGAGCTGAAGTACATAAACATGTTTTGATTCAGCATTGTCATAATTTCCTATACATGATGCATTTATGGAAGATAGCTTATGATGTGATCATAGTCTCCATTAAAATGCTAAAATGTGACATTAGCTTCTATCTCAATTGTGCTACAACATGAGATGCAAGAGTTAGTACTAGACTTAGACTTTATATTAAGTCTAAATGAGATGTTTGGTATGAATCATATTGAATGCTAAGAAAGGCTTAAGGAGTTCCAATTTTATATCATTTTATGAAAATATTTTATTTTCAAATGAATTCAAATTCTTGGATGTAGAGATTAAATGTTAATCTCATATGAATATGATCCACAAGTCCTTATTAGAATCATTTGATCAATTTAGATTGTTTTGAAAATAAATAAATTCTTTTTATATTATCTACGTTGATAAGTGAGTTCTATGCAACGGAAGACATCCTAAAAGCTAAGGCTAGGATCAATACAAGACATTTTTCTGCAGATAACTATTCTGTAGATAATGGTAACTTTGAACTTGTCAAGAGTTGACAGATAAGCCTAAGGCCCATTGGAGTTAGAGTCTTATTTGTTCCCTTTTGGTCTCACTCCAAGCCACATACTAAAGCCCAATTGGAATTGCTCAAAAGGCTAGCCCAATTAGATAATTAGTTATATATGAGGAGAAAAACATACAGAATTTAAAGATTAATGATAATTCATGAAATTGTGTGCATGTGAGTGTAAGCCATTCTCTTATTCTCCGTTGAACACATACGTGTAAACTGATTGAGAGACCACACTTTTTAGGTGGAAGTGGAATAGAGTGAAGATTAAAAGTGTTCCCATCTTTGGTTTTGAATTTCACCTCACCAAGGTATGCTCTCTATTCTTTGTTCTAGAATTCAAGGTTACATATTATCTCTCATGAATGAAGTAGATCTGTATTTGTTGCTTCCGTTGTATATTTTGTATGAGATGCAAAACCAGATTTTCCAAAAATACCTTACTCAAATTGACAAATAAATGGGGGGGGGGGGGTGGAAAGACATAGGTTATTACATGATGTGTTGAAGTTATCATTGGGTTGACGTAAAAACTATCATACGTGCCTTTGTCATAATTTAATAAGAAAATAAAAAGTTAGAACATTGTGGAGCTATTGTTCAATGTGACATGACTGACAAGCAAATATAACAAATTTACTCGTGTCATGAGAGATATCATACCCTTTGTGAGCGAGAGAGGAGAGGGGTGGGGAAGGGGGATGGGTGGGTGTACAATGAGTGTTGCGGGGGCAGGGGAATTGTGCGAGCTCAATAGTTTGTAAAATGCTTTTCTTTTTCTTAATAAAACATTTTATAAAATTTTACAAAGGATATTACAGTTAATTAAAAATGTTTTCAATTTTGACCAACATTTTACAACAAAAATTTTGGTAAAATATTTTACAAAGAGTTTTTGGTTAATTGAAAATGTTTTTAATTTTGACCAACATTTAACAACAAAGCAAATATTGTTAAATGCATAATATTTGACGGTGAAATAAATAGGCGCTAAATATTACACAACCAAGAGTATTAATACAAAAGAACCTAACTTTTATAGTAGTAGTCTGGGATTATAAGGATTGAAATTCTAACACACAATCAACGTAGGATAAACATCTTTATTTTTTTTAAAAAGAAAATTGTACCTAACTCTAAAAATTGCAATCATTACTTAAATATTTTCATGCATTTTAAACATCCTCAAAGCTTAAATATATTGTACTTAACAGAATAGATGTGTATGTTATCCACAATGGTAATGGTATTAATATTATAATAATATTTATACTCTGGTAGTACAAATACAATGGATTGTAAAGGTAAAATAAAAGTTTTACAAAAATGAGGTTGCCTTGTTGTCTCCCCACACCAACGTACAGCCACCTGTAACTCTATCATGCTCTCTCTTCAAGGAAAGGACCACTCCGAATTTGGAATTTGAAATCTCTCCCTCTCTCTCTCCTCTCCCAGAGAGACGTTATAAACTTTTAACCTTTTAATAATACCTATCTCTCATAAAATAAATAAAAAACACATTTTAAACTATTATTGTTTTTATATATAATTATTTTGTTTTCGAAAAACACATTTTCATTCTGTCTCCATTTAATGCTTGAACTACGCACGGCCTTTCTCACTCTTTCTTCTCAGTAATAGTAGCGCTCTCTCTCTCTCTTTGAGTCTGACCCAAAAATCTCAAATTCTCAGTCTTTCTTTAAATCTCTGCAAAAGTCTTAATTGCTTCACTTGCTTCCTTTTGTGTGTTTAAAACGCAAACTCCACTACCAAAAGATTTTGGTGCATTTATAGTAGTGAGAAAGTCAAAGATTTCGGAAGAAATTTAAACAATCTTACTATTATTGTTTCAAGGTAAAGTTTTTTCTTTACCTTTCTATGTTAATGTTTGGATTTTTGAATCTGGGGTTGTGAGATTTTAGATTTGTAGTTTGGTATTGGTATTTTGTGTTTTTTTTGGCATTATTAAAATCTGGGTTTTGGAGGGTCCTGTTTGGTTGATGAGAAAATGTGGGAAAGATTGATGTTTTCTCAACGTGATGGATTGGTGAAAGTGGGACTTTTGATCTTGAATTGTGAGATTTGTGGGTTGTGCTTTGTTACTGGCTTACTGCTTTTGCCTAATTTGAAATTTAGTTAGTGAGGTGAAGTTGTTGGTATTGATCTTTCTGTTTGTTACAATTTTTTGTTGTTGGCTTTGTTAGATTCTGTGTTTTGTGGAGGGCTGTTTGGTTGATGAGCAAATGTAGGTAAACTGGAAAAGATTGATGTTCGTCAAATTCATACTTTGTTGAAATTGGGACTAATAAAACTAGAAATCTATAACGGGCTAGATTGTTTTTGTGGTTTATCTGAATAACTTAAATTTAAAAACCAATGCAATAGATTAAAAAAGGTGTTGACCTTTTTGGGTACATATAAACCTTGGAGTTTCTCAGTCAAATCAAATGGAGGATTATGCTCCATTTTTTGTTAAACTAGAGATGTTTGGAATTGGTGGTTATTTGTTTTTCTGAATTAGGGGATGCATTTAGTTTTGTTAAGTTAGCTGATCCCAAAGCTTTGGGATGCAGGCTTTGTTGTTGTCTTTGTATTTAGTTGGTTAAGTTGTTGTCTCCCCTCATTGATTTAGAAAGTTTAGTTGCATCAAGTTCATTGAATGTTGAGCAAATGCAGATCACACCGTATTGATTTTGAAGCAGATTATGGTTTTCAAATAAGGAGTATGAAAGTAGAAAAATTTATGTGCAAATCATTGTTTCCTTTTGGTGACAGTAATTCAAATTTAATAAAAATTAGGGTCCTGTTTTTTGCTTCCAATATATTTGTTTCCTCTTTCTGTGCTTGTGTCAATAGTCTCAATTTTGTTTTTGGAAAATGCTAAAGTTATTACCAATCTTATTACAAAAATCTTACAAACATGTCAACAATTGTGATTGGTTCTACATTAGCAACGTAATAAAATTTCTTATTTACCTTTTCGTTTTGTGTTTAAAAGTTAATGCATCAGTTTGTACAGCTTATGTAGTATACCTAACTTCATTCTTTGTTTTATAACATTTATGACCTATTTCCACCACCATAAGAATAGATTGGAACAAGTAGTAACAGTTAGGCCAATTGTAAAATTCTAGGCGAGCTGACAAAAGGCTATCAGTGGTTTACAATATATATGTGTGGTCTCTGAAAAGTCATGATGCAAAATTTGCCCATTGAATGGTGAAACCAATTCGATTCGAGTGTATGAGTTGTTCGGTGCATGAGTCACATTTACCAATCAGAAAAGGAAAAAAAAGTGTTTTAAGATTAAAAATTTTGTTCTGTTTGATCATGTTGCAGATGGATTTTGGTTGGCGAAAGGGGATTTGTTGCTTGCTCTTGCTTCTTCAGTTTTAAACATTGAATTGCCTTTTATTTTCTGTGTGAGAAAAATGGGAGTTGAGAAAGAAGGTTCGAAAAGTGGAGGAGGTTATGTAGGCAGTTTCTTTCACCTGTTTGACTGGAGTGCCAAATCTCGGAAGAAGCTATTCTCAAGCAAGTCAGATTTATCTGGTACAATTATATTCCATGTGACTAGAATATTCAATACCAAATTTTAGTCCCTGTGTAGATTTAATGTTGCACATATGATTAGTGTCTTCCATTATTGGTTTTGGATTTATATTTTTTCTTCATTTTGTGTAGAGCTTTCCAAACAGGGAAAGAAATGTGATGGGAACTTGCCAATGACGCGGCTCCATCTGGTGGGAGTATGGTTACTTATTGTTTCTGTATTTAAGATCTTATTACTTGGTTTGTAAAATTTAATCTAAGACATTAGTTGGATTTTTTTAACATGTCCAGGTAGATGATGATGACACCAGAGCAGGGTCAAGCATTAAAGGAAGCGATTATAGTTGTGCTTCATCAGTTACAGATGAAGAAGGGTGTGGAACTAGGGCTCCTGGGGTAGTGGCCAGGCTTATGGGATTAGAATCTTTACCCACATCCAACTCGCCTGAGCCCTACTCCACGTCATATTTTGATACTCAGTCTCTTCAAGATGCTCCTTATCAGAGGAAAGATTTTGATTATCATCATGACCACCAAATCATGTATTCTGGAAATATACTGAATAAGGTGGATGGCCCTGCCAGGAACTTTGTGGAGTCAAAACCCCTGAAGATGCTAAACAGGCCGATTGAGAAGTTTCAAACTGAAGTTTTGCCTCCTAAGTCAGCTAAATCAATTCCGATTACTCACCATAAACTTTTGTCTCCTATAAAGAGTCCTGGCTTCATTTCTACAAAGAATGCTGCTCACATAATGGAAGCAGCTGCAAAAATTATTGAGCCTGGACCTCAAGCTACTACCAAGACCAAGGTGCCTCTGGTAGGTTCTTCATCAGTACACTTGAAAGTTCGGGATCTCAAAGAAAAAGTGGAGGCTGCTCAGAAAGTGCCTGTGGTTGGGTCTTCTTCAGTAAACATGAAAGTTCGAGATCTAAAAGAGAAAGTAGAAGCCACTCATAAAACATCTAGGGTTGCTGATACTTCTCAAAGGCCAGTTGAGTCTAATGCTACCAAGTATCTAAAGGGACAATCTATGAACAAGAGCTGGAATGGATCTGCAGATACGTCGTTCAGGGCTTCTCCTGACATAGAAGAAGGCTCTTCTGGTTCAAGGAGTAAGTCAAAGTCCATTTCACTTGCAATCCAAGCAAAGGTCAATGTCCAGAGAAGAGAAGGAATAAATTCAAGTGCCAGTAGAAATTTGGTAAGCCAGAAAGAACAGAGTGAGGCTAACATAAACCAGCCCTTCAAGAGCCAGCCAATTATTCATAAGAATTTGAATAAGAAATCTTCCATACATAATGCTTCAGGAGTTCTAAGGCAGAATAATCAGAAACAAAATTGCCTTATGGACAACAAATTGCCCTCCAAACCTTTGGGTTCAAACTCGCATAGTAGAAAAGTGATGTCTGGGGACTCATCTTTTGGGCGTCACAAAAGTTCAAATAAAACCACTGGGAACTCCAGACTTGGGTCCAGAAAGTTAGGCGTGGAGGCAGCTGATGGTGATAAAGACACATATTCTAGTACAAAGAATTTCCCTAGGAAGAAACGAACAATAGATAGGGAATTTCACTTTGAGAAAAATCAGACTGTTGATAATGTGTTGAATGACAAAAATCAGAGGCCAGGTCAATCTAATCTGGCTATGGACAGGGACTTTAGTTGGGCTCAAGATAGCAGAAAGAAAGGCATGGATGTTATTTCTTTTACATTCACAGCCCCACTGGCACGATCAATGCCTGGTTCTGACACCTCTTGTCAGGCTGCACAGAAAAATAATGCTATTTCCATGGATCATCGAAGTAAAAGAGCGTTGCTTGACTCGGATAGTATTAAGTTATCTTCACTGGGATACAATGTGATAGGGGGTGATTCATTGAGTATGCTTTTGGAACAAAAATTAAGGGAATTAACGTATGGAGTTGAGTCTTCTTCCAGTGATTCCTTGAATGTAGGGTCAGCTTCTAGTTCTGCGTCATTTTCCTCCTCTAATTCTTCTACCTTCAGATGGAAAAATAAGTTTCAGGTATATAATTTTTCATTAATTATTTTTGAGATTTTTTTTTTTGTAATTATTTATCTTCTGTTTATTTGGACTTTAGACTCCGAGTCATGCTAGATACAAACAATCTAGTGTTATTCATGCTAGATGCACTGAACTGATTCTAGAAATGAGTGGAATGGGTGTTGGTATAAGTGACAGGCGTGCTTAAGTGAACATTTTAAAAAAAATGTAATAAATTTGAAAATAATTATTAATGGACGATATAACAATTAACTAATAAACTAATCATATAAAAGTGAAATATAATGTTTTATATTATTTTCTTGTGCTTTACAAAACCTGCACAATCATATGATATTTTGATAGTCATGATTAAAATGAAGACTTAAAGTACATGGTTGAATCACGATATACCCAAAAGGCCAAGGCCAAAAAGTACTGGAATGTCAAGTAAGGATTTCTATGCCTAACTAAAGCAATGCAATGCAATCCTAAAGCATATAATCATCATCCTTGTTAAGCATCATCATTGTCATCACAAGATTTGTAACCCTTATCATTTTTCTCATCTACTCCATCTAAATTAATAGTATATCCCCCGTGGGGATTATGTTGTGAGCTAGAACAGGAACTTGTTGCCCTCTCTAATGACATCATTCTTGATCTCATGTTGAATCTTTCTTCTTCAACACCAGCAGTCCTATGTCAAATAATCATCATTAAATACAAGATCATCTTTAGCACATTCATTGGGTTCTTATATTCTTCCGGTCAACCACTCATTGCTGTTGTCTATATCATTCAAAGAAATTGGATCAATTGTGTCATGTACATGGTTAAAGTGATAGCTTGTCTTGGTCAAGTCTCCTTTGCTGAGAATGAGTGGTGGAGTGTGGTCCTGAATGGAAGTTTACATCTTCTAAAATCTGTAAAGGGTGGAGGGGTGGGTGGGCTTAGGTGTATGAAATCATACCATAAACTTGACTATTGTATAACAAATCAACGGCGTGTCAACAACATCAGATTTGGTCACTACATTTCACTTTTTTCTTGAAAAATAACAAAGCTCCAAAAAGCATGCTTCTGCAAATGCATCTTGCTTTAGAGGCAAAAAGCGCGAAGTTCTGGCAATGTTTTTCGCACTTTGCAGTGTGCTTTTACCAACACTGTTTAGAATTGCTCTGTTTGGTACTTTGGTTGAACTGCAATTGTTATTAATGCTAGATTAATTTATTTTTGGGTTATATATATTGTGGCAAATGCCGCAAATCAATCTTTAATTCTAGAAATGAGAGGAGTCGATAGAAAAATACTGTACTGTTTAGAATGAATTGGTTTGGTTGAACTGCAATTGTTCCAAAAAACTAGCAAGATATAGCCATTTGGTATGGTTCACTGTCCTGACTATATGGGGGCCACTTTAGCTGATTATCAAGGTTCTTGAGTGCTTAAATCGTTGCATTTTACATGTTTTGTAAAATTTAAGTGCAGATGGGCATTCCAGTCTTAGTTTAACTCTCTTTTTAGAAAGTTGAACCTGTAGCAAGTCAAATAAACATGGGTTTCTTTTCATGTCTAGTATAAGTGTATAACAGTTAATTATCTAAAAAAGGGTCCATGTCTAATATAACTTATTATATAGAGGTCTATTCTTTGTAGTGATACTCCAACTTTTAGGAAACTGTGAAAGTTAAAAAGAGGTCATCCTCCTGGTGTTCCAAGATTGTGAACTTAATTGTATAGCAGTAGCATTATATTGGTGAAACTTGCTTTCTATTGTTGAATTTCTGACTTGATTACGCTTTTTTGATTTTTTATTAATATTTTGTGAACCCTTTTGAGCAAATTTGATTGGTGTTTGTTACTAATGATCCCAAGAATTGCTGTGAAGAGCCACCATGCCCCCTACACCATCCCCAATTTCTTGCAGTTTCAAAATTTAATTTGTAGCAATTATCCCTGTTTCATCTAACGGTAGTTGATGCAAATGCAATATCATTAGGGAGCCGATGAGATGGATGGATGTAGCAGCAATCATATTGAAGCTGGACCATTGGTTGGTTGTCGACATCCTAGTCCAGTCTCTGTTCTTGAGCCTTCCTTTTCGACTGAAAGTTGTGACTCTTCAATTAGCACTGATAGTAACAGTTTGGAAGGTAAAAAGAATTATATCCTTTATGCATACAGATTCAGTTGTTTAATCTCTATGTAAATGTATCATTCAGTCAGCAATGCTAAGCATTCAAAACTTACTTTCAGGAAGCAAGTTGTTTTCATCTGTTCTAGCTCAGGAGGTTATTGGTTTGAATTCTTCAAAGAAGTTCAGTTCAGTAGAAGCTGATACAGAATTATCAGATTCGGCTTCTTCTACATCATATGGAACTATGGCAGAGAAGTATGCAGGCATTTCTATTTTGACAGGTCATGTGAGTTCAACCAAGTGGGAAATAGAATATGTGAAGGAGATATTGTTCAATGTGGAATTGATGTATAAGGACTTTGCATTGGGTCGGGCCTGTGAGGTCATAAACCCTTATCTCTTTGATCAGTTGGAAAGTCGAAAAATACAGTGGGGAAGTAATAGTGGTGAATCTAGGCTAAGACGGAAGGCATTATTTGATTGTGTGAGTGAATGCCTGGATTTGAGATGCCAGCGATATGTGGGTGGGGGTTATGGAATGTGGGTGAAAGGTGTAGCAATGGTGAGAAGAAAGGAGTGGCTAGCAGAAGAAGTGTACAAGGAGATTTCTGGTTGGAGAGGCCTGGGGGATTGTATGGTTGATGAGCTTGTGGATAAGGACATGAGCAGTCAATATGGAAGATGGCTAGACTTTGAAGCTGATGAATTTGAACTTGGGATAGAGATTGAGGGTGAAATATTTGATTCTTTGGTTTATGAGGTGGTTGCTGATATCTTGCAGCTTTAATGCATTAAACCATTACTTTTTACTCCTGATGTAATTCCCAACGTGTGTGAATTTTTTGGGGGGATACTGTTAAATCCTCATTATTCTTCAATTTATAGTTTCATTTACTGTATTCAGATTCATAATGTGTCTCTATAGATCCTAATCAGGGTTCTGCTTCAAATTACAGCTTCATTTACCATGCCGCTCTGACCCTAATTTGGAAGTGTATACCATAAATGGCAAGCCGGTAGAACATGTGTTATATTTTTATCTTATCCCTACAACCTGAAGTTTTATGACATTGAAAGTAAAGAAATAAAGAAAAAGAGGATTTTCTCAAGATTTTTGCTTCTACTATTTTATATTGAAGGAAATATCACAAACCACAAAAATTAGTCAGAGAAAGGCCACACATTCAAACTATCCAGAGGCAAATCAATTGGTAACTCATCATGAAACGCATAAGCTTAAGCAAAGACTATATTGGTGAGGTGTCACTTCAACAACCTTGTACATTGTCATTGCTTTGTCCTTTCCTTCCATGATCTCATCTTCTTTGAACTCTATCTTGTCACCTAAATACATCACCTTCAATCAAAGTATACTTGCACATAAAATTCTCTCTGTCAAGTGCATGTATCCAGTGCTTCAAGTATTTGAAGTGAGTGGTTACATTTTGAAACAAACAAACAAGAACATGTTAATATTTAAATATATGATCATTGTCAGTTTTTAAAGAATCCTAATTTGTGGCTGACTTTTAATTACCAGTGAAGTTTGTTTGTATGATGCTTCCAAATTCCAACCCACAGATTCAATGCTCTTATAATTGACTGTGGCATATATGAGCTATGGGACCAAGTTGTGGGATTCAAGGATCAAGGCCTTAAACATACTAGCAGGAGCAATAGCAGTTGGGAATTCATTGGTCTATGTAATCGCTTACTTTAATTTGGTGACTGAAACATATAGGGAGGTTCCATTGCCAGATTTGTTACCCGACGATGCTAAATTTGAGGTGGGGTTGGATGGCTGCCTTTGCATAACTCAAAATTCCAATTAATGTGCTTCGAGATATGGGCAATGAAAGAATATGGGGGGGTAAAGGAATCTTGGTCTAAATTATTTGTCATCTCGCAATAGTTTGAATCCTTGATTTCATTGTGTTTCACAAGGAATGGTGATATTATAATGCAGGTAAATCGAAAGAAGTTCTCATCTTTAATCTTAGAGAAAATATTCAGGGAATCATATGTTGTGTAATAATAAGTTGTCGAATGTGATTGCATATGTGGAGAGTCTAATTTTTCCAAAAGCACATGGCAGGAATAAAAACAACAAGAGATCCTAAATATATGTGGTGTTACCTATGGAGCTTTTGTTTCTATTTTTACTATGTTCCTTTACAGTCAATGTATTTATAAACAGTAACTTTACCCAGAAATTTTCTACTTAGGAATAAATCATGTCTAGTATTTCAATTTCAATCTTGTTTTGGACTTAATTTTATTCAGTTCATAGATTATGATATGTTTATTTTTTGGGTTGCTCAAGGCATAGAGTATGATATTAGTGATATTATTGTTTTAGTTTTTCATCTAATTGTGTAAACATATGGAGTTAAATGAACTTTGCTCCTGTTCAATTTAGTAAATCATATCCTGTATCATGCAAGAGCATGGTTTATTCAATTGGTTAGTTTTATGAGAGGATGGTTTATTCAATTGGTTTGTTTAATGATTGAAGTATATATGTAATCTAATTGTGTGTGTTTTATTTATTATTAGTAGTAGAAAATTTGACAATTTGTTTTTTTGTTAAGTGAAAAATGAAAATTGTAAATGAGATTAATAAGTATTAGTCTCAAACTCTTCTAGATATGATGTGATTATTTTCCAACAAAATATAGTTGGTACATTTTAAATTAAGCTATCTAACTTTGTTATTTGAAAGTGTTTTAAATTTTATAAGTTTTTTTTATTTTTTTAAAAGGAAACATGATGCATTTACATTCAATTATTATATATAAAGTGAGATATTTTGTCAATAATGTAATGTGGGGTTAAAATTTGTTTCTAGCATCCCTTACAAACGCTTCATCTTCTATACATTTTGAATGACTAAAAAAGGAAGTAAATATAGGTCACTTCTATTAGGAAAAAAAAAAAATACAAGACTTTAATAACATATAAGAAAAATGTAATTTCATTAAGAACCTACCAACATTACAGTGAGAATGTGATATAATTGTCAATGAAATAATACATTTTTGTACACAAACCTCTATCCCCAAAGTATCATCGACATGGACCGAAAAGACTAATTGGACTGAAGTAGATCGAATAGACTGAAGTGGACCAAATAGACTGAAATGACCTAAGGGAATTGAATGGACCGAAGTGGACCGAAATGTACCTAAGTGGACTAAATGGACCAAAATACTACATTGATATGACTGAACAGGAATGTAGCAACAATGAATGCTATTGAAATAGAAAACAACTCAATCTCATACCAAGCTAAATAAGGAAAATCAAAATATATATAGTTTTCCGACTCATTTTAAGATTTATACCAAACATAGAAAAATGAATTTTTTTATATATAGAAAATACTTATTTTCCCAAAAATGCTAATGTGAAACAAAGGAAAAATTGTTAAGTTTTCCCCTAAACCAAATGACATAGAAAAGAATGAGTTTGCAACACAATGAGTTTAGAATATGATTATTTCTTGTTCTCAGTTGTTTGTTTAAGATGATTATTTCTTCCAGAATTCACGTTGTGCTTATTTTTCTTGTTGAGAAAATCATGTATTTGTTTTTTTGAGAAAATCATGTAGTGTCTTGAGTCCTTGTATTTTTCCTTACCCTATTGATATTAAATATAGTTACCGTTATATTGAAAATTTCACCTAGTTCTCTTTTTACA
This sequence comes from Castanea sativa, assembly GCF_040712315.1. Lineage (NCBI taxonomy): Eukaryota > Viridiplantae > Streptophyta > Magnoliopsida > Fagales > Fagaceae > Castanea > Castanea sativa. The sequence continues at coordinate 12,023,859 of NC_134014.1, forward strand.
TTTTGATTATCTATACTATTAATAATAGGATTCTGCCTATAAAAAAAAAAAAAAAAAAATTCTCTATTTGGGTTTCCACATTTTATGTATTAAAATACCCTCACACACACACACACACATATATATATATATATATATATATTGATAGGAAGACAAACATTTATTCATGAAATATTAAAAACACATACATCCTGAGCACATGCAGCTTCAATTGGACTAGGACATTCCTCTAGCCGAGCGACATAGTCATCAATCTTGCATGCAACTGGGCCAATACATGGGCTGTGACATTTCCCTGCCTTTTAATATGTGAGAAGGCAAAAGTTCTAAAACCTTGAACTTGTTGGAGTACACCCGTGACGATGTTTTGAATAGCTGAAGACGCCGTGCCAATACCGTGGACTGCATTAGGGGTGTCAAGTCGAGTTAGCATATCAGATTCGTGTCGTGTCGAGGTAAGGGTATTCGACTAAATAGCTCAACTCTAACTCGACCCATTTAATAATCGTGTCATGATCCTTCAACCATAACCCGACCTGTTAATAAGGCGGGTTGACCTGACCCAACCCATTTGACACACTTATTAAACAAGTTGTGTTGGGTTAACATGAATGTAATACAACCCATTTCAACCTGCATAATATTAAATATAACATCCATATAAAAATAATTTTTTTTTACATCCTAAAATGTAGTGCATACACTTCAAGTCTTCAACCCAAATTCAAAAGAATATAGTTCAACAAAAATATAATATTCATCTAAAAATAAGTTCTTTACACTCCAAAAGAAGTGCAACACTTTAACCAAAATTCAAAATAACATAGTTTAACAAAAATAAAATAACACAGTTTAACAAAAATATAATATCCTTGGAACTCGGCTGAAATTAAAAAAAAAAAAAATTATAAGAAGGTTTAGAAGTTTAGGGTTTGAAGGGTTTAGAGATCTAGGATTTGTAAAGTTCAATTTCCAATTATATCTCTTGTAAATTTTTGTAATTACTCACTTTTCTTTTTAAATTTAAAATATATGTTTGGATATAAAAGGTATTTGACAAATCTAAAATAAAATTAATATTTATTTGTTATACGAGTTAAATGAGTTGTGTTAAGTGAGTCATTTCGAGTTGACACAAATAAATTGGCGTGTCAAACGTGTCTATTGCGGGTTATGCGGGTTGACCCGCTTATGACACATTTCTTATCGTGTCGCTTTCGCGTTGACCCGTTTATGACCCAAACCCATTAAGGCCCAACCCTAACTCGAAAAAACCCGTGTCGGGTTTGTGTCGTGTTCGCGGGTTGGGTCGAACATTGACACCCCTAGACTGCATTGTAGACCGACCTTCACATAAATTCTTAAACTCTCTAAAATACTCATATCTTTTAGTTAAATAATTTTAAATTAAAAATACACAAATGGCTTAAAAGAGTAATTTACTATTCCTAGGTTTTAGACTTTTTTCTTTGTCTTTTCCATTCAGCCTAAAACTTAGGACACTATCTCTATCTCATTTTTAAACATTATAATACTAAACCAAAAAAAAAATAAATAAAAAAGAGCATTATTCCCATAAAAAAAAGAGAGCATTATTGTCTAGTTTTCTATAGGATAGTTCAAATTAACCTATACCTTGGTCACAATTACCGACTTTAGACTTAGAGGAGAAAGTATATAGTGTTTCAGAAACTCCAACTCAGCACACATGTGGTGTTTCTAAGACCAATAAAAAATTGACACTTAGCTAAAAAAAAGACACATAGTGTATTGAGCTATTTAAAATAGAATGACTAAATTGGCCCTGAAAAAATTTCAAACACCCGCCATTTACTCTCTCTGCAAAACCAAAAACCAATTACTTTCCTCTTTTCAAAATCAGATCTCTCTCTCTTCCCAGTCCCCACGCCACCATAGCCCCTGCTCTCTCTCAGCCCCAAACCCTGATAGCCACTTCCCAGCTGCAGTGTCTCCGGTGGCACAATACTGCCGAACATTGCAAGTTCCAACGAAACCGGCCTTTGCCTCGTCAGAAAACCTCCAAATCTTCTTTTTCTAGCAAAACCATCTTATGCTGGAAGCTTTCTTGCTCCCCTCACGTATAATATTTTGTTCCTCTCCTTCTCTCGCTTACTCTATCCCAGATTAATTTCTAGCCTCAGTCCCAGAGCTAGTCCCAAAAAACCCTAAGAATAAAATTACCCCAAATTGAAAACATTGAATTCGGTCTCTCCCTCAATTCCAGATCGTGTGGAGAAATAATTTTGTGTTTTCTCAGGTAATTTTCTTCCTAAATTTTTTCTCAGGTTTCTCTCTTCACATCCCTCAGTCTTCACTGATAAGCCGCCACACGAGCTCCAACCTCTCCATCTCTCTTTATTTTTCTTATCTTATTTTCTTCTCTCTCTTTTTCTGCTCAAAGGTCCCTCCTTTTTTTTTCTTTTTTTTTTTTTTTTGTCTTTGGGTTTGGAGATTGAAAAATGGGATTTTATATTTGGGTCCAAGTGTGGAGATTTGAAAATAAGGGATTTTTGGGATTGGTATTTTGGCCGCGGGTTTGGTTGTTTCTGTGGGGATTTTCTGATGTGGGTTTGGGGATTGTTATGGCTGTGTGTTGTGTATTGTGCTGATGTTGTTGGTGTATGCATGTGAATCTCTGTTCATGTGATGGTTTTGCAATGGATGTGTGTGCTTGTTTAATGTAATGCTTGTGAACTCACCAAAAAAAAATTGTAGCTTGTGTGCTGTCTTGTGATCATGTACAGAGAGATGAAAATGCACTAGGTATGTAAAGCTCAAGCAGAACTAGCAACACATGAGAAAAGAATGGATATTACCCTTTTAATGCAAATTGAAAATTTCTACGTGATTTACTTCACTAAATTAAATTCCAAATCTATAAATGCATAATCTTCTTACCCAACTATTATTTTGTTCTTCATGTTAACATACATTTGCATATGGCAATCTGAACTGAGGCAGTAAGCACAAAGAGTGACCTGACCATACTTCAAATATTTTTACTTCTTAATTCCTTACCAGATTTGCTAGATAATTATACTTTCTTATATATTAGTTTGCTATTTTTATGGTTGTTCGCACATTGCCTGCTTTGTCTTTTTCTTGGTACTTTTTCATCATAATTGCAGTGGAGTTTTATTTACCTACCCAAAAAAAAAAAAATCTGGAATTGTTGTTGGCTATTCTAATTATTAAATTTTGTTTCTTGTTGGATTATTGTAGGGGGTCATCAACTATGTAAGATTTTTCATTAAAGCGATGAAGATGTCAAATATGAAGCAGTGAGATACATTGAAGCTCTGAAGTATCAATCAATGATGGATAAATACAAAATAGTTGTGAAGAAGCTGAAGTAGGCATCAATAGGGTCATGGCTATTTTTTGTAGTTTGTTTTGGTGTGTTTATGTATGCTGGCAAAACAAAAAAAGCCTATTTGTTGTTACCTTGATGTAACTTTTTGAATAATGATGCCAATAATAGTGATGTATCAAAAAATTTATCTTTATGTTAGCTTGTGCTTTAGTAGACAATTGTAGATTAATATTACCTTTTGTTGAGTTTATGAAGTTCAATTAAATTTAGCTTTATGTTAACTTTGATAATCATTGGGTGCTAAAGACAAACAACACCACTTGGGGATTACGGCAAACAACGACACAATATATATCATCTAAATTCTAGAATTGTGTGCAGAAAAAAAAAATCTTACTCACAAGATAGGTATTTCATTTTGCAATGATATATTTTCAAGTTTGACAAAATAGGTATTCTCATAAGAGTTTCCATGCTATTAACGTAACAACATAGTCATGTATATCACCTAAATATACAATCTGTAAAATTGCAACTTTATTCTGGATAAATAGATGAAAATTATCACCTAAAGCTGCAGAATTATATTAAGGACAAAAAAGAATTCCAAAATTATTTGTGGGTACATAATCTATATCACCTAAAGCTCCAAAATCATCACCACCAATTGTATGTGGATGACATAAAATAGATTATTGTTAATGCCTAGTTATATGTTCTCAAATCCTCCAAGGTTTGTTCTTCTTCTTGGCCTGCATCCTTTGAATTTGAATCTTCAGCACTTGCAACAACTATTGAATCTCCAACACTTGTAGCAGCAGCCCTTGCTTCTCCGGCCCTTGTAGTAGTTTCAGCTACAAAAACAGCACTTGTAGTAGCAGCAATTCCATCTCCAACACTTGCTGTACTTGTAGGTGTCTTCTAACCATTGGTAGACAATGTATCCTACATTAAAAGTTTATAACATACAAAAAAAATATATACATAACCATCAAAATATTAATCCCCCTAAAAATAACATAGAGCACAAAGCTAACCTTGCCTCATTAAGATTCCTGAACCTTCCCCCATGGTGAATCTCAAAATTTAAATCAATAAACTCAACAAAAGCAATACAAAGGATGGGATTGGTGTCAACAACCTTCACACACAAAATGAACTTGTGTGTGAAAATTCCAAGTAAGCCAACACATATTGCAAACTTAAATGCATCTAAAGGAAACCATCTTTAACATGAATAGCTGAAAAAGAAAGAAAAAAATCTAACAAATAAATAATGCCTGAAAATCAAGCACAACCATCAAATACACTAAATCAACTAAACAAAGAAAGAAGCTTCATTTCTCTACTTACAAAACTACATCATACTAACCACTTTTAATATAATCCAAAAGAACAATTTTTTGAAAAAAAAAAAACCTTTTACTGTATTATGAGTGTATCCATCCTCACTGAAGCATTTTATCAAACACTACAAGTTCCCTTTTTACATAAGAATGTATATGTTAATTTTTTTTATTTTTAAAAGGCACATATATAAGCGGAAAAATCCAGAAAATAAAATGAAAAAAAGAGTGAGGATAACCCTTCTTGCAAAGTCAGTAGTCGAAAGCGGTGAGAAAACTTTCGGCGTCATGGTTGGAAACAATAGAGAGACAATTTTGGGTGTTTTCCGTCGAGACAAAGGTCGGCCTCGTCGGAACTGATGATGATCGGCGATGCTAGGTAGTGGCTGTCAAGGTTTGGAATTGATAGAGGGAAGATGGAGGTGATGGTAATTGGTGTGCTACGACGGTGCGAGAGAAACAGAGAGGGCGTTTTCCGACGAGACAAAGGTCAGTCTCGTCGGAACTGATGATGACCGGCAATGCTAGGTTGTAGCTGTCAAGGTTTGGAGTTAAGAAGGGAAGATGGAGGTGCTGGTGACTGATGGAGGTGCTGGTGCGAGAGAAACAGAGAGAGAGAGAGAGAGAGTGCGTGTGAGAAAGATGAAATATTTTGTTTTGGAGAAGAAGAAAAGGAAGAGTGGCGGGATAGTGAAAATTTAGAGGGTATTTGTGTCTTTTTATTTTAAATAACCTGGGTTGCTGAGTTGTAATTTTTAATCCATGTGTCAATTTTGTATTGGTCTTAGAAACACCATATGTGTGCTGAGTTGGAGTTCCAGAAACACTATAGACTTTCTCGACTTAGAGACCTAACATAACAAACGTTGATTACTAATGACATAGAAGTTTGTTTTATCCAAAAAAAAAAAAAAAAGATAGAAGTTTGTGAAACCCTAGCCCCCCAAAAAACCCTATCCTCCATCACATTAATCTCTACCTCAACCGAATTATAGATCCAAGAAGGTATCAAAGTTCCCTAGCCTCCATAAAAGCATAATTCAGCCCTCCCATCAGATATAATATAATAGAACCACAAAGAAAAACCCTAGCTCACTAAACAGCTATCCAGTGTCGCAGCACTTTCCACAAGACCTATTGCTTGATATAGTGCTAAGACTACCAGTCAAGTCTCTACTACGATTCAAGTCTGTAAGAAAATCATGGCGTTGCATGATTACAAGCCAAGGTTTTGTTGAAGCACACCACAAAGAGAGCTAATAAGATCGACCGTGTCACCCTTTTAGAGGTGCACAACTTTCTCCACCTGGCAACCCCTATATCTCTCTCTATACCATTGTTTGTAATGCTTCCAATCATGAAAGTGTAAAGCTTGACTATTGCAAGGATACTTTTAATTTCACATTGAATCGACCATGTAGGGCTAATATATTGGGTTCTTGCAATGGTTTGCTACTTATTAAAGTAAAAGACAGGAAGCATTACTATAATAATGACGATTACTTTCTCTGGAATCCATCTATCAATTAGTACATGAAGATTTGCGGTTTGGAATTAAATCAACATTCTGGTGAAGAGTATGTTCTCTCTGGACTTGGCTACAGATCCACCACTGATAACTACAAGTCAGTAGTTATATCTAAATCTGCTAGTCCACCAGGTTCACCAATAAGTGGTTTTAATTATGAATCTACTAATTTCTCAGTCTGTAATTTCAATCGCAATTCATGGAGACATATGCGTAGAGAATTCCCATATACATTTTTATATAGCAGTATAGGGGTCACAGTGAATGGAGCTCCACATTGGGTTGTATGGTCTGTCCTGCATAATTCATTGGCCTATGTAATCGTTTACTTTGATTTGGGGAAAGAAGAGTTTAGGGAGGTTCCATTGCCAGATTGGTTACCCAAGGCCGAGTATGCTAAAATTGCGTTGGGGTTGGGGATTTTGGATGGCTGCCTTTTGTTGTGAAATTTTAAAGTATCCACAAGTGTACGTATCAAAGTATAGTTTGACAGGAATGAGGTTGAACTCACAGGGACTTGAATGAAAATAGGAAAATTACTCAAATCTTAAATTGGTTTTTTTTTTTTTGTAAAAAAAAAATTTGAATATACTAAGCAAATAATTAAACTAAGTAGTAAAGAGATGTAAACAATCTTGAGAAAGAAATTAAGGTTTTGGAATCTGTCTTGTTAATTCATATTAGCATATATTTATGATCATTAATTTTTCACAACCACTACATGATAATCTAGAAATCAATCTTGCTATCATAGAAAATATTCTCATTAAAATCCTTATTTTAAAAATCTTAAGCATGTTCTTCTTCGCTTCTTAAGTATAAAAATCAAACCATCGTTTGTATCCGTTGACAAACAAATCACAAGAGATATCCAATTTTATAATCAAGAAATAATAAACCTCAATTAATTAAGATAAATCTTAAATCATGAGAAAAACATGATTGAACTCATATCTAGAATCTCATCTTAGTCAATTGATATGAAACAAGAACAATTTAAATCATTAAAGAACAACTATTGTGAAAAATATCAAATCACATAAACAATACTGATAATCCTTAACAATGTTTCATCCTCAACCTTAATTATAAATTTAGCTACTCATAATAACTGAAATAAAATATAAGAATAAAATACTAAACATTAAAATAGACAATTAAAATAGAGAAAGAAATAGTCACAATGCTATCATGGAGAAAAGCTATAGAGAAGCCACATATGGTGTATTGCCTCTTGCTTTAATTTTTTGTTTTGCATTCTAGCCCTAGCACTAGCTTTCGCCTCCTCTGAATTTTGCCCTAAAAAGCCTTTAAATAGGTAAAGGAATCCTATTACAAGTTGAATTCTCGTTTGGAGAAAATCCCAAATTTTTAGGCTTCACTTAATAGATGATTTTGGCCCATTTTATGTCAGAATTCGGACTTTTGGTGAACTACAAAGTTGTATTCCTTTAAGTTAACTTTTCAGCCCAACTTGAATCATCTTGATTGGATGTCTGAGTCGAAAGTTATACAAAAAATACTAACTGATGCGCAAGCTGGAATCATAATCTGAATTGGACTTGGATTTGGTGCAAATTTCATTTGATTCCTTGCTCCAATTGGACTTAAAATTAATTGGGTTGGTCTTCTTTAACTTCATCATGGCCTTGTAAAATTAAAGTCTATTAGTTTTCTTCTTTGCACAAATCTACTTATTTAATTCCGTTCTCCTACAAAATTATATTCATGCAATATAATTTAATTAAGCACAAAATTGATTATTTAGCATTATTCCAAAACCAAATTTAAAATGCATGAATTAACTCAAAATAAGTATGATAATGTTTTCTAACAATGATAAAAATATGCAAAAGTAAGCTATTATCAATGCACATCACCTTTACATAACTCATAAGTGCAATAGAAGGAGATTTGAGACATGGGCAATGAGAGAATATGGGGTGAAGGAATCTTGGTCTAAATTATTCATCATCTCAGAATCATGTGTATCCTTGACTCCAATTTGTTTCACAAGGAATGGTGATGTTATGATGGAGGTAGATGGAGGGAAGTTAGTCATCTTTAATCTTAAAGAAAATACTCTGAGAATCATTCATTGTATGATCACAAGGATAAGGGTTTGAATGTGGTTGCATATGTGGAGAGTTTAATTTTTCCAAAAGCACATGGTGGGTGATAAGGAATTGTTAAATGACACCATGAAGCTGAAGGGTTCATCCCAAAGCTGACAGGTCTATCCCAAAACTGACGGGCGTGACTTGAGATCCTTGGTACCTTTATGTGACGACCATAAGACATAAACAGAATGACAAGTTGATGAATTGAAGCTGACGGGGGCAAGACAAACACTTGACGGGTCCAGTATATACTTTACTTGAGCTCCAAGCATGAATATATAAGGAAATATTTTGTGCCCCATGATAAATCCTAACCAAAAAGACTCCTACAAGGAAAGGATTCCGCAAGATACGCAAATTAAAGAAGATCTCTCCTACAAGGAAAGACTTTTTGGGCCAAGAAATGAAGGCCAACCCTATGCTACTATAAAAACCCTAATACCCTTACAAGCCACAGTATGCTTAATTTACCCTAGCTCTGACACTTTAGAGTAGTGAATAAGAGATTTCTCTAACTTGATCGTCGGAGGGTCTTTGGCCGGTACCACACCGGTACTCTTCGTAGGTTTTTCTTCTTCTCTTTGCGTTGCACAGGTCTCGCTTGGAGTGCGTAAGGACCGTGTGGTTCACTGACGATTTTTAGCATCATCAATTAGGGCCGTCTGTGGGAACTTAGCGACTTGTAAAGCCATAATATCGCTTTCTGGACAAAGAGTTGCATGGTTTTATTTGCTCAATGACGACCACCAACAACGCTTAAGGAAAAGAGCCACGCACAACCGCACTCGAGAAGTAGGTCCAAACTCTAGCCGCCACTGTGGAGCGCCTCAACAAATAGAACCATGATTTGGAGGAGCAGCTACGCCAAAAGAACGCGGGCGCTAACACTCAAGAGGAAGACCTAGAAGGCACCAGCACTGAGAGAAGGAACCAAGAAGGGCCGGAGGGTAGCAATGCACCAAGCAGACCGAAACGATGTGACACGAGCCGGCCATTCATCACTGACACGGTTCGATCTCACATAGTCGCCGAGATGCAGATGATGAAGGAACGGATGGACCTTATGATGAACACCCTTAGAGGACGGGTGTCTAGCGACCTCGATGACTTGGTCCATCGAACTGATTCGCCATTCACAGTGTCTATCACTTCATTCCCCTTTCCATTGAAGTTTCGTATGCCACAGGTGGAAAATTACGACGGATCCAAGGACCCCTTAGATCACTTGGAGTCCTTCAAGACCTTGATGCACCTTCAAGGGGTTTCGGATGAGATCATGTGCAGAGCGTTCCCCACTACGCTGAAAGGACCCGCAATAATTTGGTTCAATAGGTTAACGCCTAACTCCATTAGTACCTTCAAGGAGTTAAGCGCCAGGTTTGCCTCTCACTTTATCGGGGGGCCCAAGTATAAGAAGTCCACAGCATGTCTGATGAACATTAAGCAATGGGAAGACGAGATGCTGAGGTCTTACATAGATCGTTTCACCAAAGAGGCCCTCTTAAGCGATGAAGCTGACGATAAGATACTCGTGGCTGCTTTCATGAATAAGCTACAAAAGGGTAAATTTCTGTTCTCCCTATACAAGAACGACCCAAAAACTATGTCAGATGTGTTGTATTGGACAATCAAGTACATGTATGCAGAAGACGCGTTGTTGGCTCGAGAAGAAAGGCCTAAGAAGAGGGAGAGACAGGAAGACGTACAGTAGGATAAGAGGGTGGAAGATGGCTAGGACAGAAGAATAACGGGATGACAGGTGTCCCAAGCCCCCCGTGGGAAAGTTCACAAGTTTTACCCCGCTGACTGCCCTGATCGACCAGGTCTCAATGTAGATCAAAGACATAAGAGCTCTGACATTTCCTGCAAGTTGAAGGGAGATCCCAATAAGAGGTCTAAAGATAAGTATTGCCGCTTCCACCGTGACCACGGTCATGACACGGCCGAATGCTATTATTTGAAGCAATAAATAGAAGCTCTTATAAGACAAGGAAAGTTGTAGAGGTTCATTAGCACAGAAAGAACGGGTCCGCCACAAGAGCAGATCCCCCGGCGAGAGAATGAGTGTCCTAGGCCGCCCATAAGAGATATAAGAATGATCGTAGGGGGCATTGCGGCCTTTGGTTCATCCAAAAAGGCCCGTAAGACTTGCCTAAGGATGGTTCAAAACGTCCAGCTAACAGGCCTCATACCCAAGATGGCACAGATTGATAATCCTGTCATCGAATTCTCAGAAGAAGAAGCACGATGTCTCTACCACCCGCACGATGATGTGCTCATCGTTAGCATCCGGGTAGGGGACTACAACATACACCGAGTCTTGGTTGACAATGGCGGCTCAGCCGACATCCTGTACTACCCGGCGTTCTAGCAGATGAGAATTGACAGAGAGCAAGTACTTTCGATGAATGCTCTGCTCGTTGGTTTTGGAGGAACAAGGGTATTCCCCCTTGGTGTCGTCACTTTGTCCGTAACGGTAGGCAACTACCCCCAGCAGATCACTAAGAATGTAACGTTCCTTGTGGTTGATTTCTCGTCCGCTCACAATGCCATCATATGACGACCTACCCTCAATTCGTGGAAGGCTATAACCTTGACCTACCATTTAATGATCAAATTCCCTACTGATTATAGAGTAGGAGAATTGTAAGGAGATCAGGTGCCAGCACGCGAATGCTATATAGCTATGATGGAAATGGGCGACCATCTTTAGGCCATGAATATAGAAGAACATCAGGCGGTGGTGGAGCCCATTGAAAGACTTGAGGAGATACGACTTAACGATTCTAGACCCGACCGAATGACTAGGATTGGCACCTTTGCCAGTCTACCTATTCGCCAAGCACTCACAACTTTTCTCTAGGAGAATCAGGATGTCTTAGCCTGGAGTTATGAAGACATGCCTGGGATTGACCCCTCGGTCATAAAACACAGTTTGAATGTGTCGCCTACCTTTCCACCTGCCTAACAGAAGAAGAGATTATTCGCCCAAGAGCGGGACCGGGCTATAGCAGAAGAAGTCCGCAAATTGCAAGACAAAAACTTCATCAAGGAAGTATATTACCCCGATTGACTAGCCAACGTGGTGATGGTCAAGAAAGATAACGGGAAGTGGAGAATGTGCGTAGCTTTTACGGACCTGAACAAAGCATGCCCCAAAGACAATTACCCGCTGCCGCAGATTGATGTTCTCGTAGACTCTATAGCTTGCTACCAGTTGCTAAACTTCATGGACGCTTTCTCTAGCTACAACCAGATCAAGCTAAATGAAGCTGATCAAGAGAAGACTTCGTTTGTCATAAGCCAAAGGTGATTCTGCTACAAAGTGATGTAGTTTGGGCTTAAAAACGCGAGCGCAACGTATCAAAGGCTCATGAACAAGATGTTTACACATCAGATCAGAAGGAACGTCAAAGTCTATGTTGATGACACGCTGGTGAAAATTCAGAGAGAAAGTGATCATTTGAACGACCTTAGGGAAACATTCGACACCCTCTGCTCTTACAACATGAAGCTCAATCCGAGCAAGTATGCGTTCAGCATGACGGTCGAAAAATTCTTGGGATTCATGGTATCATAGAGAGGTATCAAAGTCAACCTCGACAAGGTATGGGCCATTATGGAAATGACACCACCAAGGAACATGAAGGAAGTCTAGAGCCTCAACGGCAAAGTAGCAGCGCTAAATAGTTTTGTATCACTAGCAACGGACAAATGCCTACCTTTCTTCCATACATTGAAGAAGTCTTTTGAGTGGACCGCCGAGTGTCAACAGGCGTTCGAGGATTTAAAAACTTACCTCTCTTCCCCACCATTGCTAAGCCCCTCCAAGCCTGGGGAAGAGCTGTTCCTTTATTTGGCGGTATCCCCTGCTGCCGTTAGTGCGGCCTTGGTCAGGGAGGAAAATAGGGTACAAATGCCCGTGTACTACACCAGTTGAGCACTCCAGGGCGCAGAGGAAAGATACCCACCAATGGAAAAACTTGCCTTTGCTTTAGTTACTGCAGCCCGGAAGTTGAAGCCATACTTCCAAGCGCACATTATCATCGTCCTAATTGACAAGCCTCTACAGCGAGCAATGAGTAGTCCCAAAGCCGCCGGCCGAATGGCACTATGGGCAATTGAATTAAGCGAGTTCGACGTAAAATACCGCCTGCGCACTGCCATAAAAGGGCAGGTAATTGCCGACTTCATCGCGGAGTTCACTAATATGGAAGGCCAGGGGGCAGAAGAACATCGTCAATAGAGCATCCACACGGATGGGTCATCTAACAAGAAGGCTGGAGGAGCCGGTGTAGTGCTCCATTCCCCTGAAGGAGACGAAGTTGAGTGCATGGTTCGCCTCAACTTCCCAGTAACAAACAATGAGGCCGAGTACGAAGCGTTGGTGGCGGGACTAGACCTTGCTAAAGTTGTAGGAGCAACTAGTGTGATTGTACACTGCGATTCTCAGGTGGTCATCAGTTAAATAAATGGCGACTACAAGTGCAAGGGAGAAAGAATGAAGAAGTACCAAGAGCAAGTGCGGTAACGAGCGAGTGAGTTGCACGCCAGGTTCGTTCAAATCCCAAGGGAGGAGAATGAACAAGCTGATCGCCTTACTAAAGCCGCATTAGCAGAACATATGCTTATCTCCGAGAAGGTACTCTTTTTTATTCAGCTTTCACCTTTGATCAATGACATTAATATACCGGAAATAAGCTCGGGAAGCAACAGGACTACGCCGATAGTCTCCTATTTGAAAGATGCAACACTACCTGACGGTAAGGAGGTCGCGAGGAAACTGAAGGTCCAGGCGGCACGATTCGTCATATTAAAAGACGTGCTTTACAAAAGGGTTTTCTCTTGCCCGTATCTAAGATGTTTAAGCCTAGAAAAAGCAGATTATGTCATGAGAGAAGTACACGAAGGGATCTGCGACAACCACTGAGGGTCGCGGTCATGGGTACATAAACTAATTCGGGCTGGATATTACTAGCCCACTATGCAGAAGGATGCCTATACTTATGTCAAAACCTGCGACAAATGTCAAAGGTTTAGTAACATCACCAGACAACCGACGGAAGAACTAACCCCAATGACAGCTCCGTGGCCATTTGCCCAATGGGGACTGGACATCATGGGCCCATTCCCAGTAGTAGTAAGACAGTTGAAATTCCTAATAGTTGGCATAGACTACTTCACCAAATGGGTGGAAGCTGAAGCCCTAACCACCATCACAGAGAAGAACGTATGAGGCTTCGTTCGGAAGAATGTTGTTTATAGGTACGGGATCCCTAGGGTCTTGGTCTCAGATAACGGGAAGTAGTTCGACAATGACTCCTTCAGGGACTTTTGCTTACAGTTAGGAATCAAGAACCACTGTTCCTCCCCTGCCCACCCTTAAGCAAATGGACAAGTTGAGGTCATGAACCGATCCTTGCTTCGAATCATCAAGACTCAGCTCGTGGGGGCAAAAGGTGTATGGCCAAAAGAGTTGCCCAGCGTACTATGGGCGTACAGAACGGCAGCCAGAACCCCCACAGGAGAAACGTCGTTTAGACTGGCATACGGAAGCGAGACAGTCATCCCAGCTAAGGTCGGGCTCACAAGCTACAAGGTGGACAATCACGACGGGAGGAAGAACGATGAGGCCTCATACGTCTACAGCTTTACCTAATTGATAAAGTTAGAGCAACAGTTGAACAGAGACTCACACGATACCAGGACCTCCTGGCCAAGCACTACAACTCCCGGGTTAAACACTGAGATTTCAAGGTGGGAGACCTCGTCTTGAGGAAGGTAATGGGTGTCGCTAGAGACCCCGCACAAGGAAAGCTTAGCCCAAACTGGGAAGGACCATACAGAATCACGTCATGGCTGAGGAAAGGCACCTATCACCTAGAGACACTTGACGGGCAGAAATTGCGCCATCCATGGAACGCCGAGCATTTCAGGATGTACTATCAGTAGAAAACAACATGAAAGACGCTACTCCTCATTTCTAGTTTATTTTCTTTTTGGCATTTCTTTTAGTCGACTCTTATCTGTAGTACTTTCTAAGCCCAAATGGCTGAGTTTTATTCTTTTTGGAACAATTTTCTACTTATATATACACTCACCACAATAAGAGGAGTTATTCAGATATAACCTATGTGCATATTTGCAACTACAAAACTGCAACTTTATTACTAAGTCCACAAAGTGGACGAGCTCATTACTAAATCCACAAAGTGGACGAGCTTATTACTAAGTCCACGAAGTAGATAAATTTATCATAAGTCCACAAAATGGGTGAATTCACAGCTAAGTCAACAAAGTGGACGAGTTTATTATAAGTCCACAAAGTGGGTGAATTCACAACAAAGTCCACAAAGTGGACGAGTTTTGTGCTAAGTCCACAAAGTGGACGAGCTCATTACTGAGTCCACAAAGTGGACAAGTCTTATATTAAGTTCACAGAGTGGATGAGTTTATTAAAAGTCCACAAAGTAGTGGGCGAATTTATAAATCCACAAAGTAGACGAGCTTATTAAGTCCACAAAGTGGATAAATTTATTATAAGTCAACAAAGTGGGTAATTTTACTACTAAGTCCGCAAACATATTACTAAGTGGACGAGCTTATTAATAAGCCCATGACGTGGACGAGGCTAAGTCCACAAGAGGACGAGGCTAACGGGATAGTCCTAATATCCAAAAAATAAATGTACATAATCCTTAAGAAGGACACATTCACATGACAGAAAGCACATCCAATTAAGACACATATACTCGTCAAAAGTGCATAAAGATCAATTAAAGCAATGGATAAAAGGTGTCTACAATAAAAAGCCCAAAAAATAAAAAGGGGCATTAACATCGTCTAGAAAAGGGACAGAGTACATAGTAAGTTATGAAAAATAAAAAAGCTAAGGGTCTTGGACATTTTGGGCTAATGGGTTCTCATCATCTTTGGTAGGAGGATCCTGGACAACTTGAGTGGTAGGATCTTCAACATCTTGAGCTTCATGGGACGAGGTTAAAAGAGCATTAGGCTTCCCCACAACAGGTTGAGCGAGAATGACGCTATCATCCTTTGGATCCCACTCTGACTGGGTAGAGTCGTCTTTCTCCTCAGGGATAGTGTCGCCAGCTGGAGTAGATGGCAGGGGATCATCCATGCTGACCTTGGAAAAACCAAGTTTGGGTAGACAGACTGGGCCTGTTTTAGGCAGTCCTCAAACCCGTCACAATAATAGACATCACAAGGATGAATAAATTCCTGCGAAGCCTTGAACTTTGTCACGGCGTCAGCCCTAGCCATCTCCACCTGCTTATATAGAGCCGTTAGCTCTTTCTCCAAGTTTGCCCTTGCCTTTTCGGCCTTCTCTTTAAGGCTGTCCTCCTCCGTCACCTTCTTGTTTAAGTTTTCCACCTCCTTGTTCCAAGTACGAAGGGCCTCCTTGTACTGTGCTTGCTCGTCGGTTAGGATATCATTACGCTTCCTGAGGCGATGGATCACCCCTTCCTCGGTAGCACACCTTTCCTGGAGGGCCTTCATACGCACCATCGCTTGCAAAATGAGACAACCGTCAGCTAGAAGATTGAGAGTCATAAGGTGTATGCATCTAAGAGAGAGGATGTACCCCAGAAAGGTAAAAAAGACCTGACGACCCTAGGTCCTCGGTCTCTTGATTACCATAAGGATCTAAGGCCGTCTCCTTGATGATTGATTCAACCATCTCGACGATGTAATCCTTATAAGTGAGGAGGCGACGAGTTTCTTGGCTAACGGGGCCAGTTGCCGTCATCAGGCCTTTGCCAACCCCGTGACCTTGCTTGGGAGGTGACGACAACTTCAACCCCCCGTCAGTTGGGAGGGTAGCCTTGCCTTTCTTAGGAGGACGGTCCTCCTTCCCTTCAGCCTTGCATTTAGGCAGCCCCTTCCCAACGACTTTAAGAGCTGACGAGGATGCCACCTCTTTACCCCTCTCCTTTTCCTTCTCTTCTTTTTTGCAGGCAGCAGCTACCCTCACTGAGGCTCTCATTCTAGTTGCCTCCATTTCTGCAAAAGACAACTGATGAAGTTAGATACATAGGTGATATACAAATAACAACAGGCCAAATAGGGATCGAAATACTTATGTCTACGAGAGTAATTGTTTAGTCTACGTGCTATTGGCGTTGGCTTCAGACCAGCACAATAGGTGTGTAGACTATCAAGAGTAATCAGGTCCCTGCACTTCCGTTGCTCAAAAGGAACTTCAAGGACCTGACGGATAAACTCCTCTTGCTCTTCAATTATACGTGGGCAGACACTGGCTGAAAAAGAAGCAGACGACATTATCAAAACTAAAAAGTAGTTAATGATAATGGTAACAATTTCAAGAAAAAGTGAAAGTAGACGGCACTAAACCTGATTCCTTAACTATGCCCCAAGTGTTGTCAAAACCATGTGGCATGGTGACCCACTCTTCTGAACGACATACCCAATTCGTCTCTTGTAGAAAAAAATATCTACTCTTCCACTTCCTATTAGAGTCAGGCATGTCTAACACCAGCCTAAGTGTTTTCTTCCTTGCTGCAAAATGGAAAATTCCTTGTGACGAGATGAAGTGCTGAGGTCGATAGCACCAGAAGAACTCGTCCAATATAAGCTGACAGTTTTTCCCGCTAAGACGACCCTAGAGGATTTTAGCCCCAATGAATATCCTCCAGGCGTTGGGAGCAATCTGACTGACGGATATCCCTAAAAAATTGGCCAACTGACAGTGTAACGACGTCAGCAGCAGCCTCAACCTAACAGCAAAAATGGCATCATACATGCCAACATTTGCAGTTCTCCCTGAGTAACACTTCTCAAACTTCTCGGGGGAGACGGATTGGGATATTTTCAGGGATTTGGTAATGGTCCCTTAAGTCCTTATAGATATTTTGTGTCATTGTTGACATGAAATCGTTGACGGTTCATATTTCGGGCAGGATAAAGGGACGAGTATGGCCATCCTTTGGGCTTCCTGAACTATCTCCCTCAGTAGCCTCCTCGTTACCCTCAATCTCTTCCACGTCACCCTCAACCTCGTTCTCGTCATCTTCCTCTCCCTCTTCTCCCTCACCTACCTCTCCATCATAAATTTCTTCTTCGTTAGGAGAATGGGCTGACGAATCCCTCTCTAACGACCAGGTGAGGCCTTCGGGCTCATGACCTGACTGAAAGACTTTGTCGTAGCCCACTCCCTCACGTTCTGACGACTGCTCACTCATCGCTTCTCTAGACATCTACACCTACAAGCGACGGAGGTATTCTAAGAACCTAAGTTGACGGCCTCTCTAAGAAGTGACGACCAAACTACAAAAACAAAGTGTAAAATGAAATAAAAAAGAGAAGGGAGGGGGGAGACTTATGAAAATTAGTAGATGGTCCCTTGTAGAATGATGGCCTTAGCAAGACAACGGCAGCAAAAGCGACGAGGTCAGTAGGATGACGGAAGAAAAATGACAAGCTCTCTCTCTCTCTCTCTCTCTCGAAACAGCAAGGTTGAAATAAGAAGAATGAGGGGAGGGAGTGAAGGTTATATAGGGTCAAAGGTGCACGGAAGACGAAGCGACACCCTTGTCTAGAATCAAGGCCAACTAGCTTGAGCCACGTGTCTTGACATTTAATGATGGCTGCTTGAGGAATCAATCAATAAATTCTCCTTTCCTTGAAAAACGCACTTGTGATAAACGAACGACAAATCAAACTCCACAATCCCGTCAGCTAAAGCTGACGGGATTATGGAGTAGGGGCAGCTGATAAGGAATTGTTAAATGAAACCATGAAGCTGAATGGTTTATCCCAAAGCTGTCGGGTTCATCCTAAAGCTGACGGGTCCACCCAAAAACTGACAGGCGTGACTCGAGATCCTTGGTACCCCAAAGCTGACGGGTCCACCCCAAAGCTAACGGGTCCACCCCAAAACTGACGGGTGTGACTCGAGATCCTTGGTAACTTTATGTGACGACCAGAAGACATAAACAAAATGACAAGCTGACGACTTGAAGTCGACGGGGGCAAGACAAACTCTTGATGGGTCCAACATATACTTTACTTGAGCTCCACGCATGAATATGTAAGGAAATATCTTGTGCTCCCCACGATAAATCATAACCAAAAAGACTCCTACAAGGAAAGGATTCCGCAAGATACACAAATTAAAGAAGATCTCTCCTACAAGGAAAGATCTTCTGAGCCAAGAAACGAAGGTCAACCCTATGCTATTATAAAAACCCCAATACCCTCACAAGCCACGGTACGCTTAATTCACCCTAACTCTGGCACTTTAGAGTAGTGAACAAGAGATTTCTCTAACTTGACCGTCGGAGGGTCTTTGGCTGGTACCACACCGGTACTCTTTGTAGGTTTTTCTTCTTCCCTTTGTGTTGCACAGGTCTTGCTTGGAGCGCAAGGACCATGTGGCTCACTGACGATTTTCAGCATCATCAGTAGGAATGAAAACAAGAGGAAGCGATTCTAAATAAATATCTAAGGAGTACCTCATGGAAGATTAATCTTCGTTTAAGAAGCTTCTTTATTTACCTACCATTTAATTCTTGTTTTAGACTTAATTTTGTCAGTTGATAGAGTATGATATCATTGATATTGTTTGATTATTTTCCTATCCCATTTTGTGAACACATGGAGTTATAAGGAACAATTAATGCTCAAAGCATCTTTAGGCAAAGAGTTATAAGTAAAACAAAAGGAGCAATGATACCCCTCTGGTAAAAGCCACTCAGTATCACCTTCAATCAAGTATAATTGCACACAAAGTTCTCTCTGTCAAGCGCTTCTATCTAGTGCTTCAAGTATTTGAAGTGACTATCTACATTTCGAAATAAGTAAACAAGAGCAGGTTAATTTGTAGTATATGATTATTGGCAATTTATAAACAATCCTAATTACCACCGCACACTCTTGGTGCGATGGTTACTCTACAAGTATAAGTGCTTGTGGGGTGTGGGGGCAAGAGCCGGGATTCAAGTCTCCAGGAGGGAGTTTCACACACATATACACTTAGATTAGGCTAGAGTAGAATTCTATCTTTGTATAAAAAAAATAAAAATAAATAAACAATCCTCATTTATAGCAGACTTAATTAACATCAGTGAAGTTAGTTTGTTTGATGCTTCCAACCCACAAATTCAATGTTCTTAATTGACTGTGGCATGAGCATTGGGACCAAGTCGTGGGAGTCAAGGATCAAGGCCTTAAACACCCTAGAGCAGCAGCCGGATTTTTTTCATACAATTCAGTATCTGTACTTTCAGTCTTAACTTTATTTTATTTGAGATTTTATTGATGCTTTAGGTGGCTCGTTAATTATAAAGATTGCATTATTTAAATTGGGTAAATGTTTGCTTTAATTACAATCAGTGAAGTTAGCCTGTTTGATGCTTCCAACCCACACATTCAATGCTCTTAATTGACTGTGGCATGAGCATTGGGACCAAGTTGTGGGAGTCGAGGCTAGAGCAGCAACAGGAGTTTTTTCATACAATTCAGTATGTGTACTTTCAGTCTTAACATTATTTTATGTTAGATTTTATTGAAGATTTAGGTGGCTCATTAATTATTAAGACTGCATTATTTAAACTAGGATTTTTTTTTCTTTAATTTGCATATTATTTATTATACCAAATATTAAAAAACACTCGGGCTAGACTCAAAGAAACGGGATTGAAGTGAACCTAGAACTTGCACTAATTAATGAAAATAGTGAATTCTTATGAGTTTAACTTATATAATATAGTTTTTTTAATAAATAAAAATCCGTTATTTTACTCTGATCTGATCTGATCTCATCCTTTTATTTTTTATTTTCAAAAAGAAAGAGAAGGATAATTTTACCTAAGAAAGAAATCCTAATAAAAACCCATTTAGTACCATACTTATTAAATTTCATGTTAAATTGAAATAGAGAAAACGATAACATTAAAGTTCAACTTAATTTTTTCACTAGAAGGAAAAATAAAAAAGGAGAAAACAAGAGTAATTCTTAGATACTCTCAGAGGACTATAAATGGTATTCCCTCCTCTCACATTCATGGTGGGGTTTACTAATTAAATTCTTGGAAGGGTCTACTATAAATGTGAATGGAGAGAACACAATTTTGCTATACTTTGAGAGTACCCAAGTATTTCCTAAAAAAAAATGTGGATAGAGTCAATTACATTAATCTTTTTTAGTAATTAAAGTGGTGATAGACTCTACTACTACAAAAGGTTAGACCCTTTTGTTGCAGTATTCTAGTTATGTATATATTGTAAACCTGTTTTAAAAACTCTATATACTACTTTCGTGTTTGTGTGTTCTAATAAGTATTACTGTTTCCTCAAAAAAAAAAAATGTGATAGGCTAAAACAATTTAATTTAATTAGTTGATGTTCCATGTGATGCGTGAAAACTTTATACTTTTATTTTGAAATAATTTCTAACTATTCTTTAAGGCCTTATAACACTCATCTTATGTTCAATTATAATATACATATCATGAGGAAAAGAATAAAAAGAACCAAATTTATTATGAATATACATAATTAAGAATATGAATATATATAGCCTAAATGAATTTCCCAATTATTTAATTATTTTGGCTAATAAAAGTGTACAATTGTCTTTTACATTCCTTGAAAGAGAGTGGACAATGGGGCATATAATTTGTTGGCTTTAAGAGTCTTCTACATTAGAAATTAAAACAAAAAACAAATTGAGGGAATTATTGTTTCTATCATATAAATTGTTTATTTATTTATTTTTAATAGATTCCATCATATAAAAGAAGATGATGTAGAAATAATCCATTTTTGTGCAAAAATACTATCAACCATAGGAAGAGGAAAGAGCGTCAATCTTAATAATAAGAGTCATATCCAGAAGATTGTAGAGAGTCTTTCAAAGTGTGTGTCCTATTTTATTATGTCAGCCCATATTTTGGAGAATGTGGGAAAAAGTTAATGTGGAAGGGTTAGGCCTAGGTCATAATATATAAGGTAATAAGTGGGTTTAGGCTTTTCATAAGATTTGGTTTGATTTTTATTTAATTTTGAACTACAGCTCTTATTTTAGATAACAGTTAAAAAAAAATTTAATGTGATCTTTTGGATAAAAAAAAAAAATCTTAATGAAAAGAGGTTAAAAATACTAAATGAAATATTAGAATGCTACATGGCAAGAGCTCATACATTCTCGCATGAGGTCTCTACTTTTACATATATGTTAATTTGATTCTTTTTCATCCTTTTGAAATCATTTTTTTCCTTATTAGATTATCTTTTTCCCTTTACTGTGTGTTTGGACAAGGGATTTGCAAAATGCTCAAACTTAATGATGAGATATTCATAATCCCACCATTTACAAATTCTTTTGTTTGGCTCTAATCTTTTTAGAAATTTGAAAATGGTGACGTTGGGAAATTCTAAATTTTAAATATAACTAGATTTCCTAAAATCCTTCACCGTACAGTTATGTTGATTTTATTGAATTTCATCTTTGGTTAATGTTTGAGAAAAAAAATGAAGAAAATAAATAAACAAATACCCAAGGTACCCATAGTTGGAAATAGATCTATAAATATGAAAGAAACAAAAAGAAGAGAGAGAAGGTGGAAATTTTGGGATTTTGTGGTGCCAAATGAGGGATTTGATTTAGGGGTGGCAAAATCTAACATGACCAGTGAACACGACATGACACGACACCAATATAGCAAGTTAGAGGCTGAAGCTTAACGAGTTTGTGTCATATTTAAGTTAACACGACCGACCTATTAATAAATGTGTCGTGTTCGTATCCTACTCACAGAACTTGTTTAACCTGAATTACCCATTTAACTATAATCATTATACCCTTCAAAATTCTAGGAATATAAATTTATTAGTTTTTGTGATTTGTTTTGTTTGACATATTGTGATTTATTATTTTTATATTGAGATATGCTCTAGTTTTAAATGATTATTTGTAATATAGTTACTCGTAAGTTTTGAATTTTATATTAGAATATCAATTGGTTTGGCTTTTCATAATTCAAATCAATTCGTTAATATTAAATTTGTATTTATTTTTTTGCTTTGATAAAATCTGATAAACGGGTCAACTAGACTAAATCGTTTAATAAATAGGTCGTATTAGGGTTGAGAAATCCTAACCCATTTACTGTATGTGTAGCTGACCCACATAGTCAAATTCACGAGTTGATATAACATGAATCCGATACACGAACAAAAATTGGCACCCATATTTTGATTAATTCAAATCAGGAATAATGACTTTCACCATATTCAACCACAAGTTCCTTATCCAAATCCCAATGTAATATTGACCAAAACTGACTTTAGACTTAAGAGACCTAACAAACTTTGATTACTAATTAATTAATGATATATCCAATCCAACAAAAAAAAAAATAATGATATAGAAGTTTGTGAAACCCTAGCCTCCATCAAAACATTGTTGAGATCCAAAATATTACAAGTATTGAAATAAAAAAAAACTAATGAGCCCTCAAGGATAGGAAATGCCCAATCCGTGAGTCAAGGCCCATTTAAAATGGGTAAAAGGAAGCCCAAGCTTATGAATGGGTAAGCTTTGGGGCATTGAAAAGAAAGAAAAAAGGAAGCTCAGCCCAGCCTTTGTAAGGAGAGTTTTCTGGGAGCCCAGAAAAAGACTGAACCAGGATACCTTGGGACTGCCAGAACCATAAGATCCTTGAGAAATACTGGAACAATCAGTTGGGAGTTGGACAGCTTAAGGAAGCATGCTCATGGGCACAAGGAATGAAGAAAGACATGTCTCATCAGCCGCCAGTGACTCAGAAGAAAAGACTTTGGAAACAGCTGATGACTTAGTAACCAACACCTATGACGGGAAGCCTGGTACCTCAGGAAGAGTAGTAAGGTGAACCATAAAGGAAGGTGGCTGGGGATCTTTCAGTCTGACAGGGGGAATTTGCCTATTTAGAGAAAAAAGACAAAGGATGAGGTAGCCAAAAGGGAGGATCTAAAAAGCTTCTTTAGAAGCCATGAAAAAAGAAGTTAAAAGTCAACCCCTAGGACCCCTTAAAAAAGGAAGGTCAGCTGTGGACTTTTTGGAGGGAAACCTCAAAAGAAGAATATGGTGAGAAAATGAAGAAAGGACCAGCCACCAATGTTGCTAACACAACATTAGTTTTGGTACCTAGAACAGTAAATGGAGGGAATTAGTGGTACATCAAAAACCCTAGGAAGGTACTATAAAAGGGGTGAAGCCATTAGCAAAAAACGATTTAGCAATAGTGAATTAGAGTAAAGAGATCCTTTAGAAAACCCCTTTAGAATTCAAAAAAGGGAAAAAAAAGGGGAAAACTCCGTGAGGGATCTTGAGGCAGACGCTAGAGGATACACTTGAATTCAAAGGGATTCAAACCTCACAAGTCTTAGAAGCCTCAAAGGGCTATCTAAGTCTGTGACTTTCAAACTTATTTGGACCTTGTAACACATCCCAGTGGAAAAAGGGCCTAATGTACTTAAAAACTCAAGAAATAATGAAGTATTACTCATCATTCTGAAGATCCCTAACGTTTTAAATTGCCTTTTAATTACTGTTCCTTTACTGTACAATATGTATATATTTTGTATGTATGGATGTGCATGTGTTGTAGGATCTATGTTTTGTGCATAACTTGGTTTGTAATCAGCCCAAAAGATCCTTTATTCTAGCAAGGTTGAGTACACCCTTAATTCCAGCAAAGTCTAGGAGATCTTTGACTCCAAGAAAGCAAAGCCTAGGAGATCCTTGATCCCAGAAAAGCTGATGAGATCCTTTATTCCAGCAAGGTTGAGTACACCCTAGATTTTAAAAAGCCTAGGAGATCCTTAACTCCAGGAATGCAAAGTTTAGGAGATCCTTGATCCTAGCAAAGCTGAGCAGATCCTTAATTCTAGTAAAGCCTAAGAGATCCCTGACTCTAAGAAAGCAAAGCCTAGGAGATCCTAGATCCCAACAAAGTTGAGGAGATCCCTAATTCTAGCAAAGCTGAGCAGATTCTTATTTCCAAAAGAGATCCTTGATTCTAGCAAAGTGGAACAATTCCTTGGTTCCAGCAAAGGCGAAGTACTTCCACGTATCCAGTAAAGTAAAATGGTTCAAGAAAAAATGGAGGCATCATGAAAGTGGATAGAAGTTCCATAATAGCATTAAGAAAAGGTGGATCAAGCTTGATTCAACAACTGCCTTATGTCCTGGGGACTAAAGTCTATTGTGTGGTGGACCTTGAAGATACTATGAAGAAAATCAATAGAAACACTGTATTGCAAGTCAGTATCAAAATCAATAATATTGAAAGCTCAACAACTATACGATGCATCTATCATTTATTACAGCTCAACAATTGGGGTCACCCATGAGAATAACAAGATTTGGAGGAGCCACAGAGCCCACTGAAGAACACCTACAACTAGCTCTAAGGACCGACCATGGCATCACAAGTATTGCCTGATCCTCTCAATGTACCACTGATACATGAAAGTGGGATTGAATGGGAAGTCCACAAAAATTTCTACCAATCCTAGTCCCTTCATCCAACACTAAGTAAACTTTGTGGAAAATAGATTCTATGATGAGTAAACTCCAGTTAAAGAATATCACATCTCCAGAATCTTGGGAGGCTCCCATCCCAAATGGAGAAGAAGCTTGGAGGGAAGGCAGAATATTGCTTAGGAAGGTACGTGAGACCTGAATGTAACCTGTAAGAGGATCCCAGACCACCATCTTATATGATAGCCTAGGAAAAGATCTTGGAGGAACTTAGGGATACCATAAGTCAGAATATCCCATCCATTGTTGGATGAACTGAAAAACTTTGTAGCCAATATCTTCCTCAAGTTGGTGTGTTAATCACGTACTTGGATCCGTGCATTGATTGGTTAGTCACGTACTGGGAGCCGTGCATTGAAAGGAGAGATTGTCACTACATCACAAGTCCAATTGGATATTGGAGTAAGGGTTCAACTGTAGGTTGGTATTAGGTACTGAGATTCCTTTTACTTGTAACCGCTTGTTTTGATAATAGTGAATTCTCGACAGTGGTGACCTTAAATTCACCCGGTGGGGTTTTGTCTTGGTATTTTTTCCCATTCATAAACAAACCACCTATGTCAAATTTATTTTCCGCTGCATTTAACTTAGTTGGTGATTTGTTTGTGCTACCACGCTTATTGCATATAATTGAATCTAATTAATT
This sequence comes from Castanea sativa, assembly GCF_040712315.1. Classification (NCBI taxonomy): domain Eukaryota; kingdom Viridiplantae; phylum Streptophyta; class Magnoliopsida; order Fagales; family Fagaceae; genus Castanea; species Castanea sativa. The sequence continues at coordinate 12,049,403 of NC_134014.1, forward strand.
AACTTGGCTAATTAATTGATTAATATACCAAAGGGGTCAATACATTCTTGGCCTATAACCATCTCTAGGATCCTAGGGGGTTCCCATCCTAGAAGGAGAGGAAACCCAGAGGAAGGGCAGAATATCGCTTATGAAACTACTTAGGACTTGAAGGTAGCTTGTCGAGGGATCCTAGACCATCATTTTACATGATGGCCCAAGAAGATATCCCGAAGGAACCTAAGGATATGGAAAAGGAGCAACAAATCCTACCAAAGGAAGAACTAGAAGAGGTGAACTTGGGGGCGGACCTAGGGAACCTAAGCCCTATCCTCATCAACAATCAGTTATCAGTATAAGAAAAAAAAAAGCAACTGGAAGAACTATTGAAGAAATATGAAGATTTATTTGCAATTTAAAAGAGCCATGTTCAAAGGATGAATTTCCTTTGCCTAACATCGATCTTCTTATAGATCCAACTAAGACAACAACAATATTAACCATGAAGAGGCATACCACGGTCAAGGAACTCAAGAGCTTCTTGGAAAGAGTTTCTTATGTCAGGAAGTTCACACCAAGACCAACCTTGGTCACTAGTGGACTATCCAAACTGTTGAAAAAAGGGGAATGTTTTCATATGGGGAGTTAAGCAACCAATTGTCTTTCACAAAACTTCAACAGATTATGAGTCATTTGCCTACCTTATGGGTCTAGGGAAAAATCACTATTGTTGTACCTGGGATCCCGATCCCAAGCATACAGAGCATTGAAGGACATCGAAATGAGGTATCCTAACATAGAAAGGGTGTGTTTAGTTGTCATGCATCTCAACAACTGAATCATTACTTTTCATCCCACCAAATCCTATTGGTAACGAGCTCTCATCCAATAAAAGCCCTCTTCCATCAGCCTTTGCAATCTTGAAGAGTAGCCCGGTGGCTAATATTAATTTTCCAATACAACATAGGTCTAAAGGATCCCCAAAACTGTTATAGAGCTAGGCTGTAGCAGACTCACTGGCCCAGTTCCCCGAAGAAGAGGAGTTCCTATTGAGTGAGAATATCCCTAGAAAAGTAGTAGTGGTAGAGATCCTTGAAAAGAAACAGACGATGAGGCTTGTGAAGTCAGCCTCTAACGAGCATGCCTAGAGGAAGCCTTTCTCTTCCAGGATCCTCGTAAAAGGATCCCCCACCTGAAAAAAACACTATGACAGAATCATCTTGTTGGAGCTCCTCCTAGCCACCGGTTCACCATTGAGGGAAATTTTGGATGGCTCATAAAAGAAGAGTATTTCTATAAAAGATTTGTTCATAGCTAAGAGAGGATATTTTAGAAGATCTTCAGAGAAGGAAAGAAATCCTTAACCCTTTGAAGAAAATAAAAGAGATCAGTTTAGTGACCCCACTAGAGAATGGGGGGCTACGAAGGAACCTTTCTGAAGATAGAAGAATTCAATGGCCATGAACAAATTTTCCAAGTGACATGGCCCAGGACTTGGGAAGAACAAACTTTCCATGTACCTGGTCCAAGACTTGGCCAGAACAAATTTTTTCCAAGCGACATGGCCTAGGACTCGGGGAGAGCAAAATTTCCATGTACCTAGCCTAGGACTTGGTTAGAACAGATTTTTTCCAAGTGACATGGCCTAGGACTTGGGAAAAGCAAATTTTTCATGTACCTGGTCCAAGACTTGGTCAGAATAAATTTTCCAAGTGACATAGCCCAAGACTTGGGAAGAGCAAACTTTCCATGTACCTGGCACAAGACTTGATCAAAACAAATTTTTTCCAAGTGACATGGCCCAGGACTTGGGAAGAGCAAACTTTCCATGTACCTAGCCTAGGACCTGGCTAGAATAAATTTTTTTCCAAGTGACATGGCCTAGGACTTGGGAAGAACAAATTTTCTGTGTACCAGGCCCAGGACTTGGCCTAGAACAATTTTTTCTAAGCACATGGCCCAGAAATTGGCCAAGAGCAAAATTTTCCAAGTATGACCAAGAAACTTGTCAAGAGCAAAAGCTTACGAATACAAGCCGTAGCACGCCCCAATAATGGGTGCAAATTGTAAGCATATCCTAGTAATGGGTACAACTTGTAGCACGTACTAGCAATGGGTACAACTCGTAGCACATACCAGCAGTGGGTATAACCCATAGCACGTACCAGCAATGGATACAACCCGTAGCACATCCCAGCAAATGGTGCAAATTGTAAGCAAGGCTAAATGAGGGTTGGGTATGAAAACCCAAAAGTGGGTGCATAAAGTGCACAAAATTGACCTTCTTGAAAGGAATCGGCTTAAGAAAGCCTAAGGAAATCATCTCAAGATTTATGTAGAAGCAAGGAAGGCGTAACTTAAAAAAAAAAATTCTAAGAGTACATCACTCGAAGCCGCAAAGGTATGGATAGTTTTGCAAATCTCTATACAACAAGATTAGCCAATGACATTGCAAACCAGCTAGCAACATTTCCCTCCTCCTATAAGGTGCAAACTCACCAAAGGCTTGGAGGTACTTCAATTCAACAAAAGAAAGTGTGGGTTCTTTTCTTTGACAGCACACAAGCCCAAGTAAAAACAAGGATCCTAGGCCTCTGTGCTTAAGTTTAAGGGACTGGGCTTAGTTTACCATAGCTAAGTTGGGCTGATTTCGAACCAAGTTGTGCACAAAACGTAGTCCCTACAATACATACATACTAACACATAGAAAATACATACATATTGCACGGTAAGGAATAGTAAAGAATGATATAAGTAAAGGGAAAATAAAATAAAACGTTAGGGATCCTTAGGATAATAAGAAATGCTTCATTATTTTCTTAAGTTTTTCAATACATTATACTCTTATTTGCACTAGGATATATCACAAGGTCCAAATAAGTTCAAAAACCACAGACTTAAATAGCTCTTTTAGGCTTCTAAGACTTGTGAAGTTTGAATCCTTTTGAATCCAAGTGTATTCTCTAGTGTTTGTCTCAGGATCCTGGACGGTGTTTTCCCTTTCTTTTCTCTTTTTGAATTCTGAAGAAGTTTTCTAAAAGGTCTTTTCTCTCTGATTCACCATTACTGAATGAATTTTACTGTTGGATCCCCCTCCTTTTGAAGTGCCCTCTTAGTGTTTTTTGGTGTACCAGTGATTCCTTCCATTTGCTGCCCTGGGTACCAGAACCAATGTTGTGTCAGCAACATTGGTGGCTAGTCCCTTCTCATTTTCTCATTATTTTCCTCTTTTGAGGTTCCTTCTCCAAAAGCCCCCAGCTGACTTTCCTCTTCTAGGAGGTCCTAAGGGCTGCCTTTTAATCCTTCTTTTCCCAAGGCTAATAGATACTACTTTTCCGACCCACTTTTTTGCTACTTTCTCTTTTGTCATTTTCTCTAAATGGGCAAATTCCTTTTTATCAGGCTGAAAGACCCTTAGCCTCCTTCTTTCATGGTCTATCTCCTTGGGTGCCCCGAGGTACCAGACCTTTTTTTATGAAGTGTTGGTTCCCAAGTCTTCTGCCCCTTTTTTTGCATCATTAGGTGTCTGATGGGACAAATTTGTTCTTATTCTTTGTGTTCATAGGCATGCCTCCTTAAGCTGTCTCAATCCCAACCTAGTCCTACTGCATATCTCGAGGATCCCAAGCTTCTAGGAATCCCTAGGTATCCTGGTTCAGCTTTCTCTCTGGGTTTCCCAGTGATTTTCTCTCTTAAGGGCTGGGCTGAGCTTCTCTTTTTCTTTATTTTATAAGTTCAAAACTTACCCATTCATGGGTTTGGGCCCTTTCCTATTGACTTTTAATGAATTTGGGCCTTATCCTTTCCTTGAAATCCAAAATGGTTCTTGGATTTCAATTTTTTGTATTGTTTTGGGCTTTAGTGTGATATTTTGGACCTCAACAGAAAGGTACCCTTTCGGTAAGCCCACTCATTAATACCATGTTTGAATATATCAAAACACTGCAAAATATTGTGCAAGATGTATCACCCATGCACTAATACTTTATTCATGTAGATTAAAATGAAAATCCTAATATTTTGGCCTTCTTACATGACCAATTATCAAAAATCAAAATTTGGAATTCTTACATGGTTGAGACCCCCACATGGTTTCATAAACATGAAGTAATCCCTACTGCTATGATTTATTTGGCAGTTGGCTTTTTTCCAGTGCATACACGAGGGGCTGAAATAAGATTAAAAGATTTTCTTTAGATATATCTTTCACTTAATGAAAATTGAGAAGTCTAGTGCAAACTTTACCGCACATAAGTTCAGCCATTATTATTTTCTTTGGCTCATGAACTATATGGTATGTAGCAATTCAACAACAATATAATTGGTGGTATGATATGTGAATAATTTGCTACAATCTAAAATACTATACACTCTCTCACAATCTGGGAAAAGAATAAGGCAAAGATCAAGAGCATCCATTAGAAGAGCAAGGTCTGTAGCTAAAGCAAGGCGTGGGGATGTTCTTAAGCCTTCTAAGCCATGTCCTCTAGGAAGTTTCTAATCTCTTAATACATTTTGAGAAAAGTAGCTAGCCTTAATTGCATGACATTCTTGGACTCTAAATTAGCATGTTTATACGATTCAATGATTTATGATATCATGGTCCCATTGGTAAGTCACTATCCATGGACTAAAAATTCTCATGTGGCAAACATCTTCGAGTTATTCACCCTAGCCATAGCAAACATGTACTACAATGCATAAAATATCTTTGGCAAAGTTCATGGGGGCTTCCCTCACTCAACCTATTTTGTAAAACAAACAAAATCTTGTTGACAAAGCAATGCTATCTTATATTGAGATTTAATATGCATTCAACATGATTTTTGTATGCTACTTTCAAAAAAGTATATCCTAGACTTATTAGCAAACACTAGTGCTAGAAATATACTCTTAGTATCAAATGCAATACCAATATAATTTGGTTATACATACATACATACATACATACATACATACATACATACATACATACATACATACATACATACATACATACATACATACATACATACATACATACATATATATATATATATATATATATATATATATATATATATCCATGTGTGTGTGTGCATATATCATTGTCGGTTGACAAAGTTGATATGTTTTGTGGAAAATTGAATACCAATCTACAGCTTTATACTAACATGAAGGTGAATTCTAATCTTTTGCAACATGTTAGTTCATTCCATGAAAGAAGTGTAGCAATTCCTTTGGAGTTTCCCTCAAGAATTATTTGTTCTACACATTGGTTCTACAAACTAGGAAAGTGTCCAAGAACAATTTATTTTACTCACGCTTGGCTGCAAGCAACCCACAAGCTCGGGGGGCTAAATGTTGAGGTCCAAAATATTACAAGTATTGAAATAAAAAAAACTAATGAGCCCTCAAGGATAGGAAATGCCCAATCCGTGAGCCAAGGCCCATTTAGAATGGGTAAAAGAAAGCCCAAGCTTATGAATGGGTAAGTTTTAGGGCCTTGACAAGAAAGGAAAAGGAAAAAGGAAAAAGGAAGCTCAACCCAACCTTTGTAAAGAGAGTTTTCTAAGAGCTCAGAAAATGACTGAACCAGGATACCTTGGGACTATCAGTACCACAGGATCCTCGAGAAATGCAGGAAATAATTAGCTGCGAATTGGACAGCTCAAGGAAGCATGCTCAGGGGCACAAGGATCGAAGAAAGACATGTCCCATCAGCCGCCTACAACTCAGGAGAAAAGACTTTGGAAACAGCTGATAACTTAGGAACCAACACCTATGAAGGGAAGCCTAGCAAGGTGAACCATAAAGGAATGTGGCTGGGGATCTTTCAGCCTGACAGGGGGAATCTGCCTATATATAGAAAAAAGACAAAGGATGAGGAAACCAAAAGGGAGGTTCCGAAAAGCCTCTTTAGAAGCCATGAAAAAAGAAGTTAAAAGTCAGCCCCTAAGACCCCCTAAAAGAGGAAGGTCAGCTAAAGACTTTGTTGAGGGCCAAAATTTCACAAGAAAGCCCATTCCATGAAAAGTAAGGAAAGACCATGAGCCTTAACAAAAGAATGCCTAATTCATGAAGATAAGAAGGACCATGAAGGCCCAAAATCCCAAAAAGAACAAAAAAGAAAGAAATAATAATAATAAAAAAGAAAAAAAGAAGAGGATCTCGAGCAGACCAAAGTACATGCAGCAAGGATCTCGGTCAGGCCAGAGGATATGCAGCAAGAAGAATCAATATCAAGGCCTTATGTATGTTCAGATTTCCAGCAAAAAACAAGCCATTAAAAATCCAGCAAAAAAAAAAAAAAAAAAAAACAAGTATTATCTTTGTAACCCATGGTCCAAGCCCATGGGATCCTGAGTGGATAGTAAGGAAGGAATGGTTTGGTCGGTAGGGGTTGATTTCTGGTGAAAGGAGGATCCCAAAGCTTTCCCTTGGTTCATATATTTGCTTGGAATGCATGAACTAATGGAAAACTCAGTTTCCTCATGTGCATGACACCTCCCACAATTTTCTCTTAATTGTCATTTTCAACAAAGCTGTCACAGTACACCGAGTAGCCCACCCATTCCATTTAACTTTCCAAGAAGGAATCTTTCATTTATAGCTAAAGCCAAATGCCCATTTTGAGTTATAATTGCCTAAATAAGCTAAACTTTTGCCCAATGCACATTTTCAGGTCACAGAAGACATAGTTTTACCTAGCAGACCTGGGACGTCCTCTCCCGGGGTACCAGACCAGGTCTGTTATGTCATTTTCAACAGAGTTGTGACAGTACACTGAGCAGCCCACCCATTCCTTTGACTTTCCCAGGAGGAATCTTTCATTTATAGCTAAAGCCAAATGCCCTTTTTGAGTTATAATTACCTAAATAAGTTAAACCTCTGCCCAATGCACATTTTCAGGTCACAAAGAACATAGTTTTATCTAGCTGACCTGGGACATCCTCTCCCGGGGTACCAGACCAGGTCTACTATAAAAGGGACACAAGGCATAGCAGATAGGGGGGGGGATTCAGAAGGGAGAAAAATGGGGATTTAGGGGAAGAGTTTAGAGGTTCAAAACACATTTTCTTAGAGCTTTAAAAGCCCAGCAAGGAAGAGAAAGAAATAAACAAAAATAAGAGAGCCAATGTGGAGGAATTTGTCCCATATCCTTGAGATTATTCAAAATACCACTTAGCCTCCAAAGAAACATATGCCAAAACACGCATACATCAGATATTACTCTCTCTCACAAAAATCCTCCTTACCTAACTATCTTAGAAGGCAATGCCTAAGCAAAGCCACTTGGACTTGAGTTCCAAATCTTACAAGTCTTGTGCAAAAACACTAAGTCTGTGAGAATTGGGGCCAAGATTCTCGTGGCTGAATCAATCTCATAAAATTCATTTATATATATGTTTATGTATTAAAATGTATATCCTTAACTTCTACCTTGGCCACAACAACCAACTTATTGATCCATGACGGTATAAAAGTTCCCTAGCCTTCCATCAAGTAATGTGCTCTTCTTTAAAAAATAAAACCCTAGCCTCCCGTCAAAAATAGTATATAATAGAACCACAAACGAAAACCCTAGTAGTCAAAGCAAATAAGATATAGTGCTATGGAACAAGCCTTGTCGGAGCACCTTCCACAAGGTATAGTGCTTCACATACTGCTAAGACTACCCTTCAAGTCTCTTCAACGATTTAGGTCCCTAAGAAAATTATGGTTTGCTTTGATCACAAGCCACGATTTTATTTTAGCATACCACAAGAGAGCTAGTAATGATATTGGCCATGTCAGATGTGCACAACTTGGATCATCTGACTAATCCTTTTTCTGTCTCTATACCATGGATTGTGATGCTTCCGATCACAGAGTTTTAAAACTTGATGAAATCTTTAAATCGAAGAATCCATGTAGGGCTAAGATATTGGGTTCTTGTAATGGTTCACTACTTATAAGAGCTGACAAAAATTCGAACTGCATCCTCTGGAATCCATCTATCAATAAGTTCATGAAGATTATCCGCTTGGACTCAAATTGACAACATGAAGAGGATGTTATCTAAAAATGATAGTCCATCGGGCTCTTCTAAATTTACTGATGTCTGTGTCTATAATTTCTATTGCAATTCATGGAGATATTTGCGCAGAGAATTCCCATATTATACATTTGCATATAGATGTATAGGGGACATACATAGAAGTATAGGGGTCACATTGAATGGAGCTCCACATTGGGTTCTATGGTCTGTCTAGGTTTTTCACTGCCCTCTATAATCATTTACTTTGACATGGACTCTGAAAGGTTTAGGGAAATTCCTTGCCAGATTGGTTACCCAAGGATACTAAGTTTGAGTCGGGGATTTTGAATGGCTGCCTTTGCATAACTCATCGTGATTCAACGGTTGATTTGTTAAAACTCGCATTCAATTAAAAAATATTGAATGTTGTATCCTCTCTCTCTCTCTCTCTCTATATATATATATATATATATATATATAAGACTCAAGACTCATTTTAATCTTTCTTTCTTTTTTCTTCTTCTTGTCCCTTGTGCTTAATTGTTACATGTAAAAGACTACCTGTTACATATATATGTTTTATTTGTTTTGGTAAATGATTCCCTCGCTTCCATTACCTTAAATTTTGATGTGGTAATAATGCCTTCAACATCCTTAAAATACCCTAACTAACTTATATGAGTTAGGTATATAACAATGTTTGTACCCAAAAACACCAAAACTTAAAAAGTTACCTCAAGGTCAACTTTATACAATCAAGGTGTATAATAACTCAAAATTTTAGTTTTGTTGGTTCTTAAAGTTGGATTCAAGATGTGATAATATTTGTATTATCAAACCCATTTAGTAGGGTACTGTGTAATACTGCGAACCTTAGTAAGGATGTTAGAGATTTAAGTAGAGAAAATTATGATATCTTAATTCTTAGATTGTTTGAATATGATTGTATGAGTTTTTTTATTTTATTTTATATGGTACTACCATCAAATTACGCTTCAACTCCATAAGTTTTCATTCGTGTCCATGTTATGTAAAGTGCATGCAGCATCGGTTAGTAAAAGGAATCTACTTCGTTAGGCAGTGGATGAGTTCATTACGAACCATTCTTGCTACTTTCAAATGATTTTAAAGTGACCCATAAATGCGGTTGGCTCTCTGGCTTCTTTTCATTGAGAATGAATTCCGATGTACAAAAAGGGCAAAGAACGATCATGTTATCAATGAGTTAGGTTGGCCGGGCCTGTTACTTTAATTTCTCTTTGAAAATGACCTCCAAAAAAATGGCGAGGTTGCTTTAACTCTGTGGCTATGAATTAGCAAACGTTCTGTTTTCGATGCAAAATGCAATTATTGTATACCGTTCTTAGCCTAACCAGAGAGATTGATGAGCTTTGAATGAGCAATGAGAACCAACCCAAGTTCCTCATCTTAAGAAAGTGAGGTAAAAATAATGGTCCATCAGTTTAGATAGAAAGTTTTTTTCTACATTTTTTTACGTCGGGTATTATGGAAAATGTAAATCAATTAAAAAAAAAAGGAGCATTTTTATGTGGTAAAAAAAAGGTTTAGAGCAGAAAACATTTTTTGCTTTTTAAGAAAATGTTTTACGGAATGTATAAATTGGATTGTGTAGAGTTTATATTTTTAGATTAGCTACAATGAACAAATGTGACATTTTATAAATTAGTTTGTCTAGTTGATTAGTGTTGAATTAATCCTTGGAACAAGACAAATAAAGTTCAGAACAGGTGAAGACTCAAGATTGAAGAGAAGAGATTGCTAGGAGACTGCAATTCAATTACAGCTCGACATGTCAAAATCCACTTACTTCGACCGTTCGAACTGCATGTCTCGACCGATAGAACACGTTTTTTAAGATAAAAGAATGTGATGTTTTGTACATAGATTTGGAGTTTTTCCAAACCCTTTTGAAGCTATAACCGGAGACTACGTGCAAACATCAAATCCAATTATAAAGTAAAATTGATATAGTCAATTAATCACAATTGCTGATCAAATCTTTAACTGGAGATCTAAGAATTACAAACATGAGAGTTTGTGTGCAAAAGTCCATAATAGAAGAGTCTGTGGATTTGGAATTATATGCGGTTATGTTAGTAAGTACTACATGAGATAGTAATAGATTAAGAGTTAAATCTATTGTATAAACTTCAATTCTATTAATGGATATGTTGTCTTGAGAATTGTTTAAATTAAATCATCTCTAAGTTTTTTTTATATTGTGAAACAGACAATTTCATTGATTTTTCAAAGTCATCATTTTCGGTGTCTATGTGATCTGTGCTTGCTTGATATGTTAATAAATTTTATTAAAAGCATAATTAATTATTTGGTTATAAGTTGATTAATTTTGTGACAACCGGGGCTTAACACCCTAACAGATAGACTACTACAATTAAATTACACACAACAAAAAAACTCTTCCAATGGTAACTTTTTTGCTCCATTAACCGCCTTTGACCAGTGTTGGCCAACTATGGACTCTTTTCTCAATTTTTTTTTCTCAATGTATTTGTTTTCTTTTTTAACTTTTTTTGTGTAGATTCTGAATTTAGAGCTGTTTGCTGCTCCTAAATGAGCCCCCAAAAAAAAAAAAATGCAAAATTCATTTTGCTATTTAGTTTTGGTGAATGAAAATTTTCGTTCGTATAATTATTTAAAATTATAAAAGTTATAAACGCTTTTCGGTGCAAACCAAACAATAGAATTTTTTTTAACTCACTTTCATGATTACAACTAAATAATAATAAAAATAATTATTCAGAAAATGGGTCAATTTTTCAGAAAATATGTTCCATTGAAATAAGGGAGTGTAAGATAGACAATACCATGAGTTTATCACGTTGAACCAAGGATAAAAAAAACCAATGAAGAAAGTGAAAAAAATTATATAAAATCATGCATATTGCAACATTTTATCTTTTTTTTTTTTTTTTTAAAGAAATGATAGTAGATTTTATTTATTCAATATCGCATTCTACAATATAAAAATAAAAAATAAAAAAAAAAGATAAGCATTCTTTTACGAATTTTGTAACATGGCTTAAGACATACTGATTACAACCTTATTTCACACTAATGATTTGAGCAACTAAGGTGTGTTGCGTGACACAATTACAAACATTATTCTACTAGCACTTTAAGTGTTCTGCTTGACACAATTACATACATCAACCTACTAGTATTTTGAAATATTTTTCTTGGATGGTACATTCACTCAGACTCCAAATGCAAGTAAGGTAAAATTAACTATTCCAAGAATAATAATCTCTCCGCTCACATAATTAATGACACTATCACATAAAAATAATGTGAGAGGAGGGAACATTATTCCGAATACTTATTAATTATTCGACAACAATGACTAAACACAATCTCTTTCTTACACTTTTAGTGCCTTATGGACAGTATTAATCTTCACCATTGCCAGTTCCCCATAAACAAGCCGTCATGTTTTCTCCTTCATCCCATAATTCATATTGATTATGACATTCAGCACCACCAACCCAGTCCCAATCAAGCCACTCATAATCAAAGCCTGAATTAATTGATGAAGAACAAGTATTCCATTCCCCATCTGCAACATTTGAGCTAATGACACTACTCTCTTTCTCCTCACTTGTGGTCTCTTTCTCTGTTTTAAGGGCCCTATTATTTACTCTCTCCTCCTCACTATTAATACCCAAGACCCCATTTTCTCTTTGCTTCTTATGAGCCACAGTCTCACCTGTATTTTGCACCCCACTTTCAAGAACATAACCAGGATGCATTATTTCACCATCAAACCATTCATATGGCCCCAAGCCCTCGCTTTCTCTCTTCTGGCTGGGACATAACACAGCTTCACTTTTTTGATCCTCTTTATTAGGGCCAGCTTGGCCCAATTTGATCACTGTTGTGTCCATGCAAGAACCATGAACTCCAGGACCTCTTTTAACCTCTCCTTGCTGCTCTGGGGCCCCAGACCCAAAAAGACCCATCATTGGGTTCTTTTCAGCTTGTCGTGCAAAGGTAAAACCAGGTACACGTGCTTTTTCTTGGGCTCTTGGATCAAGCACCTCATCATCTGTGGCTGTGGTACCACTTTGTAGCGGCGACATTCCAACAATATTTGAGGCTGTGTTCTTGTGCTTCTTCGTGGTTAATCTTCTAATTCGACCTCTTCCATCTCTTCCCTTGCGTGTAGCAGCCATGTTGATAACTGTGGAAAGAGACTCATTTGTGGATTTGGTGAAGCTGTAAAGCTTTCTGCTTAAGTGGGAGTTCCAATAGTTCTTTATCTCATTATCTGTTCGTCCAGGTAAACTTCCAGCTATCAAAGACCATCTACGACAATCATATCCATGAACTCCACAGCGTCAGCATATATACATATATATACAAATGTACTTCAAAAAATAAAGGCGCGCAGAAAAAAAAATGTAGCTACATTTTATTTTCTGCCCCACTTTTTTTATTTTTTATGTTTAATTGGGATAAGTTTAGACACAATTGTGAGAAGTGAAAGTGACAATTATCCAATCATAACTTGTTATGTAAAAAAGGTTTTGAAATTATAAAATTAAATATTTTATAACCCAAACCTAACCAAAGTCTCATTAAATTTTTTAAACTTCATTCTAAACATATTTATATTTCAAAAGTCTAAATCCATCAATGCAATTAGTGGATTTAAACAAATCATGTCAAGTCAACTTAAAACTAAACAACTAATATATTACTAAAACCAAATTCATGGTTTAGCAAGCATTTCGTTTGAGAGAGAGAGAGAGAGAGGTGGTCTACAAGTCTTCTATACCTATATTAGATCGGAAGTGATGCACATGACTTTTGGTATATAAACCTTTTTTTTGTAAATTAAATCAATAATGCCGGTATCTTAATTATTTAAATAAATGAGTATCCAAAAAGTAAGATTGTAAATGATTTGAGCTTTTTATGAATAGAACAACTCAGCTTAAGAAAAAATTTGTTTATGCACATTTATTAAGCAAATAAGTCAATCTTAAGCTCAAGTTTAGGCTTAACTATTAAACATGCCAAACACAAATATTATACTATGTCAATACACAAGTTCGTGAGTATAAGACTCAATACACACACATAAATATACTTATATATAAACTTAAGCTTGAATTGTGTAAGTTTATAAATAAGTTCTAAAAATATCAAAATAAAATTGTAATTTATTGATAATATATATAGTCCATTTTGACACAAAAAAAATTATATATAATTTTCAATAATACAAGGTTAGCAAATTTTTTTTTTTTTAAAGTTCATCAATATATGAAAACCATTCTATTCGCATAACTCAAATAATATTATTTCAACTATTACCATTTATTAATTATTAGCATGGATTTGTTAAGAGGTAGAAAAAAGAAGAAGTTATGTTATTTACTATATATGAAAAAAAATAAGTTAATCATGTAACTCATGAACAAGCTTACACATGTTTGACAAAAATAAAAAATAAGATGGACCAAGCATGAGCATGCATTATAGTTTGTTCATAAATTTGTGTTTAGTTTGAGTTTGAAATATACATAAATAAAAATCAACAAATTTTAATATTCAACTCAACTCGTTTATAACTCTACCAAAAAGTAGAATTCAAATCTCGAGTTTACACTTTTGAACCTAAATCTATTTCATACTCATATATATATATATATATATATATATATATATATATATATATATCTATATATATATATATATATAATGAGTTATTCAATAAAATAAATGTTACTACATATTTTGAAAATTTATGTATTGAATTGCATGTTCTACATGCTCTAAAATAAACATGCTAAATTTTGTGTAAATCGGATATTATTTAGTATATGATCTATAAGTCTATATATTATGCATAATTTTAAATTACAAAAACTTGTAATTTAAACAATTTATTGATGACATAGCTATTGATTTTCAATTTTTTAGAAAATTTTCAAGTATGGAGGATATAAAAAGAAGATGTAATCCAATGGTGAATTTTTCAAAATTCACCTCCAATAAAAAAATATTGAGTAAAGTTATACCTTTAAGTTATAACTAATTTTGTAGCTAAACTTTGTCATATATATCTATCTTAAACTTGTGACGTAATTAGACTTAACCTCATGTCCCATGTTCCCCTCAAACCTAACCCGGCCACTACCATGTCACACTCCTAACCAACTTAAATTCAATAAATCATTAATAAAAGAAGGTAGTCAAGAATTAGAATTTTTAGTTCATGAGTCAATTTTAAACCCATTTAGAAGGCAAACATTTCCTAGTCATCAACAAATTTGGAAGGATTCACGCTCGAAGCAGCCCCAAGGGACCTAATATAAGTGACAATATAAGCCCATTAATGTGGTTTATGAAAAGATAAGCTAGCACTGATGTTATCATATTTTAAATTTTCTAGCCCACAGCTCGACAAGTTGGGCCTCTTTTTGTTACATTGAGAACCATTCACATCTCTTCTGTCCACTATGATTTTCTGGTTTTTATTTTATAGAATAAAAATAAGGATTTGGTCCCCCCCCCCCCCTCTTATGTTTTCTCTTAAGATTAATCTTTTAAAAATAAACAAAAAACACTTGCTGCAAATTAAGGTTTTGCCAAAAGCCCAATAGCCTATTATTCTAAGGTGTACCTGAGTTTTAGGCACCCCCAAGATCCTAGGGCAAGAGTCATGTTATATAGGCATTTATGGTTTTGGCCTGCTATTACTGCTACAACTAGAACTAGCAGCAGGGGATAAAAGGTACTAAAGGCGCCCCCTGGGGCTACCAATACCATTCATTAAAATGAAATGCCAAATTAACCATTCATTCTTGCTGCATGGCCAAAAGAAAAGAAAAAGAATTAAATAAAGGAACATGCTATTATTGAATGACAAGCAGCACATTTACTACAAAAGGACAGGAAAATATGATAGTGCCCATTATAGCAATAAAGTTTGAAATTGATGTATAGTTATGGTACATGCATTAATTAGCTTCTTCTTGTTCTCCTTTTTTTTTTTTTTTGGGTGAGAAAATCTACTTCTTCTCGTTAGTTTAGTAGTTTTTTTTTTTTTTTAAGTGTTACTATTATTCAAGTATAATTATATTTTTATATATCAATTTTTTAGCAAATAATATACGAGTAATTTTCCTTAATCAAACAATTTGCTTTTTTTAAAAAAAAAAAAGCAAAAGAGGGATGGCTTCTTTAAAAATAACAATAAAAAAGCAAGATAGAAAGTGGTTTGAGGTGCATGTTTCCATACTCTTGCTCTTGCATGAGGTTGCCTACTCTATTCCTTTGAACTTGCATTCCAGGAATGTGGATTTCCTGATTTTAAGAAAGTTTCATGTTGGGTCTAATATTATCGAATGGTTATTCTTAATTTTTTTTTTCAGGCCGATAAAGAAAAAAATCATATTAAACCATTTCCATATATATATGCTCCAACACACTGAACACAATACAGTACTAATATGTATTAAATTTGGACACTCAAGCACTGAATACAAGCTAAACACACAGACACACACACACCCACACACAAAGCATAAATATTGTCATATAATACAGCCTAAAGTAGAGCGCACCTATTTCCCAATACAGAGTGCAACTTAACAATTGTTTCTTCCTCTTCAGGTGTGATGTTCCCTCTCTTCAAGTCTGCCCTCAGATAATTTATCCACCTTAGTCTGCAGCTTTTCCCACACCTTAACAAACCTTCAAAAACACCATTTTGCCTCAAAATAAATAAGTAAAACAATTCAAGAATCATGACCCATCTCTTTTTTTTTTTGTGTCAAATATTAGTTTTCAACATATATTGTACGTACTTGGACTTATTATTTAAGAAGAAGAAAAAAAAAAAAAGGTACCTGCATTCTTGGGCAAAGTCCTCCAAGAGCCTTCACCATTGGCTTGAATGTAGTTTGTCAAAATTTCATCTTCTTGGACAGTCCATCTTCCTTTCTTCAATCCCACTTTTTCACAACATGGTGCTCTTCCCATTTCTGTAGACTCGGGAGCGAATGAGAAAGATAGAGAGCTCTCAGCTGGATTATTGTGTGTGAAGTTTATGGGAAGAGAGGAAGAGAGAGAAGTTGGTGATATAGACATATGAACGGTGACTAAATTTTGTGCGTAGTCTAAGTTTTGAATTGTCGGAAGTATGGATCCAGACTTTATTGTAATCTTTCTACATTAAGGTGTATGGGCCCTCTGGACCCGGAGAAATATAACGAGAAGAAGAAAGGCATGCGGTCCTCCCAAAATAAATAATCGTACCATTTTTGCCACAATTTTCATTGGTACTGTCCTGGCAAAGAAAAAGTAGTAAGCCTATATAAAAATGGCTTGTAATTAGGCACAATTTGACATATAGGAGAGAGATGGACCACATTGTATTGAATATTTTCTCAAAAAATATTAGAACCATAATCAATTTTACACTCAATTTCACGGCTATATTATGTGGCTAACTATATGTGGTGGGAGTTTATGTGAAAATGATAGATAATCAATCACATATAATAGTTGTGAAAAAAAATGGGAAATGAGTTGTGGTCTTAAAATATCTGTAACTTTTTATGAGATTGCCACTAGAACACCAAATATATATAGTTTTTATTTTTTTCACTAATAAATATGATTAGGATTTAAAATTTATGATATTTGTATTATATGATAATTACTTTTTACCATTATTTTACTCTTTATCACTACCATTAAAAGGTTTTTTTTTTTTACATTGAATTTGAACCCAAAATTCTTTAAGCAGTAATCTCTCTCTCTCTCTCTCTCTCTCTCTCTCTCTCTCTCTCTCTATATATATATATATATTAATAAGTAAAACTGAGAGAAAATCCAATTAGAGTCTAATTTTGTGTCATGTGTCCCATCTAATCTTAGCTTTTAAATTTTTGTGCCAAGTGAGTTAATTTAGTATAAAAATTGGATTTTAATTAGGGTTTAATTTTGCACCACATGTTCCATCTAATCTAATTTTTTTAAATTTTGTGTCAAATGAGTTAATTTAATGTAAAAAATAAGGAGTCCAATATAGACAAATCATAAAAATCATAATCATATATCTTATTCTATATATAAAATTAGAGGAAAAGAAATTTTGAATGATTTATATTTATGAGCATTTTTTGTATAACTAAAAACAATGTAAATTTATAAGTCATGTATGTAATATACTATGATTATGTACGGTCCATTATTATTTAAGTAATATATATATATATATATTGCTTTTTTTAAAACTAAAATTTAGAGAAAATTCAATTAAAACCAAAATTCGATTTTGCTTTTGTTAGCATCCCATACAAATTAAATTGTTTAGATTTTTACTATTATTTTTTTCTTTGAATTAATGAGTATATTTTTTATATTGTTTTTATTCAGATATTTTGTATGCAAAAATATTGAATGTAACAAAGTGTAATTGAGCTGAACAATCTCACGCATCTATCATCATTCAATTTAGGAAATACTATTTGAACAATTTATTATTGTATTTTGTGTTATATTTAGTAGAATTTCACAAACAATAACTGTGAATTGATATTGTATATGTAATATCCAATAATGATTTTCAAAATTATATACGTAATAGCAATGTAATGAGAAACTTGGCACAACTAATATCATGAAAATTTCAAGAAAAAACTATTTTAGTACCTTCAAATATTCTGGTAGAATTATGTCCTATATGTTTAATAACTCAAACTAATATCAATAGCACCACTACAATTCATCATTCTCGTGCATAAGCACATGTTACATACTAGTATACATTAATAAGTAAAGCTCAGAGAAAGTTCAATTAGAATTTGAAAATATAATCCAATTTTGCGCCATGCGTTTAAATTTATATTGGGATCACATAATAATTATCCACTTAAGTTTGTATTATGTATCCACTTAAGTTTTTTAATTTTTGAGTCAAGTGAGTTAATGAGTGCAAAATATAAAGAATTTAATATTAATGAACTATAAAATTTTAAAAAAATCACATATACTCAATAAAAATCAATACACAACAAAAATCACCACAAAAATTAGAAAAAAAAAATTTATCATATGTAGTATTAAATTTAGCTAAGAATGTGTGACTAATTATGTTTACTTTTTAAAAAAATAATTTGACTAATTATTTATATTTTTATAATAAAATTTGTTTTTAATTTTAAATGTATCCATATTTATGTATGTGTTACATGATATTTTTTATTTATAATTTGACTAATTATTTATATTTTTATAATAAAAAATGTGTTTAATTTTAAATGTATTCATGTTTTTGCATGGGTTACATGCTAGTATTTATAACAGATGTAACTATATTATGTGAAAAATCTTATAATTCAATTGGTACTTTTAGGTGTCGGTATTTCAATGAAAATATCTAAATTCAAATCTTTCATCCCTTAACTATCAAATTTAAAAATTATTAAAAAAAATATAAAGAGATGCTGTCATTGAAAAAATAAAATATTAAAAAACTTTTTCCCCCTTCAAATTAGTCAATTTAATGAGAAACTGTGACAGAGAGCTCTCAGAAATGAGCTACAAAGGGATTTTTTATACAGTATGGGGCCACTTGAGTGATACCACCCTTGATTGAACTTTCACTATGATGTATCCCTCCTTGTTTTTTGCTCATCTAGAGGACATTAGGACAGATCCATTAGAAAAGTATTCAATTCAATTCATTGTTAGAAGTTAGAACTTTTAACTTTTAAGGTCCAACTCCAATAACATAGGTGAGAGGCTCAAAAATTTTAGCGGCTAGCTAGCTCTTGCCGCCAATGAGAGCCAAACTTGTGCAAATTTAATTAACTAAGCATTCAAGAAAAGATTATAAAAAAAAATCTCTTAGACTAGGGTTCTACTTCAACCTCATTTTTTTGTTGAAGTGCATGTTGGGATATTGAACATTTCTGTAATATCGTTTGAACCCATGGAAGTACTAGACCTTCTTGTTCACGGTGTGCTTTAACTTGTAGGCTTGTAGCCATGGGCTCTCACAATTCATTGACAATGTCGTATAGGGATTTATTATATCACCTACCGAGCATGTGCTATTCTTCATCGTTTAGGTGATTCATAGGATGTACTATATAGCAATACTGAATCCAATCATGTAAAAAGCATGAAGATAAGTGAATAATATTGACTGAAACTGAAAATAGGGACCATTCTCTCAGTATGTCCTCGTCAATTTTGGCAAACATTGAATTAGATCACATGCATATTTTAAAAATGCAAAGATTTTCATTGATATATCGAACTAATATTACTAAAGTATTATCTTTTTTGTTTTATATTTTTTTGGCTATAATGGCAAAGAATTGAAGTTACGCAACTGTTCAACAATTAAATTGATGGAAGGGAAAAGAGCATGGCCATGACTCAAGAACCCAAACACTATACTTTAAGTAGTAGCTTGACCATACTTTTTGACTCAGTTAAAGGATGATATATTGAATATTGATATTAGAGGAAAATTACTATTGCTCCAATCGAAAGAGTTACAATGTGACTACTCGGGTTTAAGACCGCATAAAATACACAGCGTCACTTAAAGGGATTCTCCTTATAATTACACTATTTGTAAAGCGGAGGATCATAAACACTTGGGGATTAGCCATGCCCTCTAAGAACCCTCGACACCCACTATAACAAAGAAATATAACGTGATTAAGTTATCAAGCTCCGTCAAACCTATAACTTATATTACTGGTGCACATATCAAATAATCTCCTTTAAAGCCAGCAACATTTGATGAAAACACTACAACAAGGGTTCATTTGTCGCTCAAATTAAGTTTTCTAGTCTTACTGATTAGAAAGAAAGTATGGGTCTAAGCACCTTTTTTCACATTTAAAAAAAAAAAAAAAGTTTAGTACCTGATCAGGTGTCCTTTGTGCTGAAACAAAATACTGTACTGCCATTATTCCATTGGGACATCACCTTCTAACTGCTATATTGTAAAGCACAGTGTGCACATCAATAAACGAAATGGACAGCAAGAGGCGTGGTAAAAAAAAAAAATTTGCAATCAGTCATACACTATTCATGCATGTATTTTTTTATTGTATTATTGTACTTGGTATGTATTAATCGGCTCCAAAGTTTCGAATTTGGGGACCTAAGATCCAATTATATCACCAATTCACATTGTTCGGGTGGTTTGGTTCTTCGTTAGATCTTTATTTAAAAACTAACTAGTGGTTAAACTGTGTAATATAAGGGATAGGTTTGTTCTAACTAGTTTTAAATATATTTAGCAAAATAATAATAACAATAATTTAGAATCCTTACAACTCTGAAAAATAATGACACCTACATGAAAAACCTAGTTGCTGTAGCAGTACTAGAGAAAGTGTTAGCAAAAATTTGATGCTTCCATTTTACTATATATTTTATGAATGAATTCACTAGATTCTCAAAAAAAAAAAAAAAAAAAAAAAAATGAATTCACTACTGTATTATTCCCTATAACGTATGTACTGTAGGGGTTTTAGGGCAAAGCTGAACAAACGTGCAGCCGAAAACCATAATGGAAGTGTAATTTCTAGCCACTGTGGTGTAGCTCAGTTGGTCCATGGGGCTTGGCTCAGGACTATGGTATTTGGCTATGCCTATGTGTCCAACCTCTACATTTTTAGGTGGTCCTCATACTCATAGTCACAGTCATAGCCAGCCCAGCCAAAAAGTAAAAATGAAGGTGACCCAGAGAGTTCAAAGTTATTTAAACTTTAAAGCAAGTTAATAGGGTTCAATTAAAAGCATTAATTGGAATGCCATTTATAACATTACGGCTCTATTGAACTCCTTTTGCTACTAAATTCAATAGGTTTGAGTTTAGAATCCCACACAGCTATGACTTCTTAACATGCAAATTATTAAAAGGTGGCGTTTGGTAACTCTATTTGTCAGAAAGCAAAATGCAACTAGTTTTTATAAGAATTTGTGAAATGCATTTAGAATAGAGGTACCAAAAAGCCAGGAGTCATGAGATGCATGAAAACCTGGCAGACTGAGTGATTTCACGTGCTCCTCTTAACTCTTTAATATAGGCAAGTTGGCAACCCACCTGCAGCATGGTAGACAATCGGCATGTTCATGAAGTCACAAGAATTTTCTTCACCAAACACAGGTTGTGGACCAACATTATAAAAGAAACTGATTTTTTCTCTTTCCTTTTTGATACATTGATGATCGGGGGAGGATTCAAACTCTGTATATCTCCGTTAGAAATACCAAGATGTGCTAACCAGTTCAGTAACAAGGTTTTTGGAAAAAGAGACTAATTTAAGAAACATTCCATATTTTTCCATTTTCATTTGCCTAAATGAGCTTCATCCTTAAATTCCTTATTACTTTTAACGACTTGGGGAAAAAAAATCATGTGCGTTTGTGTGATATGGAACAACTTAATTATATTATACATCCAACATATGCATCTCTCTCTAATATGTGAATCTCATATTAGTTATAAAACTCGTGCCTTGATAGAAATTATACACATGCCGGATGCACAAGATACATTCTCCTGCGATTATTTAACTGAGGATGGACAGCTGCTAGAGCTCCCTTTGCATGATCTGAATGCTTCATCAGGTCAACAGCCTTTTTTATTAAACATAAACGAAACAGGAAAAACTCACCTTTCAGGCACGTCTGAGTGGCACGTTTGAGCACATATAGGCATTCATATGAAATCGTTCACCTTTCATAACTTATCTAATAACTTTGATGAGATAATCAGGGTTTTTTGGAAATATATGGGCTTGTGAACAATGCTGGTGTTAATTACAGAACTCATATTTACCAAGTATCACTATAATGAGTACAAAATCGAAGACCAACTATACGTCTTAGCACATGGTGACACAGAAAAGGATGTGCGTGCTTTGTATTCAACCAGAATCTCAGAAACTAATTGAATTTACAATGCTTTTCTTGTCAGGTGAGAAGAGATT
Source organism: Castanea sativa (assembly GCF_040712315.1). NCBI lineage: Eukaryota > Viridiplantae > Streptophyta > Magnoliopsida > Fagales > Fagaceae > Castanea > Castanea sativa. The sequence goes on from NC_134014.1 coordinate 12,071,402, forward strand.
TACTCTTGATATACATATTTTCCTTCAATCTGATGATTATTATCTCAGAAACTGTGTCAGTGTTAAGAAACCATGGTCATCGAAGATCTACAACGTCATACTTCAAACTGGGGTTCATATAGACATGTGAACAATGCTCATAAATTGAACTTCCATCATCTGGCTCCTCATGGGGATGAAAGCCACGTTGTTGGCAGTTTCGAATCACAGACACACCAGCTGGATCAGATAGATGAAATATGCCATGTGGACTGCAGTAGCATAGGAAACATGTTAGCATGTTAACTAGTAATAATATAAGTCAGATCTATAAAATGCATTATTCATCCCTTTATATCATCTTACTCAATATCTTAACACATTATCTAGCAACATTAATCTGCACAACTTTCCAAATAGAAGACTAACTGTTGCATTTGCCAACCTGTAAGTCTGCACCTAAAGAAACAACCAAATAGAGTCCCAGTGGTTGGCTTGCCAATAGATACCATCTACATTTGGCACAAGTTCACAGGAGTAACACACTCCAACGCTCAACCAGGGGAAGAAAATGAGGTTTGTGGGGGGATTAATCTGCTATTCACCTGCTTTAGTTCTCAATAAATTACAGTGGTGCTCCTCCAATCAATTTTGTTATGCCATGTGAATGTAAGTTTATTGAATGGGATGCCAAGGCTTTCATGAAAATAAAAAAAAGGTAACAGCTGAAGTTTCATTAATCTTAAATGTCTTCCAACAGGCATCCACAAGGAATTTGGCAAAAGAAAGAACACAATATAAGGATCAAGCAAATCAGTGGCAGCCCATTTAAATGAAGAAAGAACTAAGGAGACCAAATGGCCAAATACAATACCTTTACAACTCTATCCACCTAAAATCAAACATCCAAATTTTAGATTTTGGTCTATATGCCCTTTCATGGGTGAGGTGACTATTTCTGGAAAATAATTGGCTTTCCAAGTGTGACAGAAAAGTCTATGTTGCATATACTATACAACTTTAACCTCAGAATGATTTAATGTTTATGTGGATGCTATTGTGTAGAACCCATTCAAGAGACCGAGAGAAGGAAAACTCAGAATGATCTTTTAACTCATCATGATTTGTAATACCAACAATAATATTAAGTTCAAAATATTTTGCAATTAACTATTCTAAATCAGCAGATTTTTTGCATTGCTTCATACATATTTGATGTGATAATCACTAGGTGATACAGGAAAACCAACCTCGAAGTATCTGTAGGGGCCATAACAATTGCAATTGCTTCGGGTAGCATAATCTACAACGAAATCACAAAGAAATCCTGTCAGCAAAGTGTAAATACAAAATAAAAGGAAGCTGGAGGAAACATAGCAAATATGCAAATCTACATGCAGTTAAACTGATTCAAAAAGCTCTCTCAAGTCCTGAGAAATGCTAATAATTATTAATTGCTAAAAACTAAAATTCACATTTAATTGCAATTTCACATTTCTCTATTTTGCTTCCACAGCCAAAAAAACTAAATGTTCTTAGTTTTTTATTTTTTTTATTTGTAAGTTATAAATGAACCTAGTGGATCTTGAACGCACAACCTCACCCTCCATCATGCTATTATGTGAGGAGGAAGTGCCAAATAAGCCATAACTCATTGGCTAAATTTTCTTACTTTACATATCTTTTAATTCTACACTTTCTCTTCATGTATGTTTCAAGAACCATTTGTCATTATTGCTAACAAGTGTACAGCTTATTCATCACAATAACCTAATGCATTCATAAATATAGAGGCCACAATTGATAGGGGTAACTAGGGACGTGGCCCTAAAAAAGATCCATTGTAGCTTACCCCAACTACAAAAAATAATGGAAATAATTAATAAGAGAAAAGAAAAAGAAAGCATTAATCTAGCTCCAGTAAAAAACTATAACACTTTGCATTTTACAACTTAGATCAACACTACTAAAATTTTAAATTAATAAGCAAGTAATCTATCAACAATACCCTTTGTTACCTGGTAGGAATAATGAGTGTGCAGATCCACTGATGACATGAAGCAGGTCTGTGATGGATGCGTCTGAAAATCACAATCATAACAGACAGAATAGTCAAAAAAACAAAACAATAGCCTACAATAACCCATGACCTCAGCCTCCATTCATTCTTGTGGGAGGCAAAAGTGTCATTTGATCTAGAACTACTTGGCATAATAAGCATTTATCTTTGCAGTGTAAAAATACAAATATAGCACATCAACTTCTCTTCTCCTAACTACAAATTTTAGATCAACCAGGAAAGAGAACGTGATGCCACCTATAAGAGTGTCTCCCACAGGTAAGGTTGGTTCCCAGATCAAGTCAGAAAGACAATGAAAGAGCATTTTGCTCCTAAATGGAACAGGGAAAAAAAAAAAGAAAAAAGAAATTGGCAACCCAAATAATCCCACAATAAACTGTTGTTTATCAGATGTTACATATTTACATAATGATATTTATTTGAAAGGGGATTAAATTTACTCACTCAATTATATATTAACAAATCCAGACAGTTTAGTAATCTGATAGGTTTTTAAATTTGAAGCTGTGACCTATCAAGTTGTGCGAAACCAAAACAATGAATGTTTGCTTGAGCGATCCTAACCTGCGGATTAGGAATTACTTCTATAGTAATAAATTAATGAGTAAACTACGTATTTAGTCCCTATCCTATACACCATATTTCAATTTGATTCCCAATCTTTCAATTGTGTCAATTTAGTCCCTAACCTTTTAGTACTGTGTCAATTTAGTCCTTATAGTTATCTTTTGGATGAAAATTAATGACGTGTCTAATAGCCAAATTAAAAAATTAGTTTCCGCTGATATGACAATAAACTAAAATTTTATTTTGGCCGTTTGTCATGTAAGCAATTTTCATCTAATATATAATGCCAAGGACTAAATTGACATAACATTAAAAGGTTAGGGACCAAATTGACACAATTAAAAGGTTAAGGACCAAATTGAAATATTGTGTAAAGGTTAGGGACTAAATATGTAGTTTACCCTAAATTAATTAATAGTATACTCATGAGCAAACTGACAAGCCCAGTCCATCAGTTACAGCATGCGTACATTTTTTTTTTTTATTGACATGAAGCCTCACCAAGGAAGGGCTCTTTGGACCCACCCCTAGGGGGACATGAAGCCTCACCAAGGAAGGGTTCTTTGGACCCACCCCTAGGGAGTAAACCACGGATACACAACCCCATCAGCCAAAACCAAGTATCAGGTAACCCAGGGGAACTCCTAGTGGGGATCTAACCCAGGATGTCTACAGCTAATCCCAAGGCCACAAAGTTACAGCATGCATACATGGAAGCCTACGTGTTGAGTATTGTATATAATATTCATGAGCATGTTAACAACACAATTAAGATAGGCCAAAAAATTTTAATGACATCATATCTATTATTTTAAAAGGGGAGCAACATCATTAAACTAAAAGTGCAAGACTTTTGAGGCTAACAGCATGGAGACTATCAGTCAAAATATAATAGCAAGAAATAGTTCAAAATTTTTGTCAAACCAACATTTCAACACGTTCAAAGCAGAAAGAGAGCATGAGCAAATAAAACTAAATAAGAAGTATAATTAACAATTACTGTTCATTGAGAGTATTCACACACTTACGTGAATCCACCCAAGAGGAAAAAGCGATAATTTGTCTTGAATTTCAAATATCTCTTCTTCATTCAACGTTTGACACTGAACACAAAGGGGATACAATTTATTATTGTTAATGGCACATAATACAAGTGTATCTAATAAAAACATACCAGTCTAAAAATTGAGATATTAAAGACAAAACATAGAACAAAGATCAAAGCGCTATCTGAAAACATTCAAGCTTTTGTATTCTACAACATATCCATTTAATTTTAAAAATATTGACACATCATTTTCACCCAGTAAAGTCCGTTGCCTGCATTATTTGGCTTCACTCAAAATTCGCAACTGACAAAAGTAATATCCGTATCTTATGTAAGTTTTTTTTTTTTTTTATTAATTCTTATTGGCAAGTATAAACACAAGTATTTAGACGTAGGAGAACTTCACTCAAATTAGTTGCACATCGCAGAGCTACAATAATCCTCACTATTAATCAAACTCCTACGGGCAATTGACCCCACCCCTTCTTATGGGGAAGGGGGGGGGGGGGTGCCGTTTAAGCTAGAGCTCAAATTTTATGAGTTCGAAATTATAATTAATAGATACAATGACAGGGGGCATGCCCTATTGATAGGGAAGTATACCAAAAGGGCATTCCAAGACAACCACAAAGAAAAAATAAATAAGAGACAAGCAGTTATTTATATTTAGAGAAAAGAGAAATACTAGGAAGGGAAATTCAATAAAATTAAGGGCAAGGGCAGGCCTGTAGAATATGAGATTTGCATATACTCTTTCTTTAGTATTATATCCATTTACATCAGTGGTTAAACAGTACATCAGAAAACGGAATAAGAACTAGTTTTGGATGAGAATGAAATGTCCATGAATCTCAAATTCTTCTTAATACCCCAACATTTAACAATGCCAATGCACCCTCAACATTTTTTCAGCATTTGATCTCAAAGCTAAGTAGATTGCCTAAAGGCACAGAATACTTTTTACCTGAAACCTTACAACGACAAACAGGAGTGCAATTCAACTTGAAAGAAAGAGAACATAAACATTAATATTAATTGATAACTATCATACCGAATCTGAAGTTGACTCCTGCTTTGGGATAATAAGCGTAGTGATGTGGAAAACCCTGTTTTTCTACAGCCACGTGAAATTAAAAGTATAAGAAACCACAAGATGAACTTTCAAGCCCCTTGTAACTTCATTATTACTAGCAAAATACAGTATCATCTCTCCTTAAGATATTAGTTAGGCTTACCAGTGAACCCGCAAGAACACCACATGTTTCTAAATTTTTCTGTGTGTTTGCCCGAGCCAATCTCAAAAAATCTTCCATCATTTTTACAGGCTGCAATATAAATTAATTAAAACTAGAATCATATTCATCAAGAATTAGAAGCAGATTGACACTTAAAAGTGAAAAGGAAAATCTATTTTGATGTTATCAAGAAATAGGCAAATGTATTTTCCAGAATATACAACACAAGAATCAGCACTAGAAGCCTACAACGTGTAGATGTTGATATGAATCAGAACTCGGCATCCCATCCTGAGAAGATATAGCAGGTCCAGGCCTCGGATCTGCAACTTTTGATGGAGGAATTGGAGTGAAGTCCTGCTGCAGTTGAGCAAGGACAGGAGGAATGGAAGGTTGCTTGACCAACCGGAAATCATCTTCCCTTGCTTCATTGATCAACGGAGAACAAGACTCCTCAGCAGGACGTAGCCATCTGCCATCATCTAAGGAGAGCACCGACTCCATTGCAGATCTGACCCCTCCTGGATCGCCATCTTTTGCTGCCACAAGATCATATTGTCCAGCCTGATTCAGGCTATTAACATATGACAAAGTTTTCAAATGTTACAAGCAGACAATTTAAAAGCAAAAAAATTGACAAGAAATAGCAAGTGTATGGTCAATGTGTTGAATTCACTACAATGCCATATGAGAAAAACATAAAACACACAAACAGGTACAATAGGTAGTACAAGTTTGGAGGTTCATTTGAGCAGATGACTTTGGCAGAAGTCCTTACCCCAAATTTTCAGTAAGAGTTAAGCCTGTATTGCTTGGATATTGAACCTGTATTGCATCATGGCCTTTATTAGTTAATGGAGTTTGTCCCAATCCAAAAAATTCATATATATTATATATGTGACGAGAAAAGTATATAAAAAATTTCACCTTCATTCCTGAAGTAGGTCCTAGCCACTGGCCCCGAAGACCATTCGGACCTAAGAATGAGTGTCTAGACAAAGTTTCCTTCTTTGGAGCAACTAGACCAAAAGATCTGCACATTTCCAAAATATTATATTATGCATCGTACTTGGAAAAAACTACCATACTAAAGTAGAGTTGTTTAGCAATTTTATCTTTAGGACCAGTTTAAGTTTGAGAAAGGCATGACTTGTCTCTCGAGATTACAAGCACAATAGAAAAAACATATGTAACATAAAAAATAAAAACAAAAAAGCAACGAACACATGAACTAAACAAGTGCAAAATGAGAAGAATTAAACGAGATAACAGCAGACAGAGGAGAAAGGCCAGCACCAAACATCAACATTAAACTATAGATGCTTATACCTCAAGAACCATATAATAAACAGAAAATAGACATTAAATATGGTTTTGATTGATTGTTTTGTAAAATTGTACCAACCTGGGAATTATGAAGAATTTCTTAAGTTCACACAAGTTGAGACACTTATTTTAAGTAGCAGGAGTACAGGTGCTTAAAAGAAACTTTCTTAACCTGATTTTCAAAGCATACACCTCTGGCTACTAATTTTTCAAATATAAGTGCATAGGATCGTTCCATTACTACAAGGTTATATTCAAATAGTGCTTAAAATTAGGATTTCCTTGAATACAAATAAGTGGAGAGAGAGTGTTTAACAAAGAATCCTTAAACTTTGTCTATATCATTGCTTTAATATCCTCTGCAAGGATTATTAAACATGCAATATTGTTTATTAAGTAAAATCTCCTAGAAGGAGCAGACATGAAGAATAACTAGCAACTTCTATAATCTCTAATTCTATCAGAGCACAAAACCTGGTGGACCCTAACCAGCTCGTGTTATCTGAAACATGAGCACTTTCAGATAAATCTGTACCAAATCAAACTCACTACTCATGGGCACCTGAAAGTGATAAACCCAAACCAAGGCTATAAAAATTTGCCTTTTTGTTTTCAATAGGTAACAAGGCCATCTAAATTGTAGCATTCCAAGGTCCCCAACTAACCTGCCACTCTCTAAAGCTTCCAAGCTCACTCCCCTAATTGGGAGAAATAAAATCGGGATTGATGTATAAAGGTCAAAACCAGTTGCACAATACCATTTTCTAGTCCCAACTATCATGATAACTGCATACCATAAATCACAATCACAATTATTAATTCAATATACTTGCCTCAATGCTACAGAAGATTATTACTCCTAGTCAAGCAACCACAAACGTCAACATATACGTGCAAATGTAAGGAACTTTGTTTAAAGCCTAGGTTTTTTTGGTGGATTTGGGTGGGTAAATACAAATGCCCATATGAGATTGAACCCGTGACCTAACCTCCTACCCATGTTTACAGTAGGCAAGAAGATGAAATTTACATAATCACCATAAATCTTCTTTTTTTTTTTTTGATAAGTGATCACTATAAATCTTCTGTTTCTTTGTCAAGTTGAAAGCCAGCCATCAAAAATCAATAGAAAATATACAAAAACCCAAGCATAGCATAAAAGGACTACATTTGTTGCCATACAAATATTCAGTTACTGCTGGCTCCTCACTAAAAGAACAGACATCAGAAACTGAAAAGGTTCCAAACTACACAGGTTGATTTTGCAACTTTTTTTTTATTGGTAAGTTACACGCACCCAGTGGGTCTTGAACCTACAATCTCACCCTCAACCTAGCGCTTATAAGGGGAGGAGGTTCTAGTTGAGCTAGAGCTCATTGGCAATTTTCATTGTCAAAAGATATGACTATCTTTTATTTTATACATAAAAAGATATGACTATCTTAGAGCAGCATCATGTCTCTAGTCACTAAATGATGAGTAAATAAAACATTAATGTACTCACAGCTTCTGAAACTGCTTGTCAATTTGCATGGAATTTGATGAAACAACCTGAGAGTGATCATTCTTATACTTCCATGAAGACTGAGGTGCCACGCTGGCAAGCTGCAGCAACATGAAGAGAAAACTTATATTTAATATATTGACTGAAAGTATAAGGGGGGAAAAAAGCTTCCTACAAACTTCATATAATATTGGAAAGAACATTAAGAAAAAACAACATTTTGACTGAGACACAATACTGAAGAAATAATGAAAGGAGTGATGGAAAGCTTCCTAAGAACTGTATTGGCAGATAAAGCAAATTACCAGAAGATGAGTCAATATAGTGCATTAGCTGGGTCCATACCTGCCTATTATCCACACTCGAGTAAGAATTTTTATTAACAGCAGGCCATTCCAAGGAATATATTTCCGAACCAAATGAATTTGATTCCAGGCCATCAAGTTGAGGCAATCCAGCTCCAGAGTGGCCCTCATTTAGTTCATCCACTAGACGTTGGAATTCTGGTTTCAACGATTCAAGCTCATCTAGCACTGCTAACAATCTCTGGAATACAAACATGAAAAGCACATGAAGACATGTTACCATATATCAAAAATAAAAGAAAAATTAGAATGAATAAATTGTTTACCTCACCTTCTTATATTTTATTCTTTCCTTTGGAAGCAGAACCTGGTAATCTCGGTGGAACGGTATAGTTTCCGACACCAAACTGCATTGAGTCAAAAATAAGTTCACACATCCAATGCACAAACACCATTTTAGCAGCAGAACAATCATCACACACACGCACACCCTTTTTCTTCCTTACCTCGAATATCTAAGAAGTATGATATACAAATCTACAACATTCTTCTCCTCCCGATAAATACTGGCCTGAGCATACCCAAAACAAATAAAAGAAACATTAAGATAAAAGAAACAAACAAACAAACAAAAATTGCATTTCACACTATTCAACATTGTCACAAAAAATGCTGCTTCAACATTTTATGAGTGTTTTATTTATTTTTTAATCTTTCAAGTCTTTACTATTAATAATTCATAAGGAATGAGATTTTGAAAAATATGTAAATCATAGGAATAAAGTAGAGAAGGGCATCAGGGGTATTGAAAATGAGCGTTTGTAAAAAAGCTATGAGGAGTTGCACAGAGTTTTGGATTTAAAAAACACGCTTTTTGGCTCCCAAACGGACCCTAAAAGTAAGTTGTCAAATCAAGGGGCAAAAAAAATTGAAGAGTATGGTTTTGGATGTACTTGGCTTGGGCGTAGTACACTGGACCTGTCAAGATGATAACACACGTTCAAAAGTAAAACATGTCACTATCCTTACGCGTACACTTTACTATAGCACTAAATTCAAGCTTTGCCCATTGTGGATAGGATACAATGGCGGATAAAAAAATTCATGTGGCCAACCCTAATTAGTCTTACTGGGGATCCATAGTTGTTTGTTGCTGTTGTTTCCAATTACTCTGCTTCATTAGTAGGCATCAATTAATTCTATACAACCAAAATGAATGATAAGCTATAGACAATTATATAAGCAAAATATGAGAAATGCTGTTATTCTATCAAAACCTATAAAAGCCATTTGCAAAATAAAACAGTTAATAATTTCCGCTTATATGAAATGGAATTCAAAAAACCCTAATTGATAATCAACATGTTCATAATTAAATACAAAAACAGCTAATGAAACTGAAATTGAGCACTAATAAAGCAAGAATTAGAGAAAATTAAATATTAATAATAAAAAAGTGTGATCGGTGAATTAACGAAAGGGATTATTTATATGAGAAACCTGTTTGAGGAGATTATCGGCGATCCGGTAGTAATGGCGGAGAGGAATCCGATTATCGACCTCGATTCTCCGAGCGATCGAGTCCACGTTGATCTTCATTTCTCTCCGGCGATGGCGAAGAAAAGCCGGTTATATAGGCAACTCCGATTACAATTTGATCGGCGAGAAATTACAAGCTCGTTCTCTCTCTCTCTCTCTCTCTCTCTCTCTCTCTCTCTTCTCTTTGTGTGTGAGCGAAGACAAGAAGGTTCGGAGTTGAGCAAAAATTCAAAACTTCGTCGTTTTTGGAGAAGGTAAGATGTTCCTTCTGTTTCTTTCTAAAGATGTCGACACGATGAGTCTTATTAAACTTTTAGTTATGTTTAGCAACCACCCAAATAATAATTGGAATGCTCTCTCGTTAAGGTTTTGTACTTTCGTTTCAAAACATTTCTCATTACATTACTAATCAATAATTCTAGGATTTGTTTCTCAAAAAAATAAAAATAGTTCTAGGATTTCATCAAAAAAAAAAAAAATCTAGGATCATCCCATCAAACTAATAATAATAATTCTAGAATTATACATTTTCTCACAACTATCTTATATGCCTTAACGTGAGTGGTAGAGAAAATTGGGTAGATTTATATAAAAATAATATAGGAAATGATGTGGTAAAGATCAATGTCCTAGATGGCTAGAACATCTCATTACTAATTTTTTTTAGTTTGACTCATTTCCAAATACTCTTGTGACACAACAAAATTTCATAACCAAGAAGGTGACGAGTTGTTAATGGTAAGTAAAAAATTGATGTAAGTGATGCACTTAGATGAGAATTAGTAAAATTTTGACAACTTAATAGTTATTAAAAATATTGTAGATATAACATTATTCTTTCAAAGTGTCTAGGGTTGGGCTAAGTAAAAGAATAGAAAAAGCATATGACTCCTCCTGCAAGCTCCACTTTCACTTCAAAGTTTTTTTTTTTTCTTCCATGTCCTTTTAACTCTCATTTGTTTTCAATGCATTCTTTTATCCAGTTTCATTGGATTTGTAATATTAAGTCCACCAAAGTGACATAGTTTTGGAATAACAGTCAAATTGGGTGGAATTAGATCAAATGGTTATTTTAAAAAAAATTAAATATTTAAGTAAAAAAATAACTTAAAGGATTGAATTTTAAAAATATCAAAATTAAAGAGTGTCATTTGTAATTTACTGATTTAGCCAAAAATATAAAAGTGAACCGAATGGTTGTGCCATGTCAATCAAAATCAATTATCATTTCTTATTTTTGTGAAATGAAATTTTAAATAAAGTGATATCATGTACACCCTTAAATCTTTGGAATTAATATCTTGACCATGAAATGGACACGATCCACTAAATCTTTCATTTATTGAGAGGTAGGGAGATAATGTCACCTCTTTGATATCTATGATATCAATCATTTTCTGGTATCACCTTGTTGGCATCGAGTTGTGTTCAATACATCTCATCTTTTCAATATTGAGTTTTGTCCTACTAATATCGGGTTGTGCTATCTAGCCAGTCACTTGGATTAGGGTTGATAAACTTGGGGATTTTGGGTGAAAATATGTTAAAACTTGAAAGAGATGGGTAGATTGTTTGAAAAATTATTAAGGATAGTTTTGTAGTTTGACTCTATGAAATGGCAAAGGAGAATTCAATCATTTGGGTTTACTCGACTTGCATATGACCATTAGTTTAAGTAGCCATTAGCAAATTTGATTGTAGGGCGCAATTTGCAAACTTTTTTAATGTTGAGGTGTTAATTCCAAGTTTTAATTGCTTGGAATGCTCTTTCAAAAACAAGTGTTTGGGTTTTAAAAAGCAAAGACCCATAGCAAAGGGAGGATGTGTGCAATTAACCCTTTTTTTTTTTTTTAATCTTGAGTTCTCGTTAACTCAATTGGTAAAGTCTTTTATTGTACAATAAAATATATGAGGATCAAAATACCGTCACACCAAAAATCAATTAGTGACTTGTGATAAAGAGAAATTATCATTAGAGCCAGCCCAAGGCCTAGGCCTAAGGCACCACCAAAAAAAAAATCCGCTTTGGAAAAAAAGCTCCACTTCCATTGGTTAAAGGCTAAAATTTTTATAAATTATATATACATATATATATATATATATATATATATATATATTAAAAGTTGTGCATTTTTTTTATTAGCTATGTTAAGAATACTATAAATTTTACTATTGGCTTACAAATTGCCATTTTACTAATCACAAAAAGTAATTTAAACATTCATTAGTTAAATTGATGAATTTCATTAATGAGAGTTAATGTCACATCATATTGTGAACATTTTATGGTGCTTTTAGCACATATTTCTTTTTCATTTCTATTATGACTCTCAATGTACGAGTCCAATAGAACCATAATCCAATTGAAAGTCTAAAATGTTTCAAAAAGATGTTGTAACTGTGTTAAATCATCAATTATAGATTAATCTCCCCTAAAAGTTTGAGACTTTAATTTTTGTAAATTGATATCCTACAAAACCACACACCAAATAATGTCTGTCTCCCACTCTTATAAACAAGATATAAAATTAAAAATTAGATTCTAACTTTACTTAACTATGTATCGTTATATATCCAAAATAAAGTTTTTTTTTTAAATCGTATATTTCTTTTTATTAATATTTATGGTTCAACTTTGATATTCAATTCTCTATATGAAATTAACATTAGTTTAGTTGGTATTATTCATCAAATTATGTATTTAATGTATCAAATTAATCTTGATTTGATTAGTATTAAATGATTTTTTTTTTGTTGAGAATCCAAACAAAGCATTTTATTACGACAGGCTAGTCAGATTAGCCTAAAAGATTGATACAAGGTCTGGTGGTATGTCTTCCATCCAGACAGTCATAAAAGGTATAGATTTTTCCTTACGAGCTAAAGAATTGGCCAACTTATTACACTATCTGCGTACAAAGGATACGTTAAAAGCTTAAAAATACAAGCTGAGAAATAGGATATCCTTTATAATGTGACCATGTTGTGCCAAGCTTCTGTCTCCAATCTTCAAAGCTTTGAACAGAGACTCATTGTCGCCTTCTAGTACAATATTGTCAAGACCAATTTCCAATGCAAGTTACATCGCTCTTCGTGCTGCTAGTGCTTCTATCTCGATCACAGTGGCTGGCAGTGGAATTTGTTGTGTCAACGAGACCATTACGAGACCTTCACTATTTTAGATTACAACTCCCAGTCCAGCATTATTGTCTTCAACAAAAGTTGTCGCGTCATAGTTAATCTTGTAATGTGGAGCTTTTGGAGGAGACCAGACCACCTGGTGTTGACCTCGGTGCAGAGGGGGGATCACTAGAGGGGCAAGGGCTTCAACCTGCCTTTCCTAAGTGTGCTCTGTTATTTTGTCAAGGGGTAGAGTTGCTTTGCCTATGGAGTAAGGGCTTCAAGCTAGTCGAAGATTATTACGACGATTCCATAGATTTTAGATGACAAGAGAGGACAGCTTTAGTTCCTTATTACTTGCAAAAACAAAGTCCATAGCGTCAGTGAAAGTCCTGCTGCCCTTGAGTGCTTCGTGGTTCCATATTGGAGTTTGACTCCACAAGGGGTTCAGCACAGGGTAGCAGTACAGGGCATGGGTCATGTCTTCCTGGTGCAGTCTGAAGATATCACACAAGCTGTCAGAGATGATTTTACGACAAACCAGGTTCGCTTGGTAGGTAAGGAATTTGTGCACGCATGCCAAATCAGGTTTTTATCCTTGTTAGGCACTTCCAAGCCCCATATTTTTTTTCCATAGAGGTTTCATGTCTTCTGTATTTGAAGGTCCTGGTTGTTGGAGTGTGTTTTCTTCTTGTAAGAATCTGTATCCCGATTTAACAGAGTACTCCCCATCAGGATTAAAGGGCCAAATCAGAACGTCCTCTTGAATGGAGTGACACAGAAGGATGTTCTTAATAATAGCTACTTCAAAATCATAGAAGACTTGGTCAAGCACATCCTCTTTCCAAGTTCTATTAACTGGGTCAATCAAATCACTCACCCAGACTGTATCATCCACTTCCGGTTTTGGTGATAAAACTCTAGGTTTGTTCTTCATAGGGAGCCAATTGTCCCCCCACACCCGAATTGAATTCCCCATGCCAATTCTCCACACCGCTCCATGCTTTATCACCTCTCTTCCTTTAATTATGCTTTTCCAAGCATATGATGCATTATTTGGGGATCTTGCTTCCATCACAGTGGTAGTTGGAAAGAATTTGGCCTTGAAAACCTTGTAGAATAGTGATTGGGTATCATGTAGAAGTCTCCATGTTTGCTTAGCCAAGAGTGCATCATTGAACATGGCTAAATCTTTGAAACCCATACCTCCTTGTGATTTAGGCTTACATAAATCCAACCATTTCATCCAATGAATCTTTCGATTATCGCCTCTTTGATCCCAAAAAAATCTACGGATTAAAGACTCAATCTCATTGCACAAGGTGTGTGGTAACTTAAAACAAGACATAGGCCCTTTACTTATTAATAGCCCCAAAAAATCTACAGATTAAAAATGATTTTTTAATTAATATTTACATATTAATAGCCTCGCATAAATTTTTCACCTTAGGCCCTAAATAATGTTGGGCCACCCTTGATTATCATGGAATGAATTTCATAAAAAATTTTATCATATCTATAAATAAATAAAACCATTTGTTATCAAACACATCTACATAGATAAAATAATCATAGTATAATTAACTTTTTCCTAATATGGAGTTTATATATATATATATATATATATATATATATATATATATATATATATATATATATATATATATATTGTAAGGACCAAAAAATCATAAACCAGCCTTGAATATCTCTGCTAGCTCCTGGACTAAAGATCCGAATACAATATATTTGGTATAGAGGGTTCAACAACAAAAAGTCCCCCCTCTGTATATTCCGGTTCCTATTTATATTCTTGGCTCCTGTCATCTCGGCCCTACACCTTGCAATCTATTAAGCTTCTTCCCCTGACACCTGTCCGTCGGTAATGGAGCTAAGTCCTAACTTTGCGTTCCTCACTGTTCAGGTCACGTCTACATTAATGCAACGGAAAAAGTCGATACTTTCTAATTAATGCGGTCAGAAAGGTTGGTGCCGGACATTTAATGCACCCGTCTAAGCTATCCTGCCACATTCAGCTATTCGCAATGCGTCCCCTATGTCATCAAAGCCCATGCTACTTCATCTTCGGGTATCCTTGGGTAAGTTTCCTTATTCCTATATTCTCCCTTGCTTACTACGTCTCGAGCTTCCCTTCCTCGGGTCCTCGGGTTCTTTCGGCACTTCACAACAGCCCCTTTAACACTTGAGTTATTAACCATAAATTAATAACTAAGTTTTAACTTCGCATACACACTTCTTACATGTTCCTTTGTTTTCACACGTACAGACGTCTTTTCACTGCCTCATGACCCGCGTCTGGCGCCTCGTATCCCACGATGGAGCATTTATGGAGTCTGGCGTCTCTTTTCCCGCGCACGTTCTACAGCTGGATGAATATTGTACGGCTCAGATTTCGATCTTAATTATGAGCGGGAAAGTTACCGCCCTTACCTCGTTATTTCTACTTCCCCCCCCTATAAAAGCAAACCTTCAGTCTGGATGAAGCTCATTTTGGCGTTTTGAAGGATTAAAAGAAGAGAGAGCTCCCGAGGACAAGTTTTAAGCATTCTTCAGAGGTGTGTTCATTTTCCTTTTGCTTCTTTCTACTTGCTTGCTTTTCTCCTCTTGTCGTGGGGATTAATGGGTAGGTACGCTAAGTTAGTTAACACAGATGAGGCGCAGGTCGCCTTTAAAAACCGATATAGGATCCCCGATGATGTAGACATTCAGTATTGTGAGGAAGAAGAAATTCCACTCATATTACGGCCTCCTGAATCCGTTTTAATTCCAATGATTGCGTTTATCAAGGGGGGAATGGAAATTCCTATGGGTAGAGTGGCTAGAGATTTTCTGATAAACTATAGGCTTACCCCATCACAATGTTCCCCAAATGTCCTTAGAATTTTAGGATGCGTAGACGCCCTTAACCGAAGGATGGGGACCAATTTGACCTGGCAAGATGTAAACTGGGTGTACAATTGCCAAAAAGAGGACAGGACTAAATATTATATGAAGTGTAGAAACCCCTCCGTTAGGCTGATCTCTTGCTTACCCGACTCAAGTAAAGGGATGGATGAAGATTACCTTGTCATTTCGAGAAATTGGCATGACGGCTTACAACGCCCTGCCGAGAATGGGTGCCGAGTAGGGTTCCCGAGGACCAACCTAGTATTTAGGACTAACCATCTTCCCCTCTATGTGATTTGTATTGCTTAACTTATTCATTCTAACGGTTTTATTTCTTATTGCAGACGATTACCATACCGCTCCAAATTTGTCCGCTGTGAACCGTGAAGATCTAAACAGGATTCTTCGGTCAGAAATATTTTTACATAGGGACGGACAGCTCCGAGCAGCCCACATTATCCTCAGCTACACCCCATCCACCAAACGTTTCCAAAGCTCGAAGAACGTAATCAGAGCAAGGGATCTTCAACTAGCTCTGATTGACGTTGCGGTTCCTGGATTCCTCCTACCTACACCTTCGCCCGCAGGAACTCAAGATGCACAACTTCCTGCCCCACTTGCCGCCCAATTACTTTATCCCTCGGAACAGGCTGCCAATCCTGTAACCGAAGAAAGAGCTGCCACTCTCGAGCCAACTCAACTCGAGGTGACGGAGAAGGACTTTAAAGTGTTCTACCGCAAAGACGCTCCTTGCAGTTCCAATCCCTCAACCAGCACAATGGGTTTTCAAGAGAAAGAGTCCGACCTGTTGGCCTTGCTATAAGCGCATGCAGGCGATTCTTCACCGGCAATGCCGGTCCCTCCTCGTCCAATTACCCCGGCTGTGACATGGGCACCTTCTTCAGAAGTGGTGGACAAAAAACGAAAGAGAGGCCAAAGTAATAAAAATGTAATAGAAATCGAAGAAGGGGAGAGTCTCGACCCTTCTTCTAAAGATACCAGGGCTGGAAAAGCCCTTTCCAAAAAATCTGCTCCTACTGGTTCATCCAAGGACCCCAGTAGTGAGCCTACAAGGAAGGCATCAGCTTGGCGACCCAACTTCACCCTCAGTTCGGGTAGTCCCGTTTTGGATGACGCCAACCTGAGGGACCCGAAGAAGGGAAGCTCGAGCCTGGTGGCCGAGTGTTTAGAGAAGGCTCTATGCCTTCCCGAAGATATGGCCGAATTGCGGTCATATCGCAAGAAGGAAGTCTTCCTGTCATTGAAACAGGATTTAGCTAAGGTATTTCCCAAGTCTTTGCACACTCCATCTACAAGCCTAATTCTTTTATTATTACTAACTTTGTTAATTCAAATGCATTATAGGCGGTCCAGGCTTCCTTCATGGCTAAGGAATGGGTAGATCACTCATTGGACCTTGCCCGGAAAGCTGAGCACAATGCTGAGGCGGCTGTGAGGGCCCAAAAAGAAGCAGAGCTAAACTTAAAAGAGACCCTCACTCGCTTATCCGAGGTGGAAAAAGCTCACAAAAATGCTGAGGCTGCCCTGCAAAGTTATGAATCGCAGGCGACTCTTGCTTTTGAGGCCCAAAAGCAAGCTCAAAACAGGCTCGCCCTTACTGTTGTTGAGCTTAAACAAGTGCAAAGAGTGCTAGCCACCAAGGAGCAGGAGCAGGAGTAGGCCGTGGCGAAGCAAGCAGCGTATGACGCTGGGATGAAGAAGGCAGCTGATAGCTTGACCGCCCAACTCAAAGGGGTTGCGAGATCATTTTGTTTGGAGGTATGGGGTCGGGCTTTGGATGCTGCCGGGGTAGCCACTGACTTTGAACTCCGAGCTCCAGACAGCGTTTACTATCCTCCGGCATTACACCTAGCTCCTGCTCCCCCCATGCCAACAAGTGAATCAGCTGCGCCCGTCCCTGCTCTTGACTCATCTGATGCGCCAACAACGAAAGACCCTTCTCCTACAGCCCAGCCCGTGGAAGAAGTAATTAAAAGTGACTTGGCTGAAGGAGAGCCAGTAAAAAAGAAGAAGAAAGATAAAGAATCAGAGAAGAGAAAAGACAAGCAGCCTGTTGCTTAGTCTTTTTATTTTTGTTGTTTTATTTTTATTTTTATATATGTATGGGTGTAAGGGGCGATATAATTGCCACATTTTTGTACTGAATATTTTACAAGAGACTAATATCGGCTTTTCTGTTATGCATTTATTATCATCATGTGTTGCCGTTCAACTATTTCCTTTTATGCATCTAGACAAAGGCTTATATCAACCAAAAATCGTGACATAAATTAAAGGTTGTTCATTATTATACTTGTGATTTAAGAAACATAGAAGGATTAACTCGGGAACCATAACTTAACTGCTTAACTTTTTACAACGTTTGAGAGACGAGGCATGAAGCACAATTAACTTGGCGCATCTAAAGATTGCTTACACTAATACTTAATGGTTTGAGATACGCTAGCACTTATTAATTTTTTTTTTTTTGTTTTGAAAAGTTACTATGTTAGACTTATTATTCCATGTTGTATCTGACTCGTCTTTTTAGTTGCTAGGTTTTCCTTAACTTATGATCCGAGGGACCGGATAAGAACTAAGATCAGTTTAACACTTGTGTTTTTACAAGTGGTTAATTTCTCTTAGACTTGTGGCCCAAGGATCCGAACAAGAGCTAAGGTCAGTTTAACACTTGTGTTTTTACAAGTGGTTAATTTCTCTTAGACTTGTGGCCCGAGGATCCGAACAAGAGCTAAGGTCAGTTTAACACTTGTGTTTTTACAAGTGGTTAATTTCTCTTAGACTCGTGGCCCGAGGAGCCGAACAAGAGCTAAGGTCAGTTTAACACTTGCGTTTTTACAAGTGGTTAATTTCTCTTAGACTTGTGGCCTGAGGAGCCGAACAAGAGCTAAGGTCAGTTTAACACTTGTGTTTTTACAAGTGGTTAATTTCTCTTAGACTTGTGGCCCGAGGAGCCGAACAAGAGCTAAGGTCAGTTTAACACTTGTGTTTTGATAACTGCGGGATTGATACAAATGAAAACAAAGCAAAAAAAGAAACAACATTTTTAGTACAAAAGGAAATTCTTTTCTTAATAATAATAACGTCGTAAGTTATTTACATTCCAAGGACGAGGAATCACCCTCCCATCCAGATCTTCCAAACGATAAGCCCCTACACCTGCTAATGAGGTAATTTTATACGGCCCCTCCCAATTAGGTCCCAATTTTCCCCAAGCTGGATTTCTTGCTGTCCCTACTACTTTTCTCAGTACCAAATCACCCGGTACTAAGGACCTGGACTTGACTCCCTTGTCGTATGTCTATTTGAGTTTCTGCTGATAACTACCCATCTTCACACTGGCTACTTCTCTTCTTTCCTCAATGGTATTCAAACAATCATGCATCCTGTCACGGTTACTCATATCATCATACTGGTCGGATTTCAGGGTGGGAAAACCCGATTCTAAGGGTATTATAGCTTCCATATCATACGTCATTGAAAAGGGTGTCTCGCCTGTCGATCTTCGGGGCGTAGTGCGATAGGCCCATAATACATGAGGCAATTCTTCTACCCAGCATCCTTTAGCATCATCCAAACGCTTCTTCAACCCAGCCAAGATGACCTTATTTGTTGCTTCAGCCTGACCATTTCCTTGAGGATAGGCCGGTGTTGAATATCCATTTCTTATTCCCATCCCTGCACAGTATCGTCGGAAAGCCTTGCTATCAAATTGAAGCCCGTTGTTAGAAATCAAGGTGTGGGGGACTCCAAAGCGAGTTATGATATTCTTCCAAATGAATTTCTTTGCATCCACATCCCTGATGTTAGCTAATGGTTCGGCTTCTACCCACTTCGTGAAATAATCCGTGCCGACAACGAGCCACCTCTTATTACCAACTGCCCGAGGAAAGGGTCCAACGATATCTAAACCCCACTTAGCAAAGGGCCATGGGCTGGACAATGGATTTAAAGTACCTCTTGGTTGATGAATGTTTGGCGCATATCTCTGACACTGATCACATTTCTTGGCATACTCTTGAGAGGTTTTCTGCATGTTCGGCCACCAATACCCTTGAGTCATGGCTCTGTGAGCTAACGATCTTCCTCCGGTATGGCTCCCACATAACCCTTCATGCAATTCTTCCAACAAGGGTTCCACAGCCTCAGGATGTACGCAGAGCAGATACAGCCCTGCGTAGGAGCGCTATGCACGCTCCTACGCCGGCCGCTCTGACAGCCAGTAACGGGGAGCACTTCTTTGTACCTTCTCGGCCACTGTTCCATCTTCAGGTAGTACTCCTTGCTGCAAGAAATCTATGATTGGGTCCATCCAGCTTGGGCCCACACGAATATTGTGAACCCTTACCGCCGAGATGCTTGTCAGGCTAGGGGTCAGTAAATCCTCAACTATGACCATCCGTGGTAATTTTGAGCCCAGTGATGTGGCTAACATTGCTAATGAATCAGCGTGAGCGTTCTGTCCTCTTGGGACTTGTTGTACTTGGAAACTTTCAAACAAACTTAACACCCCTTTGACTCGTTCAAGATAACTCTTCATTCTTCCATCTCTTGCCTCAAACTCTCCATTAACTTGCCCTACCACTAGTCTGGAATCACAATACAACTTCACTATCTTCCCTCCCAAGTGTTTAACCATTTGGGCGCCCACCAAGAGAGCTTCATATTCAGCCTCATTATTAGTGGCTGAGAATCCTAGCCTCAATGATTTTTCGATAACTAACTTCTCGGGTGTAATTAACACAACTCCAACCCCGGCTTCCTTTCGATTTGACGCCCCATCCGTATAGACTTCCCAAGGAGTGACGTTTCCCATCCCGATGGTCATTACTGTCACCATGGTATCTTCTTGGCTGATCTGACCTTCTGTGAACTCGGCCACGAAATCAGCAAGAATTTGCCTTTTGATAGCTGTCCGAGGCATATATTTGACATTATAGGCTCCAAGCTTGGTTCCCCACTTGGCCACACGACCCGTTTAATCCGATTTCCTCATAATAGCCTGTAGGGGCAACTGGGTGAGTACCACTACGGTGTGAGCTTGAAAGTAATGGGGCAATTTCCTCGTTGCATGTACCATGGCAAGAAGAGCTTTCTCTAAAGGTAGGTATCGTTGTTCTGCTTCCTGTAAGGACTTACTGACATAATATATTGGTTTTTGAACCCCATCATCATTCCGTATCAAGACGAGACTTACAGCGTGATTTGTAACGGCTAGATAAGCATACAACACTTCTTCCTTTTCTGGTCTTGATAATATCGGGGGTTTAGTCAAGTATTGCTTTAAATCCTCAAAAGCCAAGTTACACTCATTAGTCCACCGAAAATCTTTCCACTTGTGCAAAAGACGATAAAAGGGACAGCACCTGTCTGCGGACCGGGATATGAACCTATTCAATGCTGCAACCATACCAGCTAGTTTCTGCACTTCTTTAGGATTCCGAGGAGGATGCAAGCCTAAGATGGCCTTGATTTGGTCGGGATTAACTTCAATTCCCCGATGAGTTATCATATATCCTAGAAACTTTCCTGAGCCCACTCCAAAAGAGCACTTTGATGCATTCAAGCGTAACTTGTACTTTCTTAAAACTGAGAAGGTCTCATGTAAATCCTTCAAATGGTCTCCCGTCTTTTTACTTTTAATTACCATATCATCGATATAGGCTTCCATATTATGCCCCAATTGCGAATCAAACATTCTGGTCACCATCCGTTGGAAAGTGGATCCTGCATTCTTAAGACCAAAAGGCATCACTCGGTAATGGTAATTGCCATTAGGGGCACGAAAAGCCGTCTTCTCCTGATCATTTAGTGACAAAGGGATCTGATGATAACCTTGGAATGCATCCAAGAAACTCATTCGGGGATGCCCAACAGTTGCATCCACCAATTGATCGATTCTGGGTATAGGGAAGGTGTCCTTAGGACATGCCTTATTTAGATCTGTAAAGTCAATACAAACTCTCCATTTGCCATTCTTCTTTTTTACCACTACAGTGTTGGCCAGCCACTTAGGATAAAAAATCTCCTTAATTGCCCCAGCTTGCTTTAGCTTGCTAACCTCCTCCTTAACTGCCTCCGCATGCTCTTGTGACGCACGCCGAAGAGGTTGCTTTCGTGGCGTAGCATGGGGATTAACATTCAAATGGTGGCAAATGACTTCTGGATCAATCCCCGGGACGTCATAGGTCGTCCATGCAAAAACATCAATGTTATCCTGCAAGAATTGAACCAGCTCTTCCCTTTCCAGTATTGGTAACTTTGATCCCACTTGAAAATATTTCTCTTTATCTTCCCCTATGAATACTTTGTCTATCTCTTCGGCAGAACCTCCATCCTCAACTTCACCGATTTCCCGAGCAATTACCTTTAATTGCTATGATGTCTCCAGAACCTCCCCAGCCAATGAACCTTGACCTGTTCGAATAGTGGCAAACGTTAGACATTGCCTGGCTACCATCTGGCTACCATGCAGTACTCCCACATTTCCTCGCATAGGATATTTCACCATTACGATCTTCTTCTCTCAACTTTAACCCATTGAATAGATCAGGATACATGATTTCTGCACCACTTCCATCATCCACCAAGACTCGTCTCACATCATACCCCCCGATACAAACCGTTACCACCAATGCGTCATCGTGAGGTTGATACGTGCCCTCTTTATCTTCATCGGAAAATCCCAATACCGGCGTCGCCGAGAACCTCATTCTTTTAACTATTTGATTGCTTTCCTCCATGACTTCGCTTCCAAAACCGTTTCGAACGGTCATGACCCGAGAAGGTTTCCCGAATTCTCCTCTCGGCTGTGCCAGAATGACGTTAATAATGCCTAGAGATGGTTGAGGAGCATGACCCCTATATTTCCGAGTGCCTTGTTGTCCCCCTTTCCCGTCCGGTTTAGCCAATAAGTGATTGATCTTCCCCGTTTTAACCAATTGATTCAGATGATCACGCAATGTCCGGCAATCCTCCGTAGTGTGTCCCTTGTCCTGATGATAATGGCAATGGAGGTTTTGATTCCTCATGGATGCATCTCCACTCATTTTATTGGGTGGCCTAAAATATGGTTCATGCCGAATTTTCTCCAATATGTGATGCACGGGTTCCTTGAATAATGAATTAATCAGAGGAGTTTCGGCGGTCATCGGGTGGCTTGAAAAGTCTCGTTTAGGCCAGCTACCTTGGAACCCCCCTCCCCGAAGGTCTTTCCTATCTGGATACACTTTCATTTTTCCTTTGCTTTGCATCTGGTCTTCCTCTACCCGTTTATACTTATCTATTCGGTCCATGAGCTGGCGCATATCTACCGCGGCCTTCATTGTCAAGGATTTCCTTAACCCGTGCTCCGTGGGAAGCCCCACCTTGAAGGTTCTCACGGCCACATTCTCCACATCTCCATCAATTTCATTATACATTTCTCAATATCGATCAGAGTAGGTTTTGAGTGTTTAGCCTTCCCTCATAGACATAGACAGTAGAGCATCCAAGGGTTTTGGAATCCTACTACAAGTTACGAACCTTGCCCCAAATGCCCTAGTCAACTCCTCAAAAGACTTCAGGGAACCTTCTGCCAGAGCATCAAACCACCTCATGGCTACGGGCCCCAAACTAGAGGAAAAAACTCTGCACATCAGTGCCTCATTATTCGAGTAAACGGCCATCTTTTGGTTAAAATGACTGACGTGCTCTACAGGGTCAGTCCTCCCATTATACATAGTAAAATGGGTTGAGAAAACCTACGAGGTAGCTTTGCCCTATTTATCCTGGTCACAAAAGGGGATTTGGCAATTTGCCTTAGGCCTTTACCCATTGCATCACCTCCATTATCATGATATATCCCATCATTACCTGGCATCTCCGTCTCCTTCTGCTTCTTTGTCCTAACACCCGAAGACGCGCTGACACGGGTCACACTGCGCAAAGGCTTAAATACTGGGGGCTCATTTCCTCTAAGGTTTGCTTCCGAACTGTCACTGGAAGAACAAGCATAACTCTTCCTTCCCTGTTTTCTACTATCCAAGCACTTGCGTAAGTAAGCTATCTCAGATTGCATTTGTTGCAATACATCATCGCGAGACATCTGCCCTTCAGTTGGTGATCGTTGCTCAGCCCCCTGACCACTATAATGTGCTTCCACCACCCCTGAGGTATGTCCCTTTCCTATTCTTTGCTGGAGACTTACAGTTACTTCCCTGCTTCGTGAACTCACTGATTCCTCTCTTTCTGGATATGCCTCAGCCATCTACTTCTAAACAGAATGTCGCACGTTGTTGTTCCCACAGACGGCGCCAATTGTAAGGACCAAAAAATCATAAACCAGCCTTGAATATCTCTGCTAGCTCCTGGACTAAAGATCCGAATACAATATATTTGGTAGAGAGGGTTCAACAACAAAAAGTCCCCCCTCTGTATATTCCGGTTCCTATTTATATTCTTGGCTCCTGTCATCTCAACCCTACACCTTGCAATCTATTAAGCTTCTTCCCCCGACACTTGTCCGTCGGTAATGGAGCTAAGTCCTAACTTTGCGTTCCGCACTGTTCAGGTCACGTCTACATTAATGCAACGGACAAAGTCGATACTTTCTAATTAATGCAGCCAGAAAGGTTGGTGCCAGACATTTAATGCAACCTTCTAAGTTATCCTGCCACATTCAGCTATTCGCAATGCGTCCCCTATGTCATCAAAGCCCATGCTACTTCATCTTCGGGTATCCTCGGGTAAGTTTCTTTATTCCTATATTCTCCCTTGCTTACTACGTCTCGAGCTTCCCTTCCTCGGGTCCTTGGGTTCTTGGGTCTTCGGCACCTCACACACACACACACACACACACACACACACACACACACACACACACACACACACATATATATATATATATATATATATATATCAAGATGATATAATTAATTAAATAAAATCCACCTAAATCTTTATAGCTCAACTGAGACTTTTTAGTATTTATAATAAAGATGTTTATGGTGTAAATCCCTCCTCCTCTTGTTGTTGACTATCAGATTATATATCAACCCCAAAAAGAAATTTATACTAGTATAATAAATAAATAAAAACATCATAGGTGGTTATTTGGTGACATAGAAGAGTTTGGTTACCTTAGTTTCACACTAAGCTAACTTTTAGGACAATCAATAATTTATCAAGGTATTTGGATTCCATACTTTAGTAAGCTTATGCCTTACGAATTATGAAAGATACAAGATAATAAGATATAAGATTAAACATTATTATTTGACCTCATATTTTACGTCCACAGACATTGCCATATTTATCCATATTGGTCTTGCATTCAAAGGAATACTGGTAATGAATTACCATTTATTCTAAAAAGTTAAACCGTTAAAGAAATTGTGACTTTAATACTTTTAAAAAAAAAAGAATTGTGAATATAATTATTTAACTTTTATTATTCTAACCCTTTTCGTAATATACCAAAATATAATCTATATATATTTTTATAATTGTATAATCTCTCTCTCTCTCTCTCTAAAATGTTAAAGAAATTGTGACTTTAATACTTTTTTTTTTAAGAATTGTGAATTTAATTATTTAACTTTTATTATTCTAACCATTTTTGTAATATACCAAAATATAATCTATATTTTTTTTTTATAATTGTATAATCTCTCTCTCTCTCTCTCTCTCAAGATAATTTTGTGTGACTCTCACCTGAAGGACAAATATGCTTCTTATTATTGGCTTATAAATTATGAGAAATGTTAGTGAATGTCAATAAGGGCATTTGTTAGTGAACCATCTTTAGAAAAGTTTTAATGGAAAGAGAAAAAGCAATTAATATTTCTGTAGCTTTTTCTATTTCCCATAAAAATTATGTCAAAATCTTCTTAAAATGCTTTGTTAACAATTATCCTAAGTGTATATATGTATGAAACTTAATTATTTTTAGAGACTTGAACCCCGACCCTTATTTCTCACATTCTAGAGTAATCATCACACAAAGAGTGTGCGGTGATTATTGAATGATTAAACTTTGGGTTGTGTTAACAGGCACCTTGCTCGTAGCAACTTTTGACTTTTTTTGGTACATTTTTTGTCATTTTCTACAACTTTATGTCATATTTTTCAGTGTGGGGGTCAATTTTGTAGAGAGAAAAAATATTAAAATAATCAAAATGACTAGTTTTATGTGTTACTTATTTATCTAATTTTTTTATTAAATAGGACCTACTTTTGTACAATTTTAACAAGCACCAGTGTTTGTTAACATTTGCCTTAAACTTTACATGTTATTGTATGTTTGCATTTATTGTGCATTGAGTCATTGACCGATATAGCGTATAATTTACTTATATGGTTTCACCTCCTTCGGGATTTTAGGTAGAAAGCTGAGAAAAAGTTGGTACAATTGGTAAGCCACCTGAGTTAAACAAGGCCAAAGCAGAAGGATGATTCTCATATAGCTAAAATAGAAACAGTTTTGGTCTCGTAAGCCACAATTTTCTTCCTTCTTCTTTTTTTTCCCCTTAAAAACTCTTTCAATTTCCCACTGTTTAATCACTATCTATATTTTAACTTTTTAAGCTCAAACAAAATCATATTTTCATATTTTATATTTGTAATATGATAAATTGTCCCTAGTCTCAAAATCTTAAGTTGATATGATAAATCATTTAACTAATAATCTAACATAACAAAAAAATTTAGAATAATTTTGTTACTTCTAGATAATGCTAGTGAACTCCCACACATTCCATCATATTGTTTATCTTTTAGCCATAAACATTCCACAAAGCAAGAAATTACTCATCTGCAATGTTAATTATATTAATTAGTACATATATCGAAAACATATACTTTGACTCATGAAACTTGTAACACGATTGACACTTCTTAGTGTTTCCAAAGAAAACATTAAGAGTACAAATTCTCCTAATCCAAATATTGATTTATCAAAAAAAAAAACGTGGCCTCTGAAAGTGATTTATCTTAGTACACAAATTAAGGCAATAAACCATGCCCCACAATCATCAATCCAAGCCCATAGAAAAAATGATTTATGGCCTTGTATGCATTACTTTGATCAGCTTGAATGTGCTCGGCCACATCAAAGTTACCTGCAAAATGCAAAGGCTAGATTACAATATTTCACAAGAAATAAACTAATAGAAAAACAATGTCAGTTACAGGGCAGTGGCTACCTCTTTCTGGGCCATTGCCACATGCTGACTTAACTGTATCCCCAACATCTTGTATTGTGGCCTTATTGTAAAACACAAAGTGAGCAAAGATGTTGTCAACGCAGTTTAGCACTAGGTTTGTCTCAGTCAGGCACGATCCACCGCAGAATTCATCAGTTTTTTGAGGTGGTACATTGATGTTTCCACTCTCAGTCAGTCTATAAGATTCTTCACAGCTACTGTAAATCTGAAAATTTTGTCCAAATGCAATCAAACAATACCAAAATAACAACATTCATCAAGTTTTCTTCTCAACATCAGTGGGATTCAGCAATGGATACTCAGCAACCTAGTCAAGCCACATGCACTCTTTATTGACATTCAATTTTTATCAAAATTATCATACTCTATTATTTTCTTTTTCTTAATCAATAAGCGAGAGAATTTACCATATCATCTATTTGTAGTGGTCACAGTTGTACATTAATGAGTATAAAAATGCTAAAGTTACTACTAATTTTTTACTATGTAGTCTTACAAATTGATGTGATAATAAATGTAATTAGTACATCTTCAACAAGTAATAAACAAATGGTCAATTTTTTTTTTCACAATTGGTGTCATGCTAATTTGTAAGACTTATATAATAACGTATGTTTTATGCATAGAATCTCTACTGAGTACGTAATATGGTGTGCATAAATTAAAGTCTGCTTACATAGTTATTATTGAAACAAAGCAATGCTTTGGAAACAATTTGAGCCGGATCATAACCTGCACCACCGGTTTGAGGTACTGCTTCATCTGCCTTCCCTGTCATGAATTAGTGCAAAATCTCAATCTAATGTTAACTGAAAACTATACATATTTGGAGAAATCTATGTTTCTTTGTTACATACCTAAGTTGCTGCAAAGAACAGAAACATAAGTAACAGCCACAGCCAAAACCCAGACTCTTATGCTCACCATTAAGATTGCCATGACAGAAGCTTGTAGGCAAGGCAAATTTGAGACATTATAAATTAAAGGGATGCGTGGAGCTACTTATATACCAATGTAGCATTACCAACCTTAAATTATGGTTAGTTGCTATAAAACCGTGCCAATTTAATTTCTAGAATGACCCACCTAACTTATATTACTTTGTGGACTATTTAGCTTGCCCAACATATGAGGAACATCCAAATTATTATATATATTCTGATATAGTAAATACCTTGTGCAAATTAAAGAAGAGCACTTTTTGACAAGAAAATGCAATGGTAACGAAGTTTGGTGAATTGAATTGGAAAAGAGGACTACTTGGTGTTTCTCCTCGATTTTGAGTAAACTTGGGAGTAAGGGAAATGACTAAGTGTTAGAGAGCAGTTGGAATGCAAGTCACCAAACTATTTACTTGCCTGGAACTTTCTTTTGAGGGCAAAAATCAAACCTAAAAAGTTCTTAGGTTTCATGCTTCCACTACAAGTTAAGGCAAATTTACATTAGAATTTTGTTCATGGCTGAAGAAATCGTAAGCACAGCCCTACATAAGCAATATCATATTGATATCAAGCATGACAAGTAGCCGCAAAATAGGTAGCAAGGCGCCGGGAATCATGTTACCAACATTGTCTTCAAGAATTCTTTCTTGACTGGCCAAGTTTTGTGTGAGACAAGTGTCATAGACTTAAGGTTTGGAGAAAGTATCTCTTACGACAAACGTATGTAAAAATATAATAAGTGAATGACATTGGATTCAATTTTATTTTCTTTTAACAAGTTGAACCACCAGCCTCCATATGGTATTTATGATTTACCCATTAATTTGTTCCAATTTTTTATGTTACGTACCTATATCACGTTTAGCACATGATTATATCCCTAATTTTAGTCACTCAAGAAATATAAGATGTTCTTAATTTTAGTCCAATCAAGAAATCCTCCTAGGCAAGAGAGTCAATTTTGTACGGAGATTGTTCCAATTTGGTCAAGGGAACAATATGTTTTGATACTGGTCAATATTATGTACCATTTCAGTAGGGGTGTGCATAAGTCTGGTTAAAGAGATTTTTTGACCCAATCCACCATAGTGAGTCAAAAAAAATTTAACCCAACCCAACTCATCACATAAGTTCAACCCAACCCAATCCACATGGGTTAGGTTGAACCCATAAGTTGGACAAAATTTTATTATTATTATTAAACTAAGTAGAAAAAAATATAAATATATTAAAAAAAACTAAAGATTACTATCAATGTAACTCCTTATAGGCAAAAAACACTAATAACTAAACAACAATAGTAATTTACTAGAGTTTGTGTGAACTAATTGGCTTTTATATAAGATAGAAAGAGTTTGTTATTTTAAAAAATTATTAATTATATAATATATTTTAAATATAAATACTAAATATATGGGTGGGTCAGGTCGGATTTGGCAGGTTTGGAATTTTATGACCCAAACCCAACCTGACCCGCTATCAAAAAAAAATTTGTAAGTCAACCCAACCCACAAAGCCTTAAAAACTGACCCAACTCGATGGGTTGAGTTGGGTTGGGTCGGATCGGTTTTGGCAGGTTAGCTACACACCTCTACATTTCAAGGTTACTGTTATAGATATTTTATAACAAATAATTATATATATGTAATTATTTATATGTTTATAAAAATATAATTTAAAATCCACATATTTATAAGCCTAAAAATTAACTCAAATACATTAGCCCAATGTATTAGATTAAATATCATATTTTATATATTTTTTAACATTTTATATTTTTTTTATTGTACTTGCCGAAACATCCATATTAGCTTAAACGGAGATTCCAGCCTTTTGCCCTGATTGGGCGAAATATTTGGCATTATGCCCCTATTTCGAAACTATATAGGGGCGGGCCCCTGTTTCGATACTCGATCTAATAGTAATCGAGTTATTTAAGTAACTCGACTATCGCGAAGCCGAGTTCTACGCAACTGCCTGCCACCGTGGCGATCCAGCGTGGCTTTTGGGAATAAAATATTGCCGCGTTACTGTTTATAACTCGGCAATGGGGAAACCGAGTTGCTGACGGAATTTCAAATCACCTAGTTGCACGTGAATGATAACTCGATGGAACGAAAATCGAGTTACTAATTATACTCGGCTTTCGTATAATCGAGTTGTTCTGCTATTTACCCCCCCATCACCTTCTCATGCAATATTACATTACATTCTCCTCATCATTTTGAGATCAGCTTCTCAACAGAGGTCAGAATTTTCTGTCGGAAGTTGGTGTTTTCTCTTTATCACCTCAGGTGAGAAACTCATTTTCTTTTTTGAAATACATTGAGAATTTTATTGTGTAGGTAAAAGTAGTTGAAGATATTATAAAAGTTTATTAACCATAAAAGTAGTTGTAGAGAAGAATTTTCATTTAATAGGTTGTATTACTACTTGTGCTTTGGTATTCTCTTGAATGAGTATTATGTGAGTAGATTAGAGTCATATTAGTTGTTTGGTGCTACAAGAAATGTACAGTAATCTATAGAAACGGTGATGAGTGTTATGTGTGTACATTGGGTCATTGTTGGTGTAAATTTCATTGACAAAAAATAAAAATATTTAGATTTGCTAAAACTAATGAACAGTTAATCTTTAGATTTGCAAAAGTTGAATGTACATAGTCATCATTGGTCAGACAGTAACAACAACATTTTGTATTACACATAACGTGTAGACATTAAAACAACGTCTAATGTTTATTGTCAAATGTGAGTGTTAGTATTTCATTTTTAGCATGTAATAGTACACAAATTTATGAATGTCTACGTCGTGAACCATCTTATGCAGCATTACCTTATTTACCAACAATTGCTGCACATTGTTAACTTGATCATATGATGTTATTGTATTCAGAGTCAATGTCTGGTTCTGGCAACCCACAACTCTATAGGCCTCACGATGTGTTCACTGCTATGGGTCGTTGCTGGGTATTGGAAGATGAGTTCAGCTATCCAATCAATCTGAATCTGCGAAATAGTGCTTACGTTCACAATACCATGAGACAGGAGTGGGATTGGTTATTTCGTGAACAACAAATGTTTTATGATGAACTGGTTGGTTATAAGTTGCCAGTGCCTCGGCGACTCGCATAGCAGATGCCTAGAGACACGATCGACGAACTTCGTAAAGCATGGAACCGCATAAGAGAAGAAAATAATCAAATGAAGATACGTCTTAATCAATATTGGACCCAAGTCGAGATTTGAGAGTCGGTGGAGGGAGGGTGGTACGAGCATGCACAATTCATGCAATCACTTCTTGCTGATCCCATTTATCAGTCAGATTTGGAGATGTCAGATGAAGAGTAATCGTGTTGTTGTGTAATTAGACTTTGTTGGAGAACTATTTTGCTTAACTATGTTATATGTGTGTCACTGTTGTTGCATTTGTACTATGTAAACCTTATTATTGATTGTGAGGAGCATGTATGTTATTCGTAATCTAGATTATTCCCACATAACGCATAAAAGTTAAATATTCCCACACATGATGTTTTTCAATAAGCACCTACAACATAACACAGAAAACTTAAAATAACTTACACGAAGATGCCAATATGCATGCATTGCATATTGAACTCTAACACTACTAACATTGCATATGTATAACACACACACACACCACATAGGCATTCACTCGGACAGATAATCCTCGTAGTTGAGGACATTGTTACGTTCCGCCGGAGTGAGTTGCTTGTTTGTTGCGGCGGCCAGCTCTTCCGCCAGTTGTAGCATGTGATACCTGGACCTGCGGAGTATCATAAGATTGTTCTCTTTTTTTATTTTAGTCACTGCATGCTCATATTGGTGCTGTTTTGCCGTGGCAGTGTGAGCGAGATACGGTCGACAAGAGGTGTTCCGAGTCGCACGAGATCATCGTGCAGAGTGTTGGACTCGTTCACGCGAAAGTCCCACTCCCGCTGTAGTCCGGCATAGTATTCTCTCTTGTCGGAATCTCTCTCCCTTCTATAGTTATCTGGAAAACGAGGTAGCATCCAATTGCACATTGACATTGGAAAATGCAACTTCAGATCAATATGTGTAGATCGAGTATCGAAAGCGTAGATGTAAATGGGACTTCGGTATGTGTAGATGTTTTGCAAGGGTAGATGTAAATGGGACTTTATATAGGAGTTTTGCAAGGGCAAGTATTCATGTGGATGTGACTATATGTAAGGGCAAGTATTAACGTGAATAAAGATGATATGACTCGCCAATGTATTGTTAAGTGAGGTGTTGAAGAGCATGTGCAAAACTGCGAACATGACTTGGGTGTACAGTGGTGTCTGTTGGTGCATGTGGTTCGATGAGGCAGTTGTTTGATATGGCTATAGCTTGTGCTACAGCAGTGGGCTGGTGATGTGTACTGCAAAGGAGGTTGCATATTTTTTCACGTAAAGACTATTTAGCATTCTTGTGCTTCATTTGACATGACTTGACGAGACAGTGTCGAGCTGTGTTAAATGTATCATAAACTTTTCAGGGATGCTCCGCATCCTTGAAAATGGTGTATTGCAAAAGGATGCATATCTGTGTATTGACGTGCGTGTAGGTGATATGACTAGACAGGGTCCAACAGTGCGAAATTGTTGAGCAGCACATGCAGCACTGTGAACATCAGTGTAGCAATGGTGGACAGCTCACCCCCAAAATTGATGCATAAACTTTGGAGGGATGCTCTGCGTTTTCACGTAAGTGTGGATGGGTACTTGTGGTCAGGGTTCAACAGTGCTAAGCTATCCACTATCTAGTGATGTGTACTGCAAAGGAGGTTGGGTATTTATTCACGTGAAGACTACTCAGCATTCTTGTGCTTCATCTGACATGACTTGACGAGATAGTGCCGAGCTGTGTTAAATGTATCACAAACTTTTTAGGGATACTCAACATCCTTGAAAACGGTGCATTGCAAAAGGATGCATATCTGTGTATTGACGTGCGTGTAGGTGATATGACTGGACAGGGTCCAACAGTGCGAAGCTGTTGAGCAGCACATGCAGCACTGCGAACATCAGTGTAGCAATGGTGGATAGCTCACCCCCAAAATTGATGCATAAACTTTGGAGGGATGCTCTGTGTTTTCACGTGAGTGTGGATGGGTACTTGTGGTCAGGGTTCAACAGTGCTGAGCTATGCATCGTCTGGTGATGTGTATTGCAAAGGAGGTTGCGTATTTATTCACGTGAAGACTATTAAACATTCCTGTGCTTCATCTGACATGACTTGACGAGACAGTGTTGAGCTGTGTTAAATGTATCACAAACTTTTTAGAGATGCTCTGCATCCTTGAAAATGGTGCATTGCAAAAGGATGCATATCTGTGTATTGACGTGCGTGTAGGTGATATGACTGGACACGGTCCAATAGTGCGAAGCTGTTGAGCAGCACATGCAGGACTGCGAACATTAGTGTAGCAATGGTGGACAGCTCACCCCCAAAATTGATGCATAAACTTTGGAGGGATGCTTTGTGTTTTCACATTAGTGTGGATGGGTACTTGTGGTCAGGGTTCAACAGTGCTGAGCTATCCACTGTAGCTACATTCACTACTACCTATGGTGGTATTTGGCAAGTGGGATTGAAGAAAGTTGATAACAACATTTGGTTTTGTAATGGTTGGCAGGATTTCGTTGAATATCATTCTATCTATTATGGTTATTCTTTAGTCTTCAGATATGAAGGAAATTCAAGCTTCGATGTTCTTATATTTGATAAGACTGCCACTGAGATTCAATATCCACCCAACAAATCTTAAAGTTGGAAGATCATCAGGTAGAAATAATAGACTTACTAAATGTAGATGATACAAACATATCCCTCATATGATTTGCCCACAAAACATGAAGTCAGAGAAAAGTTTGTTACAAAAAAATTTTCTTGTACATAAAGAGGAAGAGAGAATGAATGGTTAGTCTGGTTAACGTGTTTGTATGTAATATATCTATATAAAGTAGTACATTAGCAGAACTAAGATACACGGATACAGGTATGTGATACAACGACTCACGGTGTCATAACCTGAATTATTCGTATTATTGAATCATATGTGTGGTTCGTATGTGTGGTTTGGATGAGTCTGTATGTATTGAATCTATGAAATTTTCATATTAAATTTTCATATGTAGCAAACAAAGAACAGTAGGGAAAAAATGAAAAACTAATTTCATATAAACTTAGCCAAAACTAATGAACAGTTAATCTTTACAATTGCAAAAGTTTAACGTACATAATCATCATTTGTCAAGCATTAACAACAACATTTTGTATTGCACAAAATGAGTAGACATTAACAACAACGTCTAATGTTCGTAGGTAGAAATTTTTGGAAATCATCATTGCTTGAATATGAGAAGTCTAAAATATCTCTTTCATCATCTAAGGCAGTAATTTCATTAAAAGACTTCATGGCTTGCTCTTGCACCTTCCCCTTTAGATGCTTTCTAGCTTTTTGGATTGCGTGAAAACGGTCTAGGCGCCTTTGCATTTGATTGTTCTCTTGTTTAAGACAAGCAAGTATGTTGGCAGGTTCATCTCTAGGTAACTCAGCTGAGCGTGCTTTAGGAACTAGTAACTCGAGCCATCGACAATACACCTCCAACTCACACCTCTTCTCGTATAGGGTTGACCATGGTGGTTCTGCTACGATGAACTCTGTTGCGGTGGTATTTGTACTTAGTTTTGTAGGTTTGCCGACCATGATGTGCCCGACGCTTCCAAGACTCTCGTACGTGTATATTCGCATATTAACGAAATCTCTCTTCTTTCCAACCCATTTTCCTCCATAGTGGTCTGTGTATGTCTGTAGTTGTTGATCTGCTGGAACTTGTGATGATCCACATGTTGAAGTAGATGCAAACTTGTTTCGCATTTTAGGATTTGACGTTGAGGCATTGCGACTCATAGTTTAGTCAATCTACAAAGTTAGTGGGGTAGAAAAAGGGGGAGTATTATGGTGGTGCTTTGATAACCTCATTTCATGGTCCAAGCATTACAATCCAAAGTTATTAGGGCTTGTCATGTCAATACAAGCAGGAAAAACACTATATGAATAGGGTCATAAATGTTCCCAATGTCATGTGTCTAGATTCATGTGGGGACCACACCAATTTAAATAGGAAATTGGTGTCTAATTTTCCTCCATCTGTCTATATTTAACTGGGATCAGTTGTAATTATGCTCACTTTCATATAGAAGTTAGGTGAACGTTAGTTGAGCTCCTTCATGTTTTTTTCCCACACCCGCTTATTTTCAAGTTCACCTCTCTTTCTATGATAATCAAAACTCAAAATCGTTTCTCTCTTACTCAGCTAACGCTGCATGTTCCTAGTTACCAGATCGATTCAGGCACCTTAACATATAGCTCCCCTCTTCTTCAATGAATGCTATGGAAATTGAAAAGAATCTCTCGGTATTAATGAAGCATGTCTTTGGGTATTTCTGTATCTTATATAGGAAGAGGTTCTCCATCTATTCCGATTTTACTTTTCTTTACAAGTTTAATGGTCCTGGTTTATGCTCTGCAAAATGAATTCCAACCATTTCTAAGGTTTGATTACTCATTTCTTTCATCTGCCTATACTTTCGTTCCTTTTTGTCAAAAAATTTTATTGTTTAATTATATAATTTTATTGTTTTCCTATGATTGATATTGCATGTTTATTTTCCGTTTCATAACAAGTTGCAAGGACACTCACAATTTTAGTAGTCCTGGTTTATGCTTCCTAAGGTTTGATTACTCATTTCTTTCATCTGCCTATGTTTTCATTCCTTTTTGTGAAGAATGTTTATTCTTTAATTATATAATTTTTTTTCCTATGATATATGTTGCATGTGAAATTTTGTGCTTCAGAACAAGTTGCAAGGAAACTAGGGAAACAACTAGTGTTTTGAAGATTCTGAAAGGATTACATGTGATTTAAAACTCTATCAGACTGGATGTCTACCATAGGAAGTCATTCTAATTGCCAACCACAGGAGCCCACAACAACTTAACCAAGGCCATACAGAAGTCTAGTACATTAAAAACTTTAATAAAAATGACAAAATTAAAAATTATAATAAAAATGACAAAATTTGGTTACAAACTTGGTTCCAATTATCCCCCATAATATGTTCCAATTATCCCCCCTAAAAAAAAAAAAAACTTGGTTACAATTAATGGCTATAACTCTCACTACAAAAATTAATATGACTATAATTTTGAAAATCTAACCTTAAAATTGCATGTTCCATTTTTAACACGCATATCAAATTTCGTGCTAATTATACATTATTTAATATTTGATCCATAAAATTATTTTTTAAAGTAATTATACAACTATTAATCTTTAATCTTCTATAATTTTGCAAAAATGAAGAATGTAAGGAAAAATATATAATCCAATGATGAATTTCTCATCATTCACACCTAATAAAAAATATTAATTGAAATTGTAGTTTGACAAAAAGATATAATTTTTTTTAATGTAATTTACAAATCATTTAAGATGGAAATTTTAAGGTGGTGAGGACGTGTAGGCTGCGAAGAGTATTTTTCCCTTTGATATCTTGTTGTCGACTTGAGATAAAATTAAAACTAAGAATACTATTGTCACAAACTATACGTTAGAAATAAAGTCTCATGTTTATTACTTTGATTCTTTCACTATTGTAAGAAAGAAGCATATCGGTTTAGCAGCTTAGTAACAAAGGTAAACATAAAAGAAAGAAAAACGAAAGTCGGAAGTCTGGACAAAGATGTATACTCAAAGTTTGAAGAGATGGGAGCAGGGTGTGCATCTGGCCAGGCAGCGCCTTCAAATTATAACAGCTATCAACACGGAACCAGGTTAGGTTGGGGGCAGGTAGTCACTCTTCGGGCAAGGATACAAAACTGGAACAGTTATTGATTTGTAAGCTTCTGAGAGATAAGAGATGCTGGAGTGGTCCTTGATTCAGCCCACATTGACAGTGATATGTAAATACAGGGTATCTACCCATATACAGGGTTTCTGCCAAAATTGCTAAACCCACTTTCAAGTTTTAGTCATTATTTTCATATATCCATCCACATTAATCATCAAAATTGGTTACACTGGATTGGTCATCTTATTAATCTTTGACAAAGTCAAGGAAATTTCATGGTACTGAAATCTCAGTCACTATTTAACATTTGATACTGCTAAGATAACTTTAAGATAATGACAATTTTCCAACAGATGACTAAAGCCTTTTCACAACCACAAAAAAGCTATGAGTTTAGGGGTCAACAAGTAAATGATTGCCTTTAGTTCGCACCTGGGAGGATATTTCTACCTCTAAAGACAAATGAAAAAAAGGAAAAAAAAAAAAAAAACACTAAACCTTACTCAAGTTCTTGCCTTAGCGCATCAAACAACTCTCTTTTGGTTTGTTTCTTTACCCCAGGGGTGTTAAGAACTTTACTCTGTTCAGCAAAAACAAAGAGGATGGACATACAAAAATTTCACATTAAAAGAAAAAAAAGGAAAAAAAGAAAGAAAAGGATCATTCAATATAAAAGTCATTAGACATTGTGAATATGGTCGTATTATCATGCAATTAAAACCTTGAACAGTACATATAATAATATACAAATACTTGAGAATCACATTACAAAACTTTCTTATAATCTATGGAAGCTACAAACACTAGTCTCCCCCCAATGCTACAATCCCTACTTCCCCTGTCTGTTATGTATTGCCAAAGGCAATCATCAAGAGTTAGAGGGTGGAGGAGGTGGAAAAGCACTCCTATACTCTGAAAAATCCGCTTTCAACGCAGCAACCTCAGCAATAAGCCCATCTAAAAGTTGTCCATGAGCTGCTTAAGTCATCATGAAGGTCTCCATCATAGCACGAAGAGAGAGAGAGGAGGAGGAACAATGGGCTCCGCAGCTGCACTGTCAGCATGTACCCCATCGTCACAATTTTCAGCAACAGCAGCTGTAGGATCAATAGGACTCTCCTCAGCAGGAACGTCTCCAGCGGTGGACTGTACTCGTGGTCTTTTTGATGAACCAACACTCGGTCCAACATTCCTCTTTTGTGCACTCCGCTGTTTGAGAAAGGTGGCTCCTATAGGGGCTGTGATGTGGATCAACTCTAGGGAAGGAAAGTTTTCTAACTGTAAAAAGTTTAGAACCCTATAGATGAAAACTGGAAAAAATAGACCATGCTTCTTAGACTTGCTCCTATACGCCTCAACAAGCGTTTGAAAGAAAAGGGAAGCAAAACAAATGGAGGCATTAGTTACGAAGGCGTACAAAAAGAAACATCTCTCTATAGGAATAGTATGGACATGGGAGATGGGGAAGATGTTGTGACAAGCTATCCTAAAGAAGATATAATTAAGCTCGGTTAACTCACTTGAGTTAATTCTTCAGTTAGGTGCCCATGTCACTGATCTTCTGCAAAGAAGAGTCATAACATCCAATATAGGAGGACGCTTTGAGTATGGATAAGTAAGTCTAAAAACACGAGGTACATTAAGAGCATCAGATACATTCTTCTTAGTTATAACAAAACTTTGACCTCGAATCCAAGTACCCAGGTTATCATCAGAACGAATATGGAGATTGGAATAGAACTCTCTAATCACGGCAGTTGGAGGGGGTTGTAAATCTTTACACACAGACAACCAGTTTCTACACTGTAGATTCCTCTGGACAAAAAGAGGCAATTCATCTAGATTGATTTGTCGTTCTGGCCAAATATTCCTATACTGAATTAAGTTTTCAAACCTTTGCTCGTTTGTAACTGTTTCAAATGTTATTTCGTCAAACACAGTTGTAGGCTTAGATGAGGAGGCAGACACTCTTTTGGCTTTGGTTTTAGTGGTTTTAGACGTCTTAAGAGCCATACTGCATTCGATCTACAGAGAAAGCACAACAGCAAACCAATATAGATTATAAACATAGAGACACATAAACACACTGTGCATATGCATGAGAAATTGGTGAACATATGATGCATGGATACAATTGGGGCATGAATAAATGCATTGCAATGATCAATTTTCTGTATATATATGAACATTGACCCAGTCAAGTTATTTGAAAAACATGCGAACCCACAGTGCACATTGTGCAGCGGGTGTAAAACTAGTGCCAAACAATCCATCAAACTTACCACGGTGGTCAATTTCAGGCAACTATACCCAATTCAACAAACCCCAAATTGTATGAAGAACAAGATTGGCGAATGAACCAACACGCATACCTAGATGTGCAAACAAAGAAAATAAACACCAAAAAACGTGTCACACAACAACCTTGAGTTCAATAACAGTTCAAAACTACTCCTATTCATCAAAATCCCCAAATTCCCAATATGAAGACAAATCGTAATTTCCCCATTTTTCACAAATCATGCGTTCCTTGCAATTAAAGGGTAGAAAACATGTGTACAATATTCATACAAAAAAACCCATTACATACTTCACGTCAGAACACCCACACCCATGAAAATCCCCAAATTTCATATGAACACATGAACCCTAAATTCAATGGGTTTTTACAAATCAGCTATGTTTATGTAATTATAGGGGACAAATCGTATGAACAACTTGCATACGTAAAAACCCATGAACCATTTCAGACCACAACACCCAAAATCATGAAAATCCCCACAGTTCCATTGTTCGAAATTTCAGACACCTAAAGGGAGATTAATGCAGGATTTTGAATTAACCACAATGGGAACCAAGGGTAAAAAGAGTCTTACAAAATGGACCCCAGTGATGTCTGGAGCCCAGGAAGTCGCTTTCGTGTCTGAGGAATCGAGAGCAATCGAACTGCTGCTTCTGTGGAGAATTTAGTGCAGCAATCCAACAACAGAAATAAAACTGAATATGCACTTACAGAATATGCACTTACAGAACTGTTGCTTCTGCTAGTACTCGACTACTGTAGTATCGAGTTACTAATTATAACTCGCGTCCTTTGAGACCGAGTGTGCACTTACAGAAGGAGCCTGATAACTCGATATTAAGATAATCGAGTATTGTTGTACTCTCCACCATGAAAACCGAGTTTTAAAGTAGACCGATCGAAGATCAATGGATTACCAATCGACTCGCACAGGAAATTTGGTTAATTTCGATGGGTCGAAGCCCAGTTCGACTGATCCAAATTACAAATAAATACTCGATGACTCAGGTGTCGAGTTTAGACAAAAGTTACTCGATTTTGTAAGTATCGAGTTATTTGCGAGTTGTCCCAGAACAAAAAGGCTTACAAATGGTACTTGCCTGTTTCTTTTATTATATGTTGAAGCTCGTTTGGTCACACCAGCTACGTTATGTTTATTGCAATTTTCGTGAAGCACTTGTGCATTGCAATAAATATACTTGTTGCTTTTGAGATTGCCCCTGATATAATTAATTTGTAGAAGCTGGAAATCATACCATACATAGAAGTTGTAGAAGCTGGAAATGGATTTATTAAAAAACATAAGGCATTGCTACCTATTAAGAACTACAATTTACATGTAACTGAGTTGTTCGCTTGACCAACTTAGTGAAACCCCATCTAGTATATACATTAATACCATCAACAAAGTGCATGACCACATAAGTACAGAACTTAGTATCAACTTCCAAGCAAAAAATGACCAATCTAACACCGTCTTTTCATCATGTGCCCATTCAACTGGAAACGGTCAGGTGCTTTCTCAGGCGGTAGGGATCATCCTGGCTGCGCAACGTACGTCCATTATCACCCATCCACCTTGGCTGCCGTATCTATTGTAAACAGTTCAAATATGTTTTGTATAGTGGACGTGTATAAGTTATTAACAAACAACATAGCCATAACAACGCTCAGATATCAAACTTACGATGAATACCTAAAAGCTCTTGAACAACCTCATTTCACGATTCTCCAGTGAGCACCATATTTAAATACCAATTGGACTCATTTGCCTATCCATGCATGAACAGCAACGTTTCTTTCATGACTAGTCCAAATACTTACTACGGCAATAGACAACAATTTACTAGTACTGAGTTGTTAACAGTCACGGAAGAATTTATATGACAAAAGTTGTTAAGAAATTTCACCTTTACCTATGATGCAGCTCCACCGCTCTTTGACTCCGCATTTCGAGTAGGACATGTTCTACGGTTGTGCCCCTCTTGGCGACACAACCCACATCTTGACTTTGGTCCATTCTCGATCCATAGGGAGGTCAGCAACTCCTTATCATCCTCGTCCATCTCATTGCGGATTCGTGTGGACTTTGGCCGACCCTTGGCCCGGATCAATCGCGGATTGGGCAAGACTAGTCTAGTTTCTTCTGGATCCAGCCATGCTAATCTGTCTTTCAATGGTTGGAATACCGGTTCGTAGCTATGGTACCTATGAGTCACGCTATATCAAGGATCAATAAACTGCTGTGCATCGTGCTTATACTTAGCACAAATTGCTATTACATGCGAACACGGGATCTTGTACGCTTCCCATTTCCCACACGTGCATGTCATACCCTGAAGATCAACCTTATGCGTGTGTTGTCCACCCCCATTACTCAGAGGATTACCCGGTGTGTCAACCTGATATATCCGTGCTTGTGCGCACATCCGTGTCACCATATGGTCCTTTGCCTTCACTTGATTTTTTTCGAACTTGTCCATGGCATACTTGCATCATTCTTGACCCGCTTCCAACTGATCTAGAGTGAGATTATGACGAGCGTCAAAGTAGGAGTTCACTTTGAAAAAGGTGAACCTCACCATTGCTGTTATTGGCAAGCTGCGTGCACCTTTTAGCACTCCATTAAAGCACTCCGATAGGTTGGTTGTCATTGCTTCGTATCGACTCCCTCTGTCGTGTGCAAGTGTCCACTTTTGTTTGTTTTCAGCTTCGAGGTACTTGTGTGCAGTCGGCTTGACATTGCGAATTAATTCCAGTGTGGCTTCAAACTTTCTGACTTGATTTGCACTTGCTGCCCTCCATACCAAGTTCTTCAACTCCAGAATTTTCCATTTTATGTTCATATTGCTGGCTACGTGGCGAAGGCAGTACCGATGATGGGCCTTGGGAGGCTGCAACCAAGTCATACTTGTGTCATCAAAGCAGGCTTTTATCCTTGAATGTCAGTCAGAGATGATGCAAAGATTGGTCCGGTCCGGTCCGTAACAAATTGTGTCAGGCATGCCAAGAACCATCCCCATGTCTCCTTGCTCTCACTCTCAACAATGGCAAACGTAAGCGGATAAACCTCGTTGTTAACATATGTTGCCATTGCTATCAACAACTTCCCCCTATACTTGCCATAGAGGTGCGTTGCATCGATGCTTATCACTGGCTTGCAATGCTTGAACCCTTCAATACACGGACCAAAAGCCCAAAAGGCACAGTTAAATGTGCAAGTTCCCAACACACCACGGTTGTCACACTTCAACTGTGTCACTGTGGATGGATCTGCATCTTTTAACGCCGCCAGAAACCGAGGCAATTTTGCGTATAACTCATCAAAATCCCTGTAGATGGATGCAACTGCCTTCTGTTTTGCATCCTAAACCTTATAGTGAGACGCCCAATGGTCGTGCTTTGCATGCAGCAAACTACGCAGGGTTGCTATTGTTCTTGAAATGTCTTCCCGTACGTATGACTCAAGTGTGATGGCAATGAACCTCGAATCCATCATCCTTTCATCATGATCCACCTAGAGTGACGAGCAAGTGTGGGGACCCTTACATGTTGAGATCACCCACATCTTGTGCCTTTTGCTGCATATAGCTCGAACTGACCATGGACATGCATCGTGTACACACATTACAACCAATCTCTCGGGGTCTGACTTCATGTACTTAAATTTCTTTATTGAG
Organism: Castanea sativa; assembly: GCF_040712315.1. Taxonomy (NCBI): domain Eukaryota; kingdom Viridiplantae; phylum Streptophyta; class Magnoliopsida; order Fagales; family Fagaceae; genus Castanea; species Castanea sativa. Next base: position 12,114,042 of record NC_134014.1, read on the forward strand.
CCCCACGGAGAACATGGTTAACGCATGCTGAACCGTAGCTTTATTCTTGAATAGCATCCCCTTGCTCGGTTCGTCCCCCGAGCGCCAACGTATCAGACCTGTTTCCAGGGAAGGTGATGGGTCATGAATGTTTTCCCATGTGTTTAACATGAACCATTCGGGGATAGGGTTCGGATTGGGGCAAGCATCCACATTGTTTTCAACTTGTACTTTGTCTAAAAATTTCGGATTGACCTTCGGTCCATCATTATCAATAAACTCCTCATACACATCTCGAGTGTCATCCATTTTGATTGTCTTGTCCAAGTAGGTATAAATATCTTCATTTCCGTGAGTATACCCTCGACCCTCATAGGTATGGATAGACCCTAACACTTTGGTGTCTTCAATATTGTCCATAGCAACCACATTGTGTGGTCCAACGTTGTAGGCCAAAGACGTCTCGATTGGAACTGAAGGGTACACGATGGTTACAGGAACTGATTCTTGCTCTTTAGCTCCACTGGCATACTGCGAACCCTCGTCGACATTAAACCCAACAGGGTCAACAGTTACATACAAGTCAGAACCTATGAATTGCGATGTCCTCTTTATCACTCCCCACATTATGTCCACATCATCGTCGCATTGTAACCAAATTGAATTGTAGAAAACTTGGGTACCCACCAGTTGCTGAGGAGCCCAAAATACAATGGAGATGTCATGGGAATCCTTGTCTAACCCCAAAGTTGACATTATCTTCCCTTTCAGTCTTCTCATGTGTATCCCACGTTTCACTTCAATAAGCTTCTGCTTTTGGTTCGGACCTCGGTATGATAGCCCATGCAAATCATTAATATATGCCTCCCCGTCGTAGTAAACGTAGAAGTAATGCGGACTCATAACGCACCTGAACCATAAATAGTAATAGTTGTATCAGAAGCATGTAATATTGTAAAACCATAGGCTAAACAAACCTAAGCAAATTGATATTGACAATGCACACAAAAGGCTTACTTGATTCATATTGCGAGTCATAAAGTGTTGATGCTAATTAACATACTATTGAATAATTGTATCATCTAGTCCATCATCGAGTATTAAATTCGAAAACAAATATGTTCGCACAATGTGTTTGGGTTTCATGTAGGATATTGTTAAACAAATGAGAATTCAGAAGCATTGCAAATATCGGATATCTTAATTCCCATCATGCAACATGTACCACAAAGTGCTGTGAATTAGATACCCCCCATTGAAGACCCAGTTCATTCAATATTTTTGTGTTAACATAAATTGTTCCACATTATTATGTTCAGATACCCCCCATTGAGTAGACCCAGGTCATTGAAAAAATTTGTGTTATCATAAATTGTACTACATTATTGTGTCCAGATACATCTAGATTGAATACCCACAGCATTGAAAGAATTTGTGTTATGATAAATTGTACCACACTATTCTGTTCAGATGCATCTAGAGTGAAGACCCACAACATTCACAGAATTTGTGTTGTTATAAATTGTACCACATTATAATATTTAGATACCCCCGTTAAAGACCCACAATATTCATAGAATTTGTGTTATAAATTGTTATCAGTCATTACCTATCAGGTGAGATGTTGACAGAATGGAGAAGACGTGGAGCACAATGAAATATGCACTTGGTGAAGCTGGTGAATTATACTTTAAACTAGCAGTAGAAAACACACACAACGGTGGAACTCTCAAACCGGTCCACGTTCAGTTTAGAGCCCCACAGAAAGATTCTTGCATGGCAAATGTCCAGTGGTCCCAGAGGGTGGGGGAGGAAATAATTGCACAGTACTCGAATTTATATAAATTGAGCTTCTATAACTCGATTATAGAGAAAGCAAGTACCATTAAAAGATGGTACAATTGCCAGTAGAACTCGATTATACTGAAATCGAGTATTTTAACTGTAACCTAATTACAGTTGGGACGCAGTTATGCATACTCGTCTCTTTGATAGGCGAGTTATATGTGTTACTCGATATACAAATAATCAAGTATTATACTCGATATTACAAAGGCCAATTATTTGACTCTTTATTAAAGACAACTTCCTCTCATTATCTGGTTGGGGGGTATGACCAGAAGAAAACAGTCAGAGATGGAGAAGAGAAGCCTCCTTCGCTTCTAAAGGTAACATGCCCACATGTTTTATAGTTATGATTAAACAATTTACCACTATAAATTTATAGATTATGCAACTAATTATCAGATCTTGGAACAAGTGACGTCGAGGTTGCTGTAGTCCACCGGCACATGTTGGTAAAACGACAGTTAAATGGTACATGTTTATCTCATATCTCAGATTCGAAACTTGGTAAGTTCAAATATGCAAAATGTATTGCGGTTTTCACAAACAATGCAAATTATGTTCCTCTTTTAGGGTGGCAGATACTATGTTTTTTTCATTGGTCATGCTCCTGGCATATACGACAATTAGGCAGAAGCAAGTTGACAAGTTCATAAATTCGCAAACGCCGAACACAAGTCATACAAAGATCGACGGGAAGTAGAATCTGCATACATAGAGTTCTTGCAACGTAATGGTAGGAACATGCAGTATGGTACTTCCCCATCGTGGACATCTCCTACCATGTCGACATCAAGCCCAGGGGGGACGTCTCAAAGCGAAGGAACCAGCTATTGCGATGGAGACGTTAGGAACAGATTGTTAAGGTATCAGTTAGACGTTGCCATTGAGGAGTGTGACCACGCAAGGAGGATTGCAACCTTGAGTACTAACATGCTCAGTGAAGTGGTAGCCCATGTTATGGACGATGATGAAGTTCATGATTCGGCACAACAAGGAAGTGCAAAATGAAGGCGAAACTATGGCTCCTACTTGTGGTATTTATGAATGTAGTGATACCACCGACATGTGTTTTTATGCCCTCTGTACTTGAAGTTTGCACTACAGATGGGCTGAAATGTTGTTGAATAGCCATTAATATATGTTTCCAGCCCATCTTTAATTTGGAATCTGTCTTGGCCTGTTGGCTTGTAATTGCTTGTAGTTTTTGCTTAAAAGTAGATATTCAAAGTTTTCGATAGCAAGTAGACAAGTTAGATTAAGAAATATGGTTTCTACATTTCATCAATCACATGATGAATTACACGAGTGTGTGTAATTCCCCCATTGCACAAACAACAACTTATTACAAGGAAAAACCCATGTCCTTGTCCATAGAAAGGAGAAAGGTTAAGATGTCTGAAAGTTCATGGATATTATGTGGCTTTAGGAACCACTAAGTTAACCCTTAAGAAACACTAAGTCAACCCCTTAGGGTTACTTACGCTTATATTGAAGTGGGTTACTTATCAGCAAGCTTCAGTTATCCTTACAACTGTAGAACTCTCAGACCAGTACACGTTCAGAAGGGAACCCCACAGTTCATGCATGGCAAATGGTCAATGATCCCAGAAACAAACGTGTGGGGGGAGATGATAATATTTGTAAGTCATCTACACTTGGTATGTCAGTTGCAACTAAATGTACTGGTTTTGCATTCCGTAACAGCGCTGCTTCAATAAGGGGCTTTGTTATGGAACCAAACACCGGTTTGGCTTACAAAGAGAAGAAGAACACATAATAATGTTCAGCTGTGTCATCAGTTCAATAACTAGTACAATAATGTGCAGCCTAAATGTGGATTTGTATTAATACCTAAAAGCTCGTATGCACTTATTGATGATTATTTTCTTCTGTATATAGGCCAGAAAAAAACTAGAGGCTAGACATATTGTTTGCCCAAAAACTAGGAGGAATAAAGGCTTTGTTCTGATGAAAATATGAAGTATAACTTAAAGAAAGAGAAGTGTGAAAATATATTTGATGAGACCTTTGGAATATTTGACTAAATAAAACCTTTGGAAGAGTTATCTCTTTTTTCTTTTTATACTAAGTATACTTGAGTGTTTATACCGAACCAATTATTTTAATATGTTGCAAGATTTGGGTTATTTTTGGTTTAATGACATCATTTTTTGGGTTCCTACAACATGAATTCTTGGGTTGGATGCAGAATGCAATGACAACACTATAACTATAATGGCCCTAATAGCAATGACAATTAAAGATCAACAAGCTAATTAACATACCACGGTACGTATGGAAATCATACAAAAAGTACGAATCATTCAACTAAACTTAAATTCAAAGGCTTCAAATTTGTGGAGGTGTGAAGCTAAAATCTAAATCTTTAAAACATTTAAATTTTGCTCAATTATTCTCCTTGTTATGAACTTCAATTTTTCTACACAAGAAAGTTAATTTAGTCTAATAACGCATATATAAACATAACACGAATACATATGGAACCTTTGTTGTAGGAGAGAAAACAGAATTTGGTAATTTATAGCTAAATTTACACTAGAGTATTTTTCTTATAAAAGAGAGCCACATAAAAGGAAAATTTCAACAAATCTATTGCTAAAATTAAACATCTTGAATTCAAATTTCCATCCATGATCGCTATATTGCATTCGTCTAAACCTACATTTGTTCAAATATGCAGATACATGGATACAAAAATATAGAAATGAACTTTTCCATTGAAGCTAACAATATCCACCCTTTGCAATTATAATTGGTACCTAACTGTCAACAGTTACTTAAACATGCACATATAGGACCTAAGATGTATAAGTAGCTTCATTGGTTACAAAATATGTTTCAAAAGATTCTATAAGCTCCACTTAGCTGTCCAAAAAATCTGTCCAAATTGTCATATATGCTCTCCAAAAATCTGTCAAACTCTTCTATGTCCAGAAAAACTTTAGTATCGACTTTTGTCCACTAGCTGTTAAAACTGTGCAATACGTTGTCCAACTACCGTGCAAAAAACAAGGAAAACAATCAATATGGTGGTTTGTCAAAGTTAATGGATTTATTAGGGTCTACTGAAGCCTGCAAAATATACCACCAATTATGAATTAGTAAATGAAAAAAAAAAATACTAAAGGAAAACATAAGTTTAAGTTCTAGAAAATTGATAACGTCTACAACACACCTCACTCAAGCCATATATCCCAACTTGATCTTCTCCAACCAAAAATCCACAATCAGAAGCTTCCTACACTAATTCCTTGGGTATGGAGGAAATCCCTATCCATTCTAGAATTCTTGGGGCCATAGCTGTTGGCCAATCATGATATTTTATTAATTTGCATCTTTTACTTTATGGGTGTTCATCCGTGTGGGTTTTGGTTCAATTCATGGAGGGTTTAGTGTTCAGGCAGATTGCGAGCATATTCAGTTTCTTGCAAATCAAACAATGCCTAAACTAGCAGTAGGAAATTTATAAACAGAACTAAGCAAATTCAATTTCTAAGCCATGCTGGACTTGTGTATATCTAGAGAGAGGGGAGAGAAATTCAGTTGCTTAAAAGTAACAACTTCCTTTTGTAGGCAAGAAAAATCCCAACAGTGGTACATGCATTTTATTTTTCTAATTATTTTTGGTTGTGAATTGTAATTAGCTTTTTTGATCGTCAAAAACAAAAATAAATTAAAATATAGAGTTTGGGCAAGGTTTTACCCCCATATGCTCCACATCAGGGTAAACAGCTCAACGATCTTTTCGTTTCCTCACAGCTAAACCCAGTTCAAAACCCAGTTCAAAACCTATAAATAGTGCTAATAGCCTAACACTTGTCACCATAAATGTGTATTTTGCATCCCAAAGTGCCCTAACCATTTCCAATAATGCCTGATTAAGGGTTCCAATCTTCCTTACAAAGTTTACATCTAATCTTCCATTAGCAACAAGGGAGAAAATTGTATCCCACCTCATTTAATGGTATTTGTACTGTCTTCCCCTGAACCACCCCACAAAAAGTTTCTCTGTAGTCTCTCCATTGGTTTGCTACACATGTGGGGATGATAAAGAGAGAGAGTGTGCGCAAGTAAGCTAAAAAGTGTACTCTTCAAAAGCATTATCCTCCCCCCCTCCTCCTTGACAAGCATAACTTATTCTAACCAAATAATCTACTGTCCATCTTCTCTATAAATGGATTCCATAGCATTTTCACTTTAAAGGATGGCCCGAATGGAATTCCAAGATAAGCCATCAAAAAATTTCCAAGTTTACTATTACAACCATTTCAATCTGACACTCTTACCCAAGTTTACTATTAGACCTATAACAGCTTCAAAACAAATCAGCACCATTCTAATATAAAGAATTTTTTCAACATTTGCATCACGGATAAAATTCTAACATTGGCAAATAAGAGGTGAGAGATGCGAAGCCTAGTTTCTGCAACAGCTCCCACCCTGAAGTCATTAATGAAGCCTCTTTCCTCAGTTTTCTACAGCATCTTGTTCTACACCTCCATAACCAAAACAAAAGACAATGGGAATAGTGGCCATCATATCTTAGACCCCCTCAAACCACTAAAGAAACCATAACAGGGACAGTTCATTAAGACTAAGAATCAAACATTAAAAAATACAGGCACAAATCCAACCTCTCCAATTTTCATCAAATTCTTTCCATCAGAAAAAGTAGCGCAAAAGCATTACTTTGGCATCCTTTGGATAATGTATAGCTCTCTTAGGACCTACTTAGTTAGTTACATTGAATTTAGTCTTACTTTATTGTTTATTTGTTGATGGATCAATTTTATTACATCTACATAACAATGCCAAAACAGTACATTCCGGACAGGGGCGGAGCTACGTTGTACCTTGAGGGGGCCATGGCCCCCCCCAAATTTTGATTTCTTCTACTGTTAGGCTATGAGTTTGATAGCAAAAAAATAAGTAAGAGGCTATGGCCCCCTAGAAAATAATGACCAGACCCTCCAATTCTTTCTAGGATCTCTACTTAGTCCAATAGATAACCCAAGTCCTCAAATAAAATACTAGTTAGCTCTCCCAATTGTCCAAATGATTTGTTGTCAATCCAAATATCCAATAGACAATAATCCACACTCTCAAAATATCATCTTTTACCACTCATTTTCAAACAAAAATTTACTTTTTTTTTTTTTCATCATTCTCAATCTCAAGAAGCCACCTACGGGATTCTCAAAGAAAATAGAAGTTATCACTGCTACTTTTTCTCCTAATACAAGCCCACACTGCCCAATGTTTCTTTCCTCTCATTGTTGATTGCTCTAAACACATTAACAATGGTAGAAATCAAATAAACTCCTTTCATTTATAAAAAAAAAAATTCATATTTGCTTTCAGTTCCAGCTTCTTCTTGTGTCTTAGTATTTCAGGTTTGTTTGTTTCTTCAACATCATATGGGCATTTATAGATTTATGCCTTTTATATATATAGTAACGGTCATTTATATGCTTTGTTTATTAAGTTGTTCAATTTGTTGTATTGCTATATGATAATATATTATATCTCTTTCCATATCATCATTTTTTTTTAATTTGAAATTAGGAACTGAATAATTCATTAAAAAATAAGAAAATTTTCAATATTATGGATAATGATGGGTAGATGGTGCTTAAAATAATAGTATGCAAATTTTTGTATATTTGTATGGTAAAATAGATTGCCTTTTGTAACTTGGCCCCCTCAAGTACGAATTCCTAGCTACGCCCCTGATTCCGGATTTTTCTTTTTTCTATTTTTCTTTTTTCTATGAGTCTTTTTATTTTTATGACGGAGGAGAACTTCACTCAGATTAGTTGCATACTGGTAATAAACTCCTACAGGCAACCGACCCCACCCAAATGCCCATGAGTCTTATTTTGTATTTTGATTAAATTAAAATATAGATTTTGTGCAAGGTTTTACCCCCATATGCTCCACAACAGGGTCAACAGCTCAACGATCTTTTCGCTTCCTCACAGCTGCCTTGGCCGGTCTCGTCTTACCTGAAATTCAGAGCAGAGCACGTTACTTGAATGCACACATTTGCTAACAGATTTCAAAAATGTAATAAAAAATCATGGTATTTACCGTCACCGGTCCCACAACCAGGGGGATGTATGTCAATGCGCAGTGATCTTCGCAACCCATGTACCGGCTTAATATTTTCACTCTATATTTGTTCGATCTGTGCAGCCGGTTCGTCGGGGTTAGGTAGCGAATGGTCTTGGGTGGGCTCAACCTGAACAACAGGTGGGGTTGGTCAGCCAGGTGTGGGTACAAATATACAGCCACCGTCGTGGGCAGAGCCGCTGAAGAATGGGGAGACAGTCGAATGGATGGTGGGGACCGAGGGCCAGCTGGAGCACAGGATGTGTGTTCTGCACTATCGTCATGGCTAGCAGGGTGGGATGGCTGGGCAGCAGCGTCAGACGTGCATCGCGATGTCCTAACGCCATCAATGTACATGCCCCAGTCGTCCTCCAATGCCTCATCATTTGTACAAAAACAGTTGTATTTATTAAGATGACAACAAGGGATTGAGTCAAAAAATGTCTTACTATTTGCAGCGTAGATATGATTCAATGGCATTTGATCCTTTATAGGGGATTTAATTTGGGGAATGAAACCTCTCATTTACACACTCACACACACAAAATGTCATCCTAGTTGCAGCCTGATGGTTGCTTTCTTTTTCGGTGTTCTTACCTTTTATTCTGATTGAATACTTTTCCATTTGCAATGAAAGTATCAAACGTTATTTGGTCCCAAAAAACAAAATGGCTACTATTTGCTTTTTTTTTTTTTTTTGAATAATTATTTCAACTTTAACAATAAAATTTAAGAAAATTCTTGAAGGTGAGTGATAAAATGCCCACATGTTTTAGGATGGAGAAAATTGTCTGACCGAGAGTGGAGAAATATTGACACCACTATCAATTAATGCATTACTCAAAAAAATCCAAAAAAACTTTTACAACTTTATTGGAACAGTCTGCATTCATTCAACTGAAAATGGAAGAGAACAAAGTCCAAAAATAAAGCTACAACAGAGCTGAAAACACAGAGCAATTACAAAGCTGATACAATAACTATAAAACATTTTTTTTAACACAAGATTCAAAATGTATAACTACCCTAGAAACTAGAAAGTATAAAGGAGAGGTTCATTTGTAAGTAAGTTCGTAGAAACTCAGTTTGAGGGGGATCATAGAATCCAATAACTATTGTAAAGTGTAAACCTTGCATGACAAGGGCCAAATAATGCTAATGCAATCCAGATAGACCCGCACCTAGTGCTTGTCCACGGTGGTCAATCATACTATTGTAAACTGTAAACCCTACCCAATAAAACTAATGCTTAGGACACCTAAACTACCCTATATAAACCTTGTTTTGTTCATAAAATATAATAAAACATTGTTTTTAATTCATTATTGGCATATTTAATTAACTATAATGGGAAAAAAATTAAAAAACCTTTGAATTACAAAGTCCAGCATTGTTTACTTGTTTATACTCTATCATTGTTATTATTATTATTTTCTATAAATATAATTTTATGAACTTCATAATGTGATCACATCAAAGAATTTTCCTCATATAATGCTAATTTTATTGTGATTGTAGTTTATAAGGAATGAATGAAACAGGTTTGCATGTCTTACACTTCAATACATATATATTTTGCTTCGAAAAAAATGCCAAAATAATAAAGAATAAGAAGAAGAGTCAATAAGATTTTCTAGACTGTTTGTCAACTAAAATAAGTTAAAACTGTAGACTTTTTATGTTTCTGAATGTTTACCCATTCTTTGATGTCATAATGAAATACTTACAATGTAAATCCTCTACTTTATGAAAAGAAAAAGAGTATAGAGTAAACCCTTTAAGATGTCCATCCTTAATCAAGTACTTTGTTTGTTATGAGTTAAGATTTCTCTTAAATTTGACCAACGCTTATATTTAATAGTTTGGGACAAAGTGCTTATTCCCACTGGTTAATATTTAAAGTGGTTAGTTTTAATGTTTAAAGTTTGGGAGAACATTGTAACTAATTATACCATAATTAACAAAAGGAATTGCAAATTAACCCTAAAAACTCCTTACCAAACAATATATACTTCACTACTATAATACTCCTCTAAATATATTACAACTGGAAGTAGTAGAAGTGGAAGTCAGTAAGAATTGGAGGTATTAGAGTTGGAAGTTACCTGAGTCATCCTCATCCTCATGACCACCTCCACGACCTCCACTGCGTCCACGCCCTCCAGACCCACGACCTTGCCCACCACGGCCTGTGGCCTCTGTGCTCGCCTCAGTCGCTGTGGCACGCGCGTTCTCCAAGTTGGATCAGCTCAACTCTCCGACAAGATCCAGTGTACTCCTCAGGTGGTTGTACAGTTGGAGTCTGGTTCGCATTGCGATAGTAATTCCACATTCAACTCGACCTGCGAAATAAAGGAGTCATGTTAAAACTTTTCTGGTTACTTTTGCGTTGTGCAACACTATGCCTTCTTGGGCAATGATATGATTTTTGACTATATCTATTCGCAGGTAATTCATGATGCAAAGATTTGGAAAAAGATTATGCATGATGAGCTTGTTCGTATGTATATGAACATTGAAATGGCACACCAGTTCATCAGTCGTGGTTGTGACAAATGCATATCTAGTGGCAAGAAATGAAATGTTCTCTAAAATGAATGTCAAAATCTTGTGTCATCAATGGCTCCATAAAACTTAATTTTCAAAATGCATGCTGCAACACACATATATTGTGAATCCATAAAACAATCATCGAATTGTTGCCTTACTAGGATTTCCCAATACGCCGACTCGCGTGTAATGTACCGCCTGGTTGTCTCTCGGTACGACTCCATGTAAGTAGCAAGGTACGTCGTGTCCCCATCCAATGTCAGTGCATCAGCAAGATGTTCCTCTCTATGGGCCCATCGATCAATGTAGACTGCATGTTCTTGCACCCAATCCCTCTCTAGTTTACCTTGGAGGAAGATTTTGTGGAGATCAACCGACGTATCCACAATATCCGGTGGCAGTTGCTTCATCCCGAACTGACGAAACACACATTCAGGATGATGATCCTCTACTATCCAAAAATAAATCAACGGCATAGTGGCCCTCCATATATGTCGGCCGGCAGTGCAATATGGGGGCAGCGAGTCTAGGACATCCCTATACGGCTCTCAAACAACCTGGATAAATGGTCAACAAAAAACAAATCAAATACGTACTTATTTGTGTCAATCCTCAATGTGAAAATATAATACGTACAAGACCATTGAAGAACCACTTCACTAAAAATCCTAATACATTCTTGACCTATTTCCCCTTCTTTTTGGATTTGACATGGTAAGATGCACTCGGATACTAATGGTTGCACTAGCTAAAACCGAGATTCGAAATTTCGAAGGTACACAACTAAATATGTGTGGAATCAAAATGACAAACATTAGTGTAAAATTACTAATGAAGGTAATTTATATTGACTGCCCACGTTTTTTAAATGTTCGTAACCAATCCCTTGTATATCTATGGTCTAATCGACCAAAGTTACATTATTAACTATACACATGCAGTTGTTGACAACCCTACCAAGTGAAAAAAAAAATATGGAGAATTATATCCTTGTGACATGAAGCAGTAGAATACCTGGTGTGCTCGAATAGTCGACAGTGACGCACGATAGGCAGCTAGCACATGTGTGGCATGCTCTGTTGTGCTCTTTGACCCCTTCCATCTAGTAAACATACAATTTCAGACAATGCTCATTAGTTAATATCAAACAACAATGCTGCTATGAAAATACTTATTATAAATGCGTAGAAAAAATGAAGCCATTAATTAGCTTTCGTATTTTCAGTGGAAAATACTTATTAGAAATAAGTAAGGAAATACCTAAAACCTTTGGAAGGCTTAAAATTTAAATGGAAAACCTTTGCAAGGCTTAAAATTTAAATGGATCTGTAGTTACAATTGATGAAGTGTTGCAAACAAATAATTTCTAATTCATTCTTGTCAATTCTCTCCTAATTTTATGCCTTCAGATCTGAGAAGATATTAATTTCCATATGATAGGGGGAAGAAAGTGAATTAGGATGTTTTTAAGCAACATGAAAATGATATTGGAGCTATCTGGTCTAGTGGACCATGGTCTACTGCACTACATGTGAGTCAAACGCAAACAAAGGGCTTCAACTTTTTAGTTTAGATGCTCTCTCCGATGGTGATTTCAAATCCTTCATCCCCACTTGTTACTATTAAAAAAATAATTAAAAAGAAAGTCTAGACTGTGAATTTCTGAGCATACGAATATGACCAACCAGGTTTTGGCATGAACTTGAAACACTACCTACTAATCCTTAGGATGCATAGTAACCAAACAATATTACTAATAATAAAAGAGAGAGTTGAATATGTGAATTTCTGAGTTTTGGTTGTGTCTCAACATGGATCATTAAAGCATAACGAGATTACAAAGACAAGTACATAATTGATAAGAATAAATTCAGATTATAAAGAAAGGTTTTTATTGGTCAATTCATTTGAGGAACAAACACAAAAAGGTGTGCACCTTAGGGGATAAGGTGTGCACTTTTTGAGAGGCTTAGGCCCTGTTTTGTTACTGTTAGGGGTGGATTCATTTTTGTTTTTCATTGTCTGCCCAACTCATTTTATGTTTGGCATAATTTTTTGGTCTAGTTTTTGCTTCTTTTTTTTCACTTTATAATTTCCAAACCCAAAGCATAAATAGAGTGTTTTTTGATGGGAGAAGTCAGTGTTATGGAACCCACAGATCTGGTTTTTTACAAATATGCTATTGTATTCATTTTCAAGAAAATGAAAACACCAAAAAGTTGTATTCAGTTTTTGTATTAAAATCCTATTTTTTTTATACTAAAAATGAAAATTGAATACAAATATAAAGTTAACCAAGCTTTTAGTGGTGGGTCCCATGGAAAAAAAAAAAAAAAAAAAAACCGAAATACACATCTTGTTTGCCCAAACCAAACAGGCCCTTCTTATCTCATCTTCCATTTTGTGTTCATAAATCCACTCTCTCACATGCTAGACTCACAATTGCATAAATCCACTCTCTAACATGCTACATAAGATAATTTTCTCATGGAAGGAGGAGAGTGGGGTGATCCTAATTAGTAACCTATCTTCTTCCTTTTCCGATGTTCAATAATCTCATTATAATCTATATAGTAAGACATATAAACAGCACTATTTAGAAATTGGGAGACCCATTGTAAATGCATCTTTGGTAGTCAAAGAGAAGTCAATTAAGCTATATACAATTGGAAAGAGATACTTTGCTAAAGAAATGCTTGTACTATATATCTATATACTTGGATATCCCTTCTTTTCTTTGTCAAATAAAAAACATTATGGATGAATTTAAGAGATTCTAGGGCTACTATGATAGGAATGCAAGTCAGACTTTTATAGAGGTTAGATACAGGGTCTAGGCTATAAAGGTTTTACAATCTCTGACTGATTGTAATTGTTCTTCTATAGTAAGTTTTTTCCATGAGATTGGATCCTCTGGTCGTTGTGTTTCCAATGAAAAGATTCTTTATTGATTTTTCACTTTGCTACTATGGCTGAAAATATATATTTATGCTAGCCTATTTGGGGTAAATCATAACTTGTTTGTTTGAATTAATCCCCTGCTTAAGTTGTTTGAGGTAATCACTAGTAATTTTTAGTTGAGATTAATAAAAATAATTATTGTGAAGTGTTAATAGTTACCCAATTGGCACTTCCCCATGTACAAATTTTGACAATATCATATCGTATATGAAAATATAGTTGTGCATTTCAATAGATCTCATATTATGGTTAAATTATAGTAAACTCTTTGGAAAATATAATAAACACAAACAAATTCATTGTTTCATAATAATACAAATTTAGATATAAATTCTGAACAAAGTATATAAATTGGTTAACAAACAACCCGTTTTATCCTTGTTGAACAAAGAATGACCAATTTACATACTCTACCAAATGACATTATTACAAAGACTTTTTCATGAGTTAGTCAAAATTCAAAAACAAACATGCAGATCCAATTATAAACTTAAATATGATCAGTTTATATACTGTGTACATGACTTGTCGTACAACCTATTTTTATAAATTGTGGCCGAGTACATATTAAGCACTGAATGACGTGTGTGCCTCTGTGATCCCCATTGCACTAATAGATGCATCTAAGTGTTCTGTATTAGCATTATCTATTAAAAAAAAGTATTTTGTATTTGTAATTTTCGTCTGCACTCATAACAGTGTATATTGGCATGCTATCTTGTTAAGTAATCCATTAAATTAATGTCAATTAGACTTTTGGTTTGAAACAGGATTTACTGCTCGACAGCAATGTCCTTACTGAATGTATTACAAGTCGCATACATGCAGGGATTTTGACCAACTATAGACACATGCACGATGAATGCCAAATGGCATGGCAATTGTATCAAACTAATCAGATAACATACTGACTGGCAAGGGGACCTGCCTCCACCAACGATTGCGGCGGCCTCATAACAGGGCATATCAGTGGGAACGTTGAATACACCCACAGCTGCACCAACATTAGTGCTCCTCCAATCTGCTTTGCCTTCATCTCCGATGCCTTGCATAAGTGCCTATATAGCCAGGCTAATGCTCCACTACCCCAACTATACCTCTTCGCGTTGCTGATTGGGTTCAGGAACTGTATAGGCATCACCGACACCCGGTCTGCCGACTTGTCCATAAACAGAATGGACCCCAACCACACGAGTATGTGATAGCGCGCATGTTGTTGCACTACCTCATCAGTAGCATCTGCAGCTAGGGGACCTCTAAATCGTGCCTTCAACCAGCTGACTCTTATCCTCGCCCCAGCAAGGATAGACTTGTTCTGATGGAGAGGCGGTATCGAGTCTAGAGGACGATGACCCAGTAACTGATGACACAACCCAGGCCAATCCATCCTGACACTCCCAGTCACTGGCAACCCATCAACAGGAACCCCTAGCATCACCTCGATATCTTGCAAGGTGATGCCCATCTCTCCATGCAGTAGGTGGAATGTGTGCGTCTCCGGACACCAACGCTCGACCATTGCTGTGATCAATGCGTGATCCACTTCCAAGTTTGGAACCTTGAATAACCCTTCAAAACTTGCCTCAGTTATGTAGCGAGCAATTCGTGGGTCTAGCCCATGCCGAGGTAACTTGCAAGATCGATGTCTGCACTTTAGCACGCCTGGCACTACCTGCACACGAAAGAGCATTGTCTTAGGATAGTGCATTGTCTTAAAATAGTGCACATGAAATAACTCTAAGAATGCTACATAATAATAATATGCAAGAAACAGTAGGCTAACTACTTAGTTACGAACAATTTGCACTAGTTATTCACTCTAACTGTTGAATGTGCAAGAAACAGTCGGCTAACTAGTTATTCACAATAGCTCAATAGCAGATAGGATCAATTCAAGATCAATGACATTGTTTAAAATTAGCACTAAGCTGATGGGCATTATGTTTTGAAATGAATGAACAAAGTGCCTCACTATGTCAAATGGAGTAGGGAATTAGGAATCAAAGTCAGTTCTCTTATGTGTAGCCACGCTTAATTGTGTGTTCACATTTGGAAAAATAATTCATGTGGATTCTATTTTAATTGATTCTATAGCTTCTAAATGAGATCTAATGACTTTGAATATTTCTGCTCCATACCATTTTCTTGATGCTGTCCCCAAAAGGGTGTTTTTAAATTCAGGATTATTTCTGCTTCATACCATTTTCTCTTTGGATTAAATAAAATTCTGCCTAAACCAAAAGAGAAATGCTACCATGTCCAACATCTATTTACAAATAATCAAAGAAGCCTACAGAAATAAAAAGAAATAATTTCGACATGTCCAAAGTTCAGTACAACTACGTACTTGACCGGCAGGCGTCTCCCACAGCGCCGTGGATCGATGACTCGGCTGCTACGTCAACTGTGTACCAACCATGGGTCCAGGATTCACATTTTGTCGTTGCTGCATATCTGACACGCATGCAAGCATGTTAGACACGTAGGTCTATGTTTAATAGTGAAGAAAAGCTTGGCATTTGCAAGCAAACACGATCAAGTAATTGAATGTTCTAGAACAAACTCACAGAAACAAATAGAGAGACAGAGAAAGTGAAAGAGAAACAGAGTGAGAGAGAGATTCGACAGAAAATTGAAAACGTATAATTGCTCAACTGAATTATACATAATGCATATATATATATATACACACACACATTGATTTTCAATCCATTTAATCACATTTAGAGTCAGAGTTAAAGTAAAACACTAAAATATAAAACAGCTACCCTGAGCATATATGCCTAACTTCATCCTAATGTTCATGGCGGCAACGCATAAACAAAAAGGACACATAGTTGCAGAATGTATAAGCAACCTAACCAACCAACCAACGTCAAAATCAATGTCTAAATCAAACAAAGTAAACCAACAAATGAACACAGCAAACTGCAAACCAAAGAATCAATTAAGCACCACAAAAAACACCATTGTAAAACACAAAAACATAGCCCTAAGGTTAAAAGGTACCCAATTACCCCTAAACAAGTCCTACCACCCATCAATAGTAGAATGTCCCTTCTTTAACCAAACTGTAAAGTTCTTTCCTTTTACTTGTTCCCCTAATCTTTAAGTTTTTTCTGTACTTGACATCACATTCTAAAAGAAATTTTATTTCATAAAGCAAGAAGTGAAAAGGGTTCATTGTAGTGGCTAGTAAGGTGTGTTTTCAACAAAAATGGGGAGACAAACCTAGAAGTAGGTAAAGGTGCCATTACAGACTCTAGTGCAATGGAAATCTCACTCACAAGCACAGCTTTGGAGGCAACTAATAATAATCAAATTAATATTGAGCTTAATTAAATGGATTAAACTATTGTCAAACCTATACCATCAAATGATTGTGTGTGCATAGTTATGTGTCAAATGAACATTGAATTGGTGACCATAACAGTCCAAGAGCTTTGCTTTCTTTTCTTTTGGGTTTTTTTTCTTAATATGTTTTTATGAACCCCACAGTCCAAGAGTTAACAATTTTGAGATTATGGATACAAACGAGATAGAAGTGGAAAAAGAATTCTTAAATTTTTGCAAGAAGAGAACAAAAGATTATCTAGCATTTTTCTATAAAAGCCACAAGCCTTACAAAAAGAAATCAAATTTTCTTTTACCGTAGACAGAATTCAAGAACTGCAAAGTCGATTATGTACATAAAATTTATGAAACCTACAAATTAAATATTTTGTTAATATTAGAAGTCAATTATATTTTTATTGGTCAAGTCTTGGTCATAAATTAGGTTATTAGTAATTCATTTATTTTCTTCCAATAAAGCACATTTTTCTAAATCAATAGTTGGCTTTCCTAAGTCAACTAGAAATAGGGTCAAGGTAGTTTAAGGTGCCAAGGCCTTATATCACCCGAGGCCCTAAGGTATGAGGCAACAAGGCCTTTGGTGCAGCCAAGGTCAGCCCATTCCAGAAGACCTGGAATTTACCAAATTGTCGTTACTATGGGAGAACTTAATTAAAAGCAATCCAACAGGGAAAAATTTCAAAACAAACAATCAAATAATAGTCAATTCAACTTTAGATTGACCAAGGAAGGTCCCAAGAAAACCCTTCATCATTTGAAACATCCCATATTAAAAAGTCTTTAAAGGAAACTGCAATCATATAAGAGTCAATTCAACTTTAGACTAAGAAAGGTCCCAATAGAACTCTTCATCATCTGAAACATCCCAAATTAAAAAACTCTTTATTGCAATTTTCCATCTGCATCAAATTTTAGCATCAAAGCTTGTTCTACATCATTCACACAAAATAAGAACAGCAATTCACATTCCATTCTTTTCCATTAATTAAATTATATATGAATTCCCATTCAAAAGCCTAAACCTTTATACCCACAAAAAAATAATTCTGACACAGACAAATCAATACCTCCACCAATACCCTTGGGAAATAAGTATAGGAGGCCAAACCACCAACAAAAAAAAAAAAAAAACACAAAGCCTTAGATCCGTCGAAAGCACCCTAGAAGCAACGACACCTGAAAACAGTTGGCTTTTCAGAGGATTTACTATTTCCATTCCCAAAGCCACCACAAATCTTAATGCTCCCTAACCTAACCCAACCTATTACGAAAGGATTGGGTGACCCTAAAAGGCCACTAAGTTCCCTTTTCAACCCCAAATGTAATAGATGATAATAATAATAATTTGATGTACTTAGTCAACAAACATAACCCACAAATGACTGATAACCCACAAATGACTGCTAATCCGACACAACACTGAAGCTTGAATGGGCTTTAATACCAAATTTGATGTAGGATTTTTAGGAATTTCAGCACTAAACTAGATTCTCTAATAAGATTAATTAAATAGAAAAAAATAGAGAAAAGATCAAGAAACAGAGTGAAAGACAGACAGAGAGAAAAGAACCAAAAACAGTAGATATGCAGGGCATTTATGACTTCAATTTAGTTCAGTGATAGTTGTCAGTTGGCATGATGTGCAATAATCTCCCTCTAAAACCTGAAATTTCGAACTATGCAAGTGTGGGGCTTTATGTATTCTTTTTATGAAAATAAGAGTACATAAATATATAAAAGTATTAATTGGCTATATTGAAATAAACCAATAGCTTCTCAATTCAAGATCATTCAGCATTGAATTAAAAAGGAAATTTCCCTATTTCAAAATCATGACATAACTTATGACATAATTTGTTGAAATTATAGAGTTTGATTTGATACACTTTCAAACTATATGAATTAAAAAGCAATTTTCCCTAACAATCAACACTGTTGTCATGCCAACTGTATTTTACATGAATTTGTGCCCTAGCGTTGCATCAAAACCCAGTTCAAAATGAAACTCAACAAAGGTAAAATAGCAACAATAATAATGAATAGAGATAGAGAAAAATCTAACAGAGAAAAACTTAAGAAGCCACACTCAAATCGGAGTACATGCACAAGCAACACTTTACTCAGATTACATGCAAAGGAAAAAAAAAAACATTTTAAACTCAGCATTTAGAAATTACCTTAATAAGTTTTTAATCCTCTAACTCTGAAGAGTGGGTTGAGCTTTGGCTATGGTGAGAGTGAAAAGCTGTGGGTTTGGGCGTGGGTTAGGATTGAGCTTCGAAAAGGGTCTACTGAACGGCTTGGTTTAGGTACGGATCGGACTTAGGGCTTGAACTTGGGAAGGGTCTACTGAACGGACTGAGGCTGGGTATAGATCGAACTAAGGAAGGGAGAGAAACTATTGAGGAAGGGAGACAAACAGTTTCGGAGACGTTACATTCAAAATACCTCTTAATCCTGTCAGTAACTCGGTTTCCCCATTGCCGAGTTATAAACAGTAACGCAGGAATATTTTATTCCCAAAAGGCACGCTGGATCACCACGGTGGCAGGCAGTTGTGTAGAACTAGGCTTTGCAATAGTCGAGTTACTTAAATAACTCGATTACTGTTAGATCGAGTATCGAAACAGGGGCACGCCCCTGTATAATTTCGAAACAGGAGCATAATGCCAAATATTTCGCCCAATCAGGGCAAAAGGCTAGAATCTCCTAGCTTAAACAGCCAAAAAATCTCCAAGACAACTAGTACAAAAGCCAATATTTTATCCAATATGTTTTAGAGTAGTATCTGTACTGATTTGATAGCTAGTTCAATACATACCATTGGTACAACCAATATCGTATCTTCCTCGTAAGTCAAGGGTTTTCATAGCAACCCAAAGCCGAACATCGCTCAGCTCAAATGTTGATAGCCATGACCATCGTCAGTTGTCTTCTCTATGGCACTTTCCCACTCCAGGTTTTTTTTTTTTTTTTTTTTGCATTGATTCCGGGGTCCATTTTTCTATTTGAGGCTCCCAAATCCAACGACTTGGTCCATCACTAATTCTTTTTGGGTTCAATTTATGCGAAAATCACCAATTCACTCACATGCTTTATCAAAATGTTATCTTTTGCCAATATAATTTAGGTCATTAATGTAGTCTCCCTCCAACCATAATAGCCTCTCTTAACTCTTTGGTCATTAGTGCATCCGTTCTTAGGCCCTAGTAATTGTTTTTTGACATTCATACATTATCATTGTCCGCTGCCATCACCAACATTTTGCTTGATTCATTCCACATTCTGCCTAACCCGTATCTACATCCAATTCGGTCACTCAGGGTAATTTCAAGGCATCTTCACTAGCTTACATTTCAAACTCAAGATATCATTAGACTTCTACCTTGAGTTTGAGGGGGATGTTAGTGTATAATGTATCACATTTAGACTATGTTGATATGCTTGATTGACTAAATCAAGGAATATTGATTATCCTTGATTTTAGTTCAATTAAGGGATTCTCCTGGTCAACTTCTGTGTGCCTGTGTGTAGGGTTCACCGTAAAATAACAATTTTGAATAGTAAAGATGTATTCAGCATTCACTAAGAGTTTTCTGTCAAGTCAAAAACCATGTAATTTTTCTTACTTCTGTTCTCTCCTCCTCACCCTGCGTCTTTTATTTTAACATTTGACTCTGTATGTTTGTCATAAGAGACATTTTCTCTTGGTATGTTTGTCACAAAAGATTGGCGAAACTACACCGTTAGTCCTTGAAGTTTATGAACTAAGTGCTTTTGATCTCTCAAGTTTTAAATGAGCACAATTGATCCCTAAAATTTAAAATTTAAGTTTTATTAGTCCTTCCATTAACATGTGTTAGTTTTTTTGCCTATGTGTCTAATGTAGCATTTTTTTTGGGTAATTACATTTTCTTCCCTTGAGGTTTGGAAATGACACTCTACCCCAAACTTGAGAAAAAAAAAAACAACACTTTCCCCCCTTAACATCCAATTGACCAACTTTGTTAAATTAATATTATTTTTTTTTTTTTTTTGTAGAAATATTAAGAATGTTTTGTATTAACCTACCATTTGCTTAAGGGCATGTTTCCAAAATTATCTTATTTCATAATTAAAATTCATTATTTCAAAGTTTTAATTGAAGTGTATTTTAAATTATTAAGTGTGAATTTTGCTTTTTTTTCTTATTTTCTTTTTTCAATGGGTTATGAAGAGATTTTCTGTTGCAACTATTTTTTGGTACTTGATAAATTTTGCATTTTATTCTAAATTTAGTAACCATGATTAAATTTTTTTAAAGAAATTCTTATAAAATTTAGAATATTTTATTATTAATATAAACAAAGGGGGAGAGTGTGTTAATTTCTTTAAATTTCAAGGGAATGGAATGTTTTTTCCGTTTAAGGTTTGGAATGGAATTTCATTCTCCCAAACTTTAAGGAAAAAAAGTGTAATTACCCTGCATTTTTTGAATGATATGGCAAATGTCATAGTTGTGCTACATCAATTATTTAATAACTAAATTTCCCAATAAGATTTAGTTTTATTCGTTATTTTAATTTTACAAAACTAAACACTAATAAGAATTTAAAAATTGGGAAAAGAAAAAGAAAAGCCCAATCTCATCGTTGATTCCAAATTTCTTCCATTGAATTGAAACAAGTAGCAGTAGGCGGCAATGGAGAGAGGTTTGTGTTTTGCTGGAGGTGCTAGTCAAGCAAAAGGTCAAAGGGAGAAGTGTTTACAAGAATTAGCTATAGGAGATGATGAAGCTGAATCCCCAATTGTTGTGCATTTCGAGATTGGTGCCGTTTGTAAGGAAGAAGTATAGAGTCGACGATGAGATTAGGGATCTTTTAAGATTTGGATGCTTTAGTTTATTTTTGTTTTCATTTATTCTAATTAGTGTTTGATTTTTTTAAAATAAAATGAATCATTAAATTTTTTTTTTAGGAACGATAAATAAAATGAAACCAAATCTGATGTGGCGATTCAGTTTTTATGGTAACTGACATGGCACAATTATGACATTTTCCATGTCATTGAAAAAATATCCCACCCCACCGCGCACTCTTGATGTGGTGGTCACTTCACAAGTATAAGTGCTTGTGGAGTGTGAGGGGTAAAGATCGGGATTCAAATCTATAGGAGGGAGCTTCACACACATATACACTTAGATTATACTAAACTAGAAATTCTATCTTGTATAAAAAAAATGTCCCATCGATGCTCTATTGGACACACAGACAAAAAAACTAATGGAAGAACCAATTGTACTCATTTTAAAACTTGAGGGATATATAGGAGGGAGCTTTACACACATATACACTTAGATTATGCTAGACTAGAAATTTTATCTTGTATAAAAAAATAAATAAATAAAAAAAGTGTCCCACCAATGCTCTATTGGACACACAGGCAAAAAAATTAATGGAAGAACCAATTGTACTCATTTTAAAACTTGAGGGACAAATTGCACTCATTCAAAACTTGACGAATCAAAAACGCTCAATAGATAAATTTGAGGGACTAATATTATTGTTTTGCCTAAAAGATTCATTTTCTGACTTGTAGCAAGGTGGCTATATGATTATTGAAAAGTTTAAAATGTATATGGAGGTTAACTAACAGTAAAACTAGGGATGGCAACATTTGACATGATCCGCGAACCCAATACGACACGACACTAAATTAGCAAGTTATGAGTTGAGGCTTAATGGGTTTGGGTAATATTCGGGTTGACATGACTGACCCGTTTAATAAACGGGTTGAGTTAGTGTTTAACATATAGAACTTGTTTGACCTGTCTGACCCGTTTAATTAAATGACATTTTACCAATATACCCTTCAAACTTTAGGTATATTAAATTATTAGTTGTGGGGGTTTATTTCTTTGACATATTGTGATTAATTATTTATGATATTGGGATATGCTTTAATTTTGAATAATTATTTGTAATGCAGTTACTCTTTATTTCTGAATTTTATATTAAAAATATTAATCTGTTTGTTTTTTATAATTTTTTTTTTTCATTTTGATAAAATCTGATAAACAGGTTGATACAACTATCCCATTTAATAAATGGGTCATGTTAGGGTTGAGGAATCTTGACCTATTTAATAAACATGTCAGGTTAGTGTTGACCTAAATAGTCGAATACTCATGAGTTGACAAGATGCAAACCCGACACGTGAACACGAATTGCCACCCCTAAGTAAAACTTGCACAAATTTTTTGAACACCCAATCTAGTGACACTGTAGAAAAAATGAAAAACATTTATTAAAAAAAACCTGATATTTTTCATACACTTTTTCGGAAACCACACACAAACCGATTGTAAATTTTTTTATTTTATTTTATAGAGGTGATTATTAAAAATTGAAGGAACACAAAAATGATAAACACCAAGACAAGAAGTAGAGTATTAAGAAATCAAACTAACTGTCACCCCCAAACGCCATAGATTTCGTAGAGATTCTTGGTGAAAACAAAACAACATGAACTTTTGGTTTAACGAAAATATCAAGCTAAGAAAGAAATTATGCCAAAGAGTTACATCTTGAGAGTGAGAGTGAGAGAGAGCACTCAAAGAAATTATGCCAAAGAGTTACATCTTATGATTTTATTGTGAAAGTATTATGAAAATAACATTTCTTAATATTAAAGTGTTTTTCTTTCTCATACAAACTAACTGTTTAGGCTCAACAAAGGACAAAAGCTATACCAAACCAAACTTCAGTAAAAATAATAATAATAATAATAATAATAATAATAATAAAGAAACCATGGTTTTAAAAATTAGTACGGTTAAAGAATCGAAAAAAAAAAAAAAAGGATTGGTTACCAGCTTTTTGGTCCAACCGAGGTCCAACCGATAGTCCAACTGATGACATCATAAATAATTTAATTAATAATTTTTAAAATTATATAAATAAATAATAATTTTTTATATACTAATTCACAAATAAAGTATTAGCATTAGACCCGCTTGCTAAGCATTTTTTTTTCATATAATAGTAAATATATATCAATTTAAGAGTAATAATAGGTAATAAAGTGAATTTTATGTAGTAATTAATAAAATAATATTTTTACTAATTGCTATTATAAAGCCAAGTAAATTAATGAATTTAATATAGCTTAAAAGGAAAATCATAATAAAAGAGATTTTATGTTTATTTACTTATTTTTTTAAAAAATTCAAATTTGGTTTCTTTGGTAAATAAATGAATGAATAAGTTACTTGGGAGTTAGGATATATATAATTTATAGTCATGAAGCTTCTTGGAAGCTCAACTCTCACCAATTACCCACGTACTTTCACTCTTAGGGTCTATTTAGGATCCACTTATTTTGCCGAAACTAAAAACTTTTTGCAGAAAGTACTATAGATAAAGGTAAAAATTAGTTGAAATAGTATAGTAGGACCCATAAATAGTACCAAAAAGTGCAGTAGAGCCCATAAATAGTAACAAATATAAACTAAATAGTTAAATAACCTGACTTTTAAATTTTTGCCAAACACCCACTTAATATAATAATATCACTCTCATCTTCAAGTCTCATAAAAGTTCTACTTTATCTGTCTAAAAGTTCCAGAGGCACAAAAGGCAGTAACAGCATAGTAAGTTCCACTTTATCTCTAGAAGTTCCAAAGGCACAAAAGGCAGTAACAACATCGTCTACCAAGAGGTAGTAAGTTCCACTTTATTTTTTCTTATTTTTAGGTTTTAAGCCATAATCGGACTAGATTAATAACCAATTTTGGGTTGAACCGATAGGACCGGCCGGTCCTATCCGATTTTTAAAACCATAAAAAAAAAATTAAACAAAACAAAACAAAAGCTACACCCTACCGTAGAAAAGCTATTCACACTTTTTTATATAAATAGCCTTTCCATGAGAGAGAGGAGCCTTTTCTTTTTAGATGCAACTTTTTTTAGAAGAATTTTTAGATGCAACTTAGATTTTATTTTATTATTATTTTCTTTGTTTTTTTTAAGAGAGATGCAACTTGAAATTTGCACAGCCTAAGATACTTTGAAATTTGCAACTTATCTCTTGCTTTTAGCTCTCAAAATTGCAATCATCTCTAGCTCTCAATCTCCCTCACAAATGGAGCAAGAGAACCACCCCAATGTCACAAACGTAGCACTAAACGTAACAGGCATGGCTGGCTTGAGCTTAGCAAAAGCCTTAAAAAGCCCCAATGCCCTTGGTAGCCCGTGGCAAGTCTATGGCACGGCTAGGCGCCCCGAGCCGAGCTGGTTCCCGTCCTCCATCGTTGACAAATGCATCACCTTCGACGCCACAAACACCGACGACACACATGACAAGCTTGCCCACATAGCTAACAAGGTCACCCACGTCTTTTGGGTAGCCATCCAAGTACGTGAAAATGAAGAAGCTAATGCAGCCATGCTAACCAATGTGCTCAATGTCCTAAAATCAGGTCCAACTTCACAGCTCAGCCACATAACCCTTCAAACAGGCACTCAACATTACATGGGCCCAGTCCATGATCTAGCCCATTCTGCCCACCTCATCCCTCATGGGCCACCATTCATTGAAGACTTGCCCCGCCTTTCATACCCAAACTTTTACTACGCGCTTGAAGACCTTGTGGCATCACATGCGCCATCATTGACCTATTCCGTGCACCGCTCATCTATCATAATCGGTGCATCTTCAAGAAGCATGTACAACGCATTGCTGACGATGGCCGTGTATGCAACTATATGCCGACATGAGAGCATGGCGTTTAGGTTTCCGGGTACACATTACACGTGGGAGCATTTTTGTGACATGTCAGACACACGTGTACTGGCAAAGCAACATATATGGGCAGCTGTTACAGAGAAGGCTAAGAAACAAGCCTTTAATTGCACCAATGGTGATGTTTTTACATGGAAGAGTTTTTGGAAAGTGTTGTGTGAAATATTTAATGTTGAATTTGTGCCATTTGATGAGGCTGAAGAGTTTGATTTTGTGGGGATGATGGAAGCTAAAGGAAAAGTTTGGGATGAGATTGTGGAAAAATATGGGCTTTACAAGACGCAATTGAATGAGATTTGTTGTTTTGTTGCAATTAAAAATGTTTTACATTTTGGGTTTCAACATGTTTGTAGCATGAATGAGAGTCGTGAATTTGGGCTTTTTGGGTATGCAGACTAGGGTTGTCCAAGGGTCCAGGACCCAACCAAACCGCTCGAATCCAACCGATCTGAAGCCCAACGAGTCAACCCGAAGCCCATGGCAGGTCGGATTCGGGTCCTTCTCTAATAAAACCTGAGTATTTGGTTTGAGTAGTGGGTTAAGGGTTTAAAAACCAGTATAACCTGACCCGACCGAAGTTTTAGAGTAAAAAAAAAAAAATTTATAACTCGGTTCTTTTGAGGTGAGCACGTGTGAGACTGAGGATGATAAGACTGAGCACTACCTAATTGAGAACTACACGGCATCTAGAGTCATTCTACCACACAAAAGCAAAGATCAAATCACTAAAGCAAATATCAAATCACCTGAACTTCAGAATAATCAGAATAGCTAAAAGCCTAAAATTGAAATGGCCTCAATGTTCAATCCCATCAGACTTCTCCCTATACTCGGTATGACTGTATCTCACTCTTTCATAATTCAAAATCTCACTCTCAATATCAGTCTCCATTCTCTCTACTCTCAATCTTAACTCTCAAGTCTCTCTAGTCTCAATCTTAGTCTCCATTCTCTCTGCTCTCAATCTCAAGTCACTAGTCTCAACCCTTCACTCTATACCCTCCACAATCCACACTCCTTTCCAAACCCTAGCTGTTGCCGCCGCCACCTCATTGCCACAGTCACGGCTTCGCCTCACTTTCCACCATGGGTTAAGCCTTCTCATGCTCAGTTGCTCACGAATCAGCTTCTTAGTCTCAAGACTCTCAACCTCAGGTATATTTTCTTCCTTTTTCATCTATCTTTTTCTCTATTTTGAGATATGGGCTTTTCATCTTCTTTAATTTTTTTAGATATGGGTTTTTAATCTTGTTCAATTTATTGAAAATTAGGGGTTCATCTTGTTCAATTTATTGAAAACTTAAATATCAATTTATTGAGATTGCTTAGTTGTACTGCCCTAGAGTTGCATGTGCTTGATTCTATACTTTTCTATTTGATTCAAAGATTAGGGGACCAAAACAGACCAAGTGATTGGATTCAAATATAAAACCCTAATTGTCTTGATTTGATTTGTTAGGTCAAAGATGAACCCCTAATTTTATTCCTTGTTTTGTGTTTTTTTTTTTTTTTTTTGAATGAGCAATAAGTCTATCTTCACTGTTAAAAAAAAAAGATGACCTCCCCTAATTTTAAAAGATGAAATCCTAACACATCTTTATTTTGTTTATTTGATTGTATGTTATTGCTAATTTGTTTGATTCATTTTGTTTTCCTAATTTAAAAAATTGAAACCCTAATTTTATACAAGAGTTGAAATTTGTTCAAGTAGGCTACTCTTTAACTTATTGTTGTTTGTTTGTTACTTTGTTGCTGCTTTGACCTATTGTTGTTGTTGTGTCACTTGTGTGTGTTCTTGTTACTGGTTTAGTAGTATCATTGTTATGGTAATTTGCTAATGCATAAATTTGATGTCTTTAGGTTATGGAACCATCTGGTGATGCACCCCCTTCTCAAACAACACCTACTGCCCAAGTTGAACCTGTTGCCCAAGTTGTACCTACTGTCACTCCAACTTATGTTGAAGTTCCCCCACTTCCACCTAAAGGTAAAGACAAGGTGTGTAATAATAGAAAAAAGTCTATTGCTTGGGACCATTTTGAAAAAGTAGATATTGGTGAGGGTCATTTTAAGGCTATTTGCAAGTATTGTCAAAAAACTTATCTAGCTGATAGTAAAGGGCATGATACTGCTAATTTATTGAATTATACGCCAGTTTGTGTCAAGAACCCTAATAGAGATACACGTAAAGGGCAACAAACCTTAGCGTTTGAACCCAAAATGGATGGGGAGGAAGGGTTTCAGCTTGTACCAACAACCTTTACTGTTGAGGCTTCTAGAAAGGCATTCGCTAAAATGGTTATAATAGATGAGTTGCCTTTTAGGTTTGTTGAAGGGTACGGGTTTCAAAGATATTCGACAACCTTACAACCTAAGTTGCGAATTAGGGATATCCCATCTCGTCAAACTGTGGCTAGGGATGTAATTGGCATTTATGGTGTTGAGAGAGAGAAACTAAAAGGGGTCTTGAAGTGCCGTAGGGTGTGTCTTATTACAGACACATGGACTAGTATTCAAAATCTGCAAATTTATTGAATCATACGCCAGTTTGTGTTAAGAACCCTAATTAAGATACACATAAAGGGCAACAAACCTTAGCGTTTGAACCCAAAATGGATGGGGAGGAAGGATTTCAGCTTGTACCAACAACCTTTACTATTAAGGCTTCTAGAAAGGCATTCGCTGAAATGGTTATAATAGATGAGTTGCCTTTTAGGTTTGTTGAAGGGTATGGGTTTCAAAGATATTCGACAACCTTATAGCCTAAGTTGCGAATTAGGGATATCTCATCTCGTCAAAATGTGGCTAGAGATGTGATTGGCATTTATGGTGTTGAGAGAGAGAAACTAAGGGGGGCCTTGAAGGGTCATAGGGTGTGTCTTACTACGAACACATAAACTAGTATTCAAAATCTGAATTATATGTCCTTTACAGGTCATTTTATTGATGATGATTGGAAGTTGCATAAGAGAATTTTTAATTTTTGTCAAGTTGAAGACCATAAGGGGGAGACTATAGGTAGAAAGATTGAGATGTGTTTGAGTGAGTGAGGTATTAATGGCATATTTACTTTAACAGTGGACTACGCTAGCTCAAATGGTGTCAACATTAAGTTTTTACAAACTGTAACTAAAGATTGGGAGGGGACTATTTTAGAGCATGAGTTCTTACACATAAAGTATTGTGCACATATCCTAATTGTGGGGGATGGTATGAGAGAAATTAATGCATCCATTGCTAAGGTACGTGAAGCTATGAGGTATGTGAAGTCCTCACCAAATAGGAATAAAACTTTTATGGGTTTTGTGGAGAGATTAGGTATTGAGTATAAGTCTCTTCTTTGTCTAGATGTACCAACTAGGTGAAACTCTACCTACCTCATGTTAGAAACTGCACAAAATTTGAGAAAGTGTTCATACGAATGGACTTTGAGGATGATAGTTATTCTTCATACTTTATAAACAAGGAGAATAGTGGTGGTATGGGATCTCCTAGTGGTATTGATTACCAAAATTGTAGGACATTTGTGGGTTTTTGGAAGCTTTTTTACAATGCAACGAAAAAGTTTTCAGGTTCTTTGTATGTTACTGCAAACACATTTTTTGATGAGATGTTTGTCATTCAAGAGAATATTTCCCATTTAAGTAAATCTCAAAACCACCTCTTGAAAAACATGGCAACTAAAATGGAATCTAAGTTTGATAAGTATTGGGGGAAAAGGGATAAAATTAATTATCTCTTGTATGTGGTTGTAGTTTTTGATCCAAGAAAGAAGTTGAGGTTTTTGAAGTTTTGTTTTTCTGAAATTTATGGGATTGAAGTGGCTAATGAGATGATTTAATTGGTGAGGGGTTCCTTGGTCAAGTTGTATGATTATTACTCTTGTGTTGATTCACCAAATGTACAAGTACCAAGTGGGAGTGAGAGGACACACATAAAAGGTGAGTTAATTGGTTGTAGCGATCCATGTGCAATGGTTAATTCTAGGTTTGAGCATTTCTTTGAAGTTGAGCAATCCATAGGGTGTAGCAATGAGATTGACAAATATTTGGTTGAAAATTGTGAAAGTAGAAAGGGGGATGTGAAATTTGAGATATTGTGGTGGTGGAAGGCCAATTCAAATAGGTATCAAGTGCTGTCCAAATTGACTAGGGATGTTTTGGCTGTACATGTTTCTACTGTTGCTTCTGAGTCAACGTTTAGTATTGGAGGACGCATACTTGATCCATTTCGGAGTTCACTATCTCCACTCATTGTTCAAAATCTTGTTTGTGCACAAGATTGGCTTCAAGCCTTGGTTCCAATTTCTTTTTGCAAATCAAAGGATGAGTTAGAGGCCTTGGAAGATGAATTTCATGATTTAAGTAAATATGTTAACTTCTAAACTTTTTGTCTATTAAGTGCTATTAAATGTTTCTTATGCAAATGAAATTTAATCCAATAGCCTTCATTTCTTTCTCTTTTCTAGTTAATACGTCAAGCAACAAGAAGTGGTGGAAGTTCAAGCTCAAGCAAAGGTATCTCAATTAGTGTTGATGACTAAAGTTTCTACCCTTACTATTATTTCTATTGAGTATGGTTCTGCCCTCTCTATTGTTTTGGTTATTACTATTCTGTATTTTTTGGTCTTGTTCTTATATTTCTATTGATAAATATCTTTTTGCCCATTTTCTTGTAGGAGGAAAGACACATTTTGTATAGGAGGCAGATTTTTGGATACATTTAGGAAGTTCTTTTGGACATAGTGCTTTTCTAACTTATAATTTATAAATCAACTCTTGCTTATAGGAAAGAAAACTTATTAAGTTTATAAGTTTTCTTTTCTATAAGTCATGGACTTAACTATAGGGTAGTTGCTCTTTAATGCTTTAGAAAAGCTATTTTTTGGAAATACTTAGGTATTTCATAATTGTAACTAATTATAACTAGCTACTGCCTTGGTAGTTTACTGCCTTACACACTTGTAGTAACTACCTTTCTGCCTTCTTTGACTCTATGGAAATATTGCAAGATGCTCTTATTACCTTTTGTTGCCATACTTGTGGTGTGGTTGTAATTGATTTATTTGTCAGAATTTGTTTGCTGGCTTGTGTAAGTTGTGTTACATGTATGGAATGGTTGGCACAACTTGGCAGGTTTAATAAGCTGAGATGTGCTTTTGTGGTTATTAGACTTTCTTGATTTGCTTTTGGATTTTTAAGGTACTGCCCAAGTCTTAATGCTAAGGCATTTTGAAAAAAAAATTCTTCCTTGTATTGTGTGGTTTTAACAGGTGGTTAGAAGGTGATATTATGTGTGTTTTTATGTACTGCCCAGGTCTTAAGGCTAAGGCATTTTGAAAAATATTTCTTTCTTGTATTGTGGTTTTAACAAGTGGTTAAAAAGTGATATTATGTGTGTTTTTATGTGCTTACTAATTGCCCAGATTTT
Source organism: Castanea sativa (assembly GCF_040712315.1). Lineage (NCBI taxonomy): Eukaryota > Viridiplantae > Streptophyta > Magnoliopsida > Fagales > Fagaceae > Castanea > Castanea sativa. The sequence goes on from NC_134014.1 coordinate 12,145,077, forward strand.
TACTTGTTATTTACAGTATTTGCTATCATTATATGTGAGCTAAAAACATTAAGTTTGTACTGATAAGGCTTGGAGGCCCAAAAGATTCAAAGTTGTGTAATGGCATACAAGTTGAGCTTGAAGGCCCAATTTGAAATAAAGGATGTGAAAAGAGGCCCATATGATATATATACATGATTCAAATATATATAAATCTTTGTTAAAAGTAAGCCCATTATTTTGGGCCCAAAAGGCCTATCAAAAATTGAGTTAAAAAAATTCATGCAAATTCACAAATTTAGCCCAATTTGAAGCCCAAACCCACCTTCCCAACGAATCTGACCCGTTCAACCGATGACCCGAACCGCCGGGTCTGACCCATATATCAAGTCGGTTGTGGGTCACACTTTTGGTAACCCGATCCAATCGGGTCAAGTCCAGGTCAAGCCCAAACTTGACCCGACCCAACCCGTGGATAGCCCTAATGCAGACACACTAAAGAGTGTTGGGATGTGAGTTGAGAGACTCAGAAAGATGAAGATTATACCTTCAAGGTAAGGTTAATTACAACCAACTTTTTTTTTTTTTGGCTCTCGTACAATGTATCCTTAAGGCTTTCAACCAAAGATTAATCATTGTTCGCGCTGGGTGGACCCACGAAGGGGTAAAGCGCTGACTCAGGAAATTCTTTTCAAAGTGCAAGTAACCGGACTCGAATTGGGGAGCACATCCAGTCGAACTTGGTACATGCACCTTGAGACCGAGAGCTCAACCAACTCGGCCAACCCCCTGGGTTAATTACAACCAACTTTGTTATTACTACATGATGTTTTTTATGATGTGCAAGTACATTATAATTTGATTTTTAAATAATTTGTAAGAAACTTTCATTAAGATTCTTGAATGTACTCATTTTGTGGTATAATATTATAAACTATGTTGTTTTTGGTGGGGTATAAAATGTTTTTTTCAAAATTGTTTTAATTATTTTTCCGTGTTTGGAGACATAAGTAAGTAGAATAAAATATCATTAAAAGAGAGAAAAAAAAATAGGATGCATATATATTTGCAGAATGAAAAACATAAATGGCTAAGAGCATATCTAAGCATATGGTATATTGCTTGAATAAATTAAAAGTTATTTAATTATGCTTAGAAGATAGAATTTCAATATCCTTAGCATGCTATATAAGTAAAGTTTTTGCTTTTATATATAGGAAAAATTACAGAATAGATCTAAAAGAAAACTAATTAGGTTAAGAGTTCATTTTTTATTTTTAAAGGAAATTCTCATAAGCGAGAGACAATTAGACAATTAGAAAAGATGAATATGGATGAAGATGAGAATGAGAAAACGAGGGGAGAGGGGGGGGTGGAGATATTAGGAGTTTTAGAACCGGAATATATTGTTTTGAACCAAAATGGATGGTGTATTACTGAAACGTAATTAAAGACTCACTAACACTAAAAACAATGTCATTTTTTGAAATATGAATTGTCTTTTGTGAGAGACTTCGTCTTGATTTTTTGAAATGGAGAGACTTGTTTTTTATTAAATAATTAAGAACTAGTTAACTTTTTAAAAAATGACGAGATAAGTTCCTTCTACATAAATAATTAATACATCATTTATAAATCATTAGACATGAAAATTAATATGTTTTTTTTACACTGAAAATAATGTGTTAACTCCATTGAACATATGGCATTGAATTAAAAACATTTGAACATGAATACAAAGTTTCAGACATGACACGTAGCAAAAAGTCCATGTAATGGCTTTTGTATGAATAAATGAACAAAATTCTACCAAATATCTCCTGAAGTAATCATGAATCACTTATTTGTGTATCACTTTTTATAATGGTTGGCATGAATGACTCTTAGAAGGAATACAATCATTTTAAAATGAAAGTTTCACTTGAAATGTAGAGGATCATTTTTTTTTTTATGCATTTTTCATCTTTATTGGACTATGAAGTATGAGCATATGTGTAGTAGCCTTTGTGCAATTCCATGTAGCTTTTTGTTGAAAGCTCACTTGTTTATTTGTTGAAAATTGGTTAAAGTATAATTGTGACTAGAAAAACAACGTTGTGAAAAGCTATATATAAAATATAAACTAATAAGTTAAAAACAATAACTTATTGAAACGTATGTGAATATATTTTTTTTATAAGATGAAAATAATTATAATGGAAGATTGAACTGAGCACAAAGTATAAATTATGACATATAAAATTTCGCATATAATGAAAACTCTTTTATTAGGATCTAATTATTGTTCACCCTCAAAAAAAAAAGGATCTAATTATTGACATATCAAGGGTTCAGCCAATTTAATGTATGCCATTTTATGAACAAACAATTTTGTGACATCCCTCGACTTCTTTAAGCCCTGAACGGTTCTACTCTCCCTGCAACATCCACAAACGGAAGTAAATTTGTTAATATGTGAAATACCATATCCATTTTCAGCGATTAGATTTGAGAATTTAAAATTAAGAAATTTAAAAAATAATTGTTAGTATAAATTACTTTTTTTTTTTGGACAATCAACAAATAACCCCACCCTGGGACCACTCGAACCTGGGTTCATGAACCCTTCAAACATTTAACTTAAGGCTTGGGGAAGTACCAACTCGCCTAACGTGAGCGGTGGTATTAGTATAAAGTGCTTGATACAGTTTAATTACAACACATGATGATGTGAATCTTGAAGATTTTGTTCAAAGATAAACAACTGTGATATTGTAAAACTCAAACCCTCCGTAAATTTCATCAATCTAAAAAAGTTTATCATTTCATATTCCATTCTAGTCCTTTAAACAAAAAAAAAAAAAAAGAGGAATCTAAATCCTTTGTTTTCAATTTTTTTTTTTTTTAATCCAAACGAACCAATATAATATTACATCATGGAAACTAAACTCACCATGTTATCTGGACCAGATGTACAAGCAGGTCTCCTAGGGGGTAGCTGTTGGTGTGGTGTTCTCTGCAAATTGTATAAGACCATAAATCTCATGAGATACATTTAAGGTATAGAAAATGATAAAATTACTATCAAATTTACTACGAAAGACTTATAAACTGACATAGTAATAATGTATCGTGTTTAAAAATTGATGCATCAATTTGTACTTCGTACAACACTTATGTAATAAAATTTGTAATATCTCTAACATAACTCTAAAATTATGCATTACCATCAAAAAATGCATAAATGCAAGGTTGGCAGGTTATATTCTATTTTATACCTGTAGTTTTGGTCGCAAGGTCTCTACTGCAGCTGTTGATTTTTGATTTACTCCAGCACCTTGCTGTATCACATTAGAATGTAAAAATAAGCAAAGGTGCAATACAAATAGTCAAATACCTAGTATTGTAGTGAAACACTGAACAAACCTAACTGAGATCTATTACCTTGCATAATGCCCAGTCTGCAGAGTCAAAGAATGCACGTTCATGATCCTAAAACCATACAAGAAAAATTTTAATTTTGTTTAGTGCTACATTTTGGTACAAGTTAATATATTATAAAATTGTTTCATAGTGGATATTTCAGTGTTGATTTACCTTTGAAATCAATGGCTTTTTCTTTGGCACAAGCTCTCCGTACTTCTTCCCTGTGGATTTTGCCTGTGATAATACACCAAATGAAATGTTTGATGATTAGAGCCTATTTAGGCTTGTTTGTTTGAAAGATTTTATATTATTGCGAATATAAGATTCATATTAATTTAAACTTCTAACTATTTGAAATCATAAAAATTAAATCTCAAGTGTTCTGGAAGTATTAAAGAAACCAGTTTTATAGTGGATAAGACTTGATAAAAGAAAGAGGGGTGTGCATGGATCGGGTTAAGGGCATTTTTTGACCCAACCCACAATGATGAATTTAAAAAAATCCAACCCAACCCAACCCCCAACAAGAGTACAACCTAACCCAACCCACATGGATCGGGTTGAACAACTTTTTTATTACTATTATTATTAACTTGAGCCGCAAAAATATATATCCTACCGGCCACCTAAGTTAATAAATAAAATATTCATAAACTAGTATTCTAACTCGGTTATAAACAAAACATATCCAACTAAGTTGATAAACAAAATACACATGAACTAGTACCCCAACTCAATTATAAACAAATAGAAGTGGAATCGGAGAGTGGGAGTGGGAGGCAGCAAAGGGAGAAATAAGATTGTTTGGGTTTGTAAGGTAATTGAGTTTTAGATAGGAAAAGCCACATATGAGAAAACATTATTAATTATATAATATATTTCTATATATATAATTTAAATTTTAAATATATAGGCGGGTTGAGTCAGATTAGGCGGGTTTATGATTACTATGACCCACACCCAACCCGACTCACTATTAAAAAAAAATTCATAACCTAACCCAACCACTAAAAACTGACCCAACCCGACAGGTTAGGTTGAGTTGGATTGATTTTGGTGGGTTGATGGGATAACTACACACCCCTAAAAGAAATCATAACTAGTACACAACTTGGAGAGATTTTTGTTTAGTGTTATCTGTTATGCCACATATTGCACTTAACGATTATCCACTAAAAACTCACACTTTTGGCACATTCTTTTTCATGAGTCTAGCTATTTGAAAAATAATTGTGCACGCAAACTGTTTATTTTATTCATTTGTTTTAGTTCCCGTTTGGATTGAACCAACTCTACTCTACTTTCCCTCAATCCAAACGGATCTTTAGTTCCATAGACCATACAAGAGAAGAAGGTTTATTAAAGGAAATAAAAACTGGTTGAATGGTTATAAATTCAATTACAAACCAATGCCATAATAAATTTTTTTATTTATTCAGTTTTTTATTATATATAGGTATAATAAACTAAATGATTGAACTTCTGTATGGATTAGGAGACTTGTCACGGTTGAATAAATATAAAAAGAATCTTGCATAATTTAATGGTAACACAACCATAATAATGGACTACTTTTCATTACCAAACAAAAGAAGTACTATTCTATAAATTGCTCCCCCACACTATATATACCTCCATGGCAATTCGTCTCCTTAAACCACACATATAAAGGCGGCTTGTTCCTAGCCACGTGGTGCAAGGATCAGCCACATGCCAAAGAAATTTCCATACTTTGAAAGTTTGAATTGTTCCACTGAGTAAATACATTAGGCTTTTGGCATTAGTAAAGAATGCTCGACTTTGAAAAAATTGAACCTAACCTACGACTCTAATCAAGGTACTAAAACTAATTAGATCATTTCATTTTTTTTAAATACTGCCAATTGTTCTTTGGCCCAAAATGAAGAAGGTCCTATCAGCTGTCAATTTAGAAAGCTAAAGATAGTTAAAGTCTTTGGTCATTCATTTTGATTTTGACTAGTAATGGAATGTGGATAATTCATCATTAAAAGTTGGGTGAAACTTTTTTCCTAATTTTGAGGAATTCAAAAACCAGCAACAAGTTTTGGCAATTTGAAAAAAATTTATGAGTGACAACATTGGACATGCTCAAAGATTTTAGACTCGGAGTTTGGCATTCAACAAACTCCATAGTGATTATTGATAAAAAGTCAAGTAAATCAAAAGGCAAAGGTGGGTTTTTCTTTTCTTTCCTTTTACTCAAATCAAAAACATAGAAGAAAACAAAAAAACAAAAAACAAAAAACAAAACTCTAAGCACGAAAGAGAGTTGAGCCAAAGGCTCCCTTAACAATCAGTCATATAGTAGAATTTATTATTATTATTATTGTTATTATTGTCTTTAAAAGATAAAATCAATTAGCATGCTTTGACTAATAAAGTTACGTGATTGAATTTAACTTAAAACTTAAAAAGGAATCGATAAAGAATTGTACCTAAAACGCCTTTAGGTTAGCGGAAGAAACAGTAACGTTAAGGTGAGTGGGGTTACATACTTACATGGTTTTTTTTTTTTTTTTTTTTTGATAGGAACATACTTACATGTTACAAGTTACAAAAACAAAATCGGCCACGTTTTGTAACGTTAACGTAAGCGTTTTATAAGGCTTATCTTAGACTTAGAGTCATGTCCAATTAGCAATGACAAAAGAAAAGTCCACGTGAATAAGTTGACAGCCTAACAACCAGTTACAATTGGCAAATTGGGTTTTGATATTTTGCGTTTGAGTCTTCAGAGATAGAGATAGAGAGAGGTATCTGTATATACTATATACTATATACTATAATATATTATTATGTAGCATCCTACATTCTGCCGACAAATCAAACAGAGTATCCAAGCAAGCATGTACCACTTTAAATGTATAAAACACCAAAACAATACCCATATCATTTCTTCATTTTCTTGGGTTCTATTGTTAACCGTTTGATGTGGAGCCCATTTGATATGCCATAACAACAAAGCAGGCCTCATATCATTTATCCTTCTTCGATTTGACCCCATAAGTATCTCTCTTCTTTTCTTCTTAATATTTTTTGGGTTTAAGTTTAAACCCAAAAAAAAAAATTCATGACTCTTCTTTCTAGGCCAATTCATATACACCATCATTGATGAACATAATTAACACAGAGAGAGATAAGTTCATAAAAAAATAAATAAATAAATAAAAACACAGAGATAAATTACAGTAACATTTGAAGTTTTTAACACCCCCTCCTCCCGAGGTAAAACGTAATGAAATTAATAAATGAAATTGAAAAGAGCTGTTATTTTCACTTTTAGGAATGATGTTTTAGTACATTAGTACCACGATCCCACGTGGTGGGCTCAACTCCTATCCTATGAACCCTTTTTTTTTTTTTTTTTTTGAGACACAACTCTTATGAACCTAAGAGCGTAAAAAAATCAGCGTTCTGAATGAAATTAACACAAACTGTGGAATGAAAAGCCAGCCAAGATTTAGGTACACTTCATTAAGTGCAATATTTTATGTTTTTTAATTAAATTCAAACACATTCTTCAAAAATAAGCCGAGAAAACTAATATAAAAGATACAATATCTAAAAATAACTCTTCTTAGATTTCATCTACAGGCAAATACGAAATCAATGTAAAAAGTTATCGTGTGGGTGAACGTAATAATTAGGAGAGTTAGGATGTGCCATCTACAATTCAAATATAGATGCTCATGTCAAAGAGGTAGACTGGTCCTGAAATTAAAGTTCGAGATTGATGGGGGTTAGGTTGCTTAACACCAACAACAGCAAGAAGTTTTATGGGTTTGGACTTGTTTTGAACAACACATTCTCTAGTCTTTGTTTTATAAGAAAGTTTATCACAACAAGATTATGAACAGCGTACCTCACGGTCTTGGGAAGCAAAATGTTCTTCACCTCTATCGCAATCTGCCATCTTTCTCAGCCCCTCCTGTTAAGACAACACACAAGAATTTAGTCATGGAAAAGAAATAGAAACAGACATTAGGTTCCTACCAATATAATGTAACCAGAAAACCTTAAGATTTAGTGTTTCAAAGAGTAGAGAAAGAGGCCTCTAAGGCAGTGGCTTTCACAGGGTATACATTTTTGAAAATGGGTAGTGAGGTAAACCCAATTATATACAAAAAAGAAAGCAAAAGTGAGAAAAAGCAAAAAAAAGAAAAGGAGGCATTACCTTGCAGAAGGAGAAAGGAAGGAGATGCAAAGAGGAAGAGAGACAAAAAGTGTGAGACAAATGAAAAGAGAGAGAGAGAGAGAGGTGTGATGAAAAACGAGGAGGGGGGTGGGGGGGTGTTTGAGTGAGAAGGTAAGGTAAAGAATATGTGAATGAATGTAGATTGTAGATTGTAGTTTGTAGAAGATTGGATATGTGATGGGAGAGGGTAAGAGATAAATCAAAGAGTGAAAGACTATATAGAAAGTTAAATAAAATTTGGAAATAAAAATCTTATCTAATTCTACCCATATAGTATATATGTATATGATGGTGGTGGGTGAGAGTTGAGACTTGAGAATGAGGTTTAAGGGTGGTGGACTACTACTTATTGGGTAGGAGACTAAAATTATCCCAACAAACAAACAAATATTATTAATTTATTAATACACAAAAGCAAATAATTTTAAAACAAATATTAATTGAAGGAATGCAAGATTTTTGGGTTTTTGGCTTTGTGCCGTTAGAATATCACCATCGTTTTGGCCATTTAAAACTTAAAACCCAGGCCGTGCATTTTGTCACGTGTAAAGCACCCTCTCTTACCGACACCTCCCATTCATACAATTGAAAATATATTTGGATTATATTTTTGAGATTAGTAACGCATTAATTTGTAAGTGAAAAATGCTAAACATGTTGCAAATTTTCCTATGTAATCTTTACTAGTTGATCTAACAATGAATATAATTGGTGATTTTTAAAAAAAAATAGTAAATAAACGTCTATTTATTTTCTCCGATTGATGACACACCAATTAGAGCATGCAATAAAATTTGTGGTATCCTTAATATTAGTCTTTTATAATTTGTGATACATTAATTTGTAAAGGTTAAATAGTAAATTTATAATATTTCTAACATTACTCAATTTGTAATATCTCTAACATTACGCATTTAATATTCCCCTCACCCTCACACAAACATGTGTGCTTTTGTCAAAAAGAGACTTTTTTATTTATTTATTTTTGAGTAATTAGTCAATTAATATTATGATAATATGATATGTAATAGTGGTTGTATTCATTTGGTTGAAGAACTAATTTTAATAAAGGGTCTTGATCCCATGAGGGTGACATAACCTCAAGAATTGTAGGTTGCAAACTCAACTACTTAAACTGAAATCATTAGTAATTGTCGGTCACTTGTTCGTCTTTGGCCTTATACACACCAGCCATCAAAAAATTTTAATTTTTTTAAAAAAAGAAGGTTTAAAGTCTAGTAATCAAAAGTATACTCAATTATTAGAATATATAAATGAAAATTTTAAATCCTTAAAAAAAATTGACCAGAAAAATTATAGTAGTATATATGTGTCCAACTTAACAACCTAAGATATTGATTGTATTTTAATGTTATTAATTACATCTAACCGTCTAGTGAAATATATATTTATTCATTTATATTAATTTATTGTGATAGATAAGTCAAAACCATCAAAACCAATGACGTTTGAACTTGTGGAAAATCGAACGTTTCAAAAATGCCACTTAATTAGTATATGGTCAAGTTAATGACTTTTTATATTTAGATATTTGCCTGAATTCAGATTAAACTCTAATAAAGTTATGTTTCTCGAAAAAAAAAAAACTCTAATAATTTAATGAGTTGTTTTTAATGATATGGCAGATTTTTTGTTTGATTGGATGATATGGCAGATTTCGATTGGTCAAAGTGCAAGAATTGGATATTAAAAGATTGCAGGGGATTTGGTCCCCACTATCTATTATTGTGAAACGCTGGTTTGTTTGTTTATTTATTTATGGGTAAACTACGTATTTGGTCTCTATCTTATACATCATATTTCAATTTGATCCCCAACCTTTCAATTGTGTCAATTTAATCCCTAACCTTTTAGTACTATGTCAATTTAGTCCCTATAGTTATCTTTTGGATGAAAATTGATGACGTGTCTAATGGCCAAATTAAAAAATTAGTTTCCGTTGATATGACAATAAACTAAAGTTTTATTTTGGCCGTTTGTCATGTAAGCAATTTTCATCTAATATATAATGGCAAGGACTAAATTGACATAACATTAAAAGGTTAGGGACCAAATTGACACAATTAAAAGGTTAAGGACCAAATTAAAATATGGTATAAAGGTTAGAGACTAAATATGTAGTTTACCCTTTATTTATTTATTACTATTTTTTTGGAAAGATGCAAAGCTGGTTTTTGACGTTGGATAAGTTTTTTCAAAGCCTTTCAATTGCAATAGAGATACTTTGTTTAACCATTAAGATTTTATCTTAGATTTGATAATGTATAGAATGTTATATAATTTTTTTTTAAATAGCTATTTATCGTTAAAAACTTTAACAAATTAAATTATTAGAGAGTCAAATAAGATCTCAATTCAATTCATTACATTTTGAAATCCTAAATTCCAATTAAAGATTTTAATATTCAAATATTTCAAACACTTTGGTTTACATGTAATAATGATACAAACAAGGAATCACAAGATCAATACATCTATGTTCCAAATCTCCCTTGAACAGTAAGAAATACAAATCCAAACTCTGAAAATGTTTCAATCTTTCTCTTTCTTTTTTCTTCTTTTTACACTTGGAATGGATTGAGACTTGACTTTTATAATAGAACAATTACAATTCCAAATACCGTTCTGTTCTTTCTCATTCTATTTATAATCTTACAATATTATGTCCACTTTTGGACCAATATTGTTTTTTCTTTTCCTTAATGGTTTAATGGGAAAGGAATTAGAGGAACAAATATATATAGGGTCATCGAGCTTTGATGTGATCACCATACTATGATGACTGTTTAGACTTAATTTCTTGTTGATAATTGGACTGAGATTGAATGTTTGTAGTCTCCAATTTGAAGTTTATGATTACCCATTGGAATTCTTCGAGTTCCAAAATTGTCAACCACACTGAGATGCTTGCACACTTGAATACCAAACCACACCCTTTGCTTAGACCCAGCTGGTACATGGACTTTTTGAAAGCCCACTAACTGCTTGTTCGCGGACCATCTACCAGATGGTGGGGTTGAAAATACAAGTAGAGTATGAGTCCCATGCATAGTTCCAGTATTTTCTACATCAATGTGAAAACCTAGTGTGAGTTCTTTGCAATTGGTGTGCTTGGCCTTGATCCCATTGCGTAAAATGGTTGAGTTTATCGGGACATTGAATTTGGTAAGGGTTACTGAAACCTCTTTTGGAGCTTCGAGTAATTTGTGGTTAAATGAGGTGTAGCTCAAACCTTGCCCAAAAGAAAACACTGTTGGGCCCTTGTAGAATCTGTAGGTTCTTCCAGGATAGCCATTTGAGTGGTCTGCTCTCATTGCCATGTTTGTCATTGCCACCTTTTCTACAAAGTCCTGTGGGTACCATGTCATAGGTAGCTTTCCTCCTAAAGAACAAAACATAATGAGAGCATCATTATAAGCCTTTTGTGTTCACAATAAGTTTAGTTAGTATAACAACAATGGTATTAATGCGTGGGTCAATATGAAAGTGATGTTATTCCAATCAAAACACTTTTATATATAACTGGTTGATTGGAATATAACAACACTTTTATATGGTTCATTATTAATACAACTTTTATTACACGTCAATCATAACAAAACAAAACGTGTCAAATAGTTGTGAAAAAAATAATATCTTCCCTACCTGGATTTGTTGTACCAAACAAAACATCAGCAATGGCAGTTCCTCCAGCCTGACCAGGATAGCCAGCCCAAATTATGGCACTGATTCTTGGATCATTCTTAGCAAAGGACACATCAATAGGGCCACCACTCATTAACACCAACACAGTGGGTCCTTTAGAGGCCTTGGCAACCCTTGCAACAAGCTCTTGTTGGTGTCCCGGTAAGAGTAGCCCTACCCTGTCTAAGGCTTCTGCCTCTATGCTTTGGTCAAGCCCCATTACCAAAACAGTTGCATCGGCTTTCCTGGCTGCAGCCTCTGCGGCTCCAAATTGTTGGTTCCCTTTGCAGGCAACCCCTGCGCACCCAGCTTGGTGAATGGTCTTAGCATATCTCCCTATGCCCTGTAGTGGTGTTGTGTAACCACAAGGAATACCTACAACAAATATGCATCATTTTATTGTTCTTTTTTTTTTTTTTTGACTAAATTGCAAATTAAACCTTTTTCACTTTAACTTGTTTTCAATCTTGTACTTTGAATTTCATTTCAACTTATTAACTTTAATATATTTTCAATTTAGTTCTTCCATCTAAATTTGTCCAATTTCATTGTTAGTTTTAGCATTTTTTACTAGTTTTGGTGGACTTAATGGTGTGGATTGGACCAAGAGACTACATTGGAAACCAATAGAAGTTCAATGACTTAAATGGGGGAAAAAATAAAACTTAAAACACTCAATATAAAACATGTCAAAATTGGAAGTGCAGTTTTTGTAAAAAACATCAATCAACCAAAAAAGACCATAAATCAGATTGAATAAAATTGGCCATCATTTAAACATAGCCATAATGGGTCCTAATTAATTCAATGTGATAAAGTTTCTAGTTATCAAATAAATTAATTTTCTATATGGTCGAATCTTTTTTACACCAAAATAAAATTCATTGGTATTTTGACATGATAATAAAAATAATTCTTATTATAAAGAAGATACCATAAATTTTAAAGATACTATTGTATTTATCACCCAAAATATAAACTAAAAGACTTACCCGCATAATTTCCAATCATTGTAACTGTAACATCAGAATTGGGCCCAATGACTGCTACAGTCCGGTGACGCCTGGTGGATAATGGCAGTGAAGACTTGCGATTTTTAAGCAAAACAATGCCTTGTCGAGCAGCCTCAAGGGCTAACTCTTGGTGGGCCGGGGTGCAAACATCTCTTGGGCCCAGATGGCCATAAGGCTGCGCTGATGGCTCACCATCAAACATGCCCAGCCTCATCTGGACTGTAATTGTGTTTGTTAATGCATTGTTCACGTCAAACTCGTTTAGCAAGCCTTTACTTATGGCCCCTTGTGTGTGCACTGCCAAGAATGGTCCACAGTCCAAATCCAACCCTGTAACATTACATTTTTTTTTTTAAATAGTCCTTTTGTTAAATTATAATTTCAAGTTTCTCAAAAAAAAAATTCAAGTTTAAGACTTGTAACAAATTATATCTACAGTTTCGCAGGTTTTAAATCAAACCCTAAACTCTTTAAATTGAATCAATTTAAACCATGAACTTTTTGGATTGATTTGAGAGTTACACAATTAAGATATAACACTAGGATTCTAACCTGCTTTGATAGTTTCTGCAGCTGCTTCTTCGGGTGTTCTCGTGTAGTGTTGGTTGTCAAACAAAACCCCTACAGAGTCACAATCCGAGACAATGTACCTGATTGGGCCCAACCAAAAAAGAATCAATAATTGAATAGAACTATCATTCATAGATTTTCTCTGAGAAATGTGTTGTATATATTAGATGCATTAAATAATTATTTTACAAATTGAGATTCTTTAAATTGCCACGGTCAATATCCACTGTGATGGCCAGTGCTTACCCACTTAAACCCCATGATCCACGAATAGTATTTTTAAGTAGATTAGAATCAGCACAAGTGGGCTTTCCGTTGACTTGATTGTATGAGCACATAACACTGGCAACTCTTCCTTGCAACACACAGGATTTGAATGGCACATTGTAGGTGTCTGCCAAGTCCTGCGGACTGACCTACACACATCAAAATGAACTAATTTCAAAGGCTGCCATACACATTTAGGTTAACTTTATCCTATATCCTCATTGGATTTGAACTGTTTAACCATATGATATGCCACTGTCCCAGCTAAACTACATGTGACACATTTTGGACAGCTAAAGAAAACGACTTGCTATTATTGGACCACAGCTTATTTTTGCCATTGAATGGTCCCTGCTAGTTGTTGTTGATGTGATGTCTAAACTCCCTAATTATTTGGCTAAACTACGGTTTTTATTGCTGTATGTTCTGTGTAAGCAAATGTAGGTGTGATTCCAAATTCTAACACAATTATCGATATTTCTAGCTTATATATAATGTCTTCTTTTAACTACAAAGCCAAAGTCAATTATTTTAAGTTCAAATGTTACATCCTCTTATAGAGAATGGGTTTTGCGTTTAAAACCTACTAAGTATGTGTTACTTACTAAAAAGGCAAGAATGATTAAATTGTATATTAGGTAATCAATATTTGACCTGTATTTCAACATCGTATACTTTAACTTTCGAAAATGTTTTTACTGTCGTCTAATGAATAGAAAAGTGATGGTGTCACAAATAAAATTTTTAAAATTGAGATCTCTTTGACAATGTAGAGCCCATAATATAGATTTTCGTTTGTCGTATCAAAATTTACCATCCATTAGATAATTATAAGATCATTTGAAATAGTTTTGAAAATATAAGAATTAAAGTCAAACAGTAAAAAAACATTTTTGAAATAAATGTCAAATGTTAAACCAAATATGCATTTAATCAACAAGAATTGTTAGCTACAGGGGTCAGGGGGTACCACAAGATACTTGATTTTCCTATGATAAAAATGCATTTTGCATTTAAGGGCAGTTGAAATTAGCTTACTTTTGCATTGAAATGAAACCGATCGACCCCTTTCCAATTATCAATATCGTAGGCCGTGTAATGTTTGCAACATGCAGCAACCTTAAGCCTGTTCCCTTTTGCATAACCTTGAAGTCCCTTGACATATCTGGCAGCATATTTTCCGGCTACAATGGGGTCTTCGCCGGGAGTCTCTTGCCCCCGACCCCATCGAGGGTCTCTTAATATGTTCACATTTGGGCTCCAATATGTCAAACCAGCTGTTCCTCCATTGTACATTGCTCTAGCTTCATCAGACACTACCTGCACAGCAACTATGTTATCAATGTATATAATTGAGCTTCTAATTAGTATGCATAATTGAGCATCTAAAAATCCTTCATCATACTCAAAGTCAAGTATACTAGCCTAGTGAGCTAGCATAGGATTCTATCACTCACAATTCGTACAACCTCTCATAAACAACTACAAGTTTTAATTTTCCTTGGTCCCAAACAACCTTTCACTTTCACTCTAACTTTTGTTCCCAATTAACTTTCAAAAGAAAAGAAAAATTACAGTCATACAGTCACTGAAAATATCAAATGCCAGAGGCCCTGAAGTATATTTCTCGCTTTACATAGAAATGGGACTTTTTAAGTTTCAATTTTTAACCATAATAGATTATGGTACCTACAAATTTCCATAATGTACTTTCACTTTTCAACCTTCTACCCCTTAACTTTTTTTTCATCTACTGCTAACAAAGTATTTCCCGAATTGGACATATGTAGCAGTAGCATATCTTCTACAGTAATGAATGCTATTTTTCACCACAAAGAAATTTCGTTAAACTTGTACTTTATTTTTTTTCAACATTTTTACTCATAAGTCTTTGTTTTCACCTTCAATTTTGAGAAAATATCTCCTGTATCAAACATATACAACATACCTCTAATAACATGTGAATGCATAAAGTAATTATCACTACAAGTTCAACTTAGACAAAGACATCAAACGGTCCTATAAGGTTATAATTTCATGAGTTATGAGTATATAAAGTAGGTTACAGTTTTCATATATACCAATCCGTGATCTCAATAACTAGGGAGGTCCCATCTCCACTGTAATGTCACTTTGACTATACCAGCTTCAGCAATTCAATTCATCAGCTATTGATCGCATATACATTATTGTTGTTATTATTATTAGTCGAAGCTGCAATAATTAGCTAGAATGCTTTTTTAAAAGAACAGTGAACCTTGTACAATTGCTCTAGAAAAAAAAAATTTTTAAAAGGACTCCTGTTGAATAATGTTAGTTTCAATTATCACTTGTTGACAATATCAAAGATTACCTTGCAATGTAATCCAAGGACAACAACCACCATTAAATTTGTACATCTTGTTATTAGTTGTTAATGTCATTGATGGCTGCTATATGTGTCATTTTTGAAAGCAGATCATGAAACTTACAGCTACTTGCATTTGGTAGAAGTGTCTTTTTCATGTGTATTATCAATTCGTTTTTTTTTTTTTCCTGATTGAAACATATACTTGTTTTATTTATTTTCAAATGTGGACAATTAACCTTTTCCTCTTTTATATATATATTATAGTTCTCCAATTATCAAGCAAATAAAATATATTATTCAGCATACTTTGCATGATTTTTAATCTTTGTCTCACATGTGACTGTAACTAAGGGTCAAAAGTGCGGACCATATGCTGCCTCTACCACCATTTATATATATATATATATATATATATATATTTTAATACCTTTTGATGGGTCTAATCCATCCAAAGTAGTGCCTTTTTTTTTTTTAATCACTCAAAAAAATTTAAATATTTTTGGATAAATGATAAAATAGTACCAAAAACGAAATTCACTGCCAAAAAAACAGAAGTACTTTTTGTTTTCTTTTATCATAAAAAAACAAAACAAAATTATGGTAGCCAATTAAATAGAGGTTTTCCTTGTTTTCCTTTTTCCTTTAATAACTTGAGAATAACCTATTCTTAATGGTTCATAAGAATATAACAGTGCATGTTAAAGGTTAATGACCTCAAACATCTAGAGGAACACATGGTCTAACATCTCTTTCATATTATCATTAACATAACTTTTTCACTCGAATTATAATTTATAATCTCTTAGAAGATATTTCACTCACATGTTTTATACTACACTTCTATCCCACATAAAAATAGATATTACATCTGGACTTACATATGAGATTCTCTTTTGTGTGCAAGGAATGTATACCAATAATTTTACTTGTATTCTTATGATTTCTTTTCATATAAAAAACACACGCATACAAGAGAGAAGGAACGAGGTTTACGTAATAGAATAAGATGATAGAAAAATCCTTACCGCTCCGATTGCCTCCCAAAGCGACTCATTGAAAGAAGCAGCGGTTGTGATGACTTGAGGGAAACTAGTAGCACCAGGAAAGGCCCCACCAAACTTAACACCAGGACCCACATTGGAGACACCATGGAGAGCCTCGGACCACCACTCGTAGCCTTGAATGCCAAGCCTAGGCACAGCCGCAGCATTATTCACAAGCAGCCTTATCTTCTCTTGCAATGTCAAACGTCCGATCAAGTCCCTCACTCTCACATGTATTGGCAACGTTGCTTTACAGAACCTGAGGTTTCTCGTCAGCCCATTTTTGGGGTCACATGCGAACGGTGAACGAGCTTCAATGACACCAAATGAAACGCATAGTACCGATAAGAAGACAATGACAAGAGAAAAGGGTGTTTTGTGACAATGGGGCTTATTGTTTTTTTTGTTATAAGCCATATGGGAAGTCTAGAGAGATGGGCTTGGTTTGTGAGTCTTACATAGGAGTTTGTATATATAGGAAAGGGTTGCGCTTAGAGTGTGGTAACGAAATGAGGCAATAGTTTCATGATTGGCTTTCCACGTAGGTGATTGTTATAAGGAATTATCAAAATGGAAAGAGTGTGATGAGTGGTTGAGTATTTATCAGTGAGTGAGTACTACACGCAGCTAGTTATTAAACAACAATAAGGAAGTCACTTAGACTAGTAAACAAGTACACATTAGCCATAACCTTTAGCAAAAATTAATAAAGAAAATATCAATGCTAGGACAATTATTTTTCACAATATGTTTTTTCATAATTTGTTAAACTTAACATCCCTTGTATGAGTTTTGTTCATGCATTAACGGTTGTGAAGAAAAAAATTGTGAAAAATTTTATGTCGTTAGAACTATTATTATAAAGGAAAGATTTAGATTAGCCAAAAAGTGTTCAAAGGTTTTAGAATGTGGCTCACGGGCGAGAGAATCTCATGGGTGACAAAATATTCATGTTAGCCGCACTCTTGAAAGACTTCTAAAGTTGCTTCTTTCTTACACTATTATAATTATAATATAATTAAAGGTTTCGCTTAATGTTGAAGTTAGAATATAAAAAAAATGATAAGAATTAAATTTGCTAACTAAAATGTACACAACAACCAGGCTTTAATTAGAGAAAATGAAAATCCTTGGTGTTTTAGCTGACCAATTCAACAGAAATATAGGTGTTAATTAAAGATCCTTAAAATTTTGTTTGTAATCCAAAATAAAAGGTAATCCTGAATTTTAGTATTGTATTGAACCCTAATTTTTGTTGAAAGGATCAACTGTAAGTTTTTACTAATCTTCAATTGTGGCTGATTATTGTACAGGGAGTTGGTAACAAAAATACTACAAACTAGGATCAGGCACTGTTTCAGGGAAGTTAATAATTGTACAGAAACATTATAGCAAGGAGAGAATCTAATTTGAAACATGACTTTTTTATTTTCTTAAGCCCTCTCGCTAAAGTATTAATGTCTTTGACCAGTCTTCTTTTGAGGACAACCCATGTTCAAATCCCTTATCTTTTACTTATTGTTGTAATAACAACAACAACGCAAACACAATTCTAATAGTTTACAAATTGTTATGTAGTTTAAAATTTTAAATGATATGTACAGCCTATATATCATTACAGAAAAAAAAAATCTTAATTGTAAAATTGATTCTCTCTAATACAAACAAAGAAGAAAAACAAAACAGAGGGAAAAATCCTAAATATATATATGAGTTGGGTAATTTTTAAGGTCAAAATTTTGATGGTCTATGAAACCTCTTTGTCAACATATGCAGTCTTTGATAATTACTATAGAAAACCGAGTTTGGTCTCACTTTGTTTCATGAAGGCCAGAAAAACTTTCGTCCTCGTGATATTACTTGACTGATTGACCACACGTCCACAAAAGATGATCTCGTGACTATTACATCAACGTGTTTCACCCGTCCCACAGATCATGAAACATAAACATTTGTCTTCTTGCTTACTTTTTTATTTTTGTCTTGTGAGCTTTGGTTGGGGCTTTAAACCAAAATAAAAAATACCTAATAATAATTTTATGCTAGTTTTATATGCAAGCTTTTTTTAAAAAATTTAATGAAGTTTGTTATGCAGGCTTTGTGTAACCTATAGATAGGCTTATATTATTATACATATATGATTCTGTTCTGATATTATAAAATTTTTTTTTTTTTAAGGAAATGATATTATAAATATATGATTCTGTTGGTAGAATAGATATATTGTAATATTTTTATTTTTTTGAACGTTTGATATATTGTAATTAATATTGTTAAATATCATAAGCATGTTGTAATTATTTTTTAAAATATCATAAGCATTCATCTAGAAATATTTGATTAGATGGGACCCATTAATTATTATCTAAAAAGTATTGCATTCACAACATTTTCACAATACTTTTACAACAAATCATAAATAGTTAGTTATTATTGGTTCTAATTTGAACATACCACTAAAATTATTTTATTATCCGACTAATAATAACTCGTAACAACTTATCACTTAAAATTTATTATAAAAATATTATAAATATAACATTTCGTAATTATTATATAGTTCGCTCGTGTCCTCATAATAGAAATAAAGAATAAGCCATCCATTCCACATACCCCCCACCCCCCAAAAAAAAAAATAATAAAGCCTGCATTGTCCACGGGATTCCTCCCCATGTCTCAAGTATGAAAAGACTCACAACTCACAAGACAATCAAAGAGTGTGCTTCACATGCTTAGCGCGACTCCTGTTTAGCCACGTTTGTACTATCATTTGGATCAATTTTTTCAATTTATGTCATTTATCAAATTATTATTATTTATTTTTATTTCTCAAGCATATTTGATATTTCCCACAAGATTGAAAATATATATAGAAGGCGTTTGGATCCCACGTCTGCGTCCCACGTCTGCGTCCCACGTCCACGTTTTGCTTCCCTTTTTCTTTTTTCTTTTTTTCTTTTTTTTTTTTAAACTCAGCCGCAAGATTTGACTATTCAGCCATGAACAGTGCACAAATGCACTGTTCATGGGTCCTACAAATTTCACTTTTCAGCAACTTTTTCATTAAAAATGGGTCCTACAGTACTATTCACACAATTAAAAATTATTTTGCTACAGTGTTTTCAATTTTCAGTTTTCAGTTTCAGCAAAATAAGTTCTATCCAAACGGAGGCATAGTCTCCCTAGTTTTTTTTTTTTTTTTTTAATCCAATTGTTTTAAATCCATGTAGATATCTTGGAAATACTAAGAAATGTTAACTAGATAAGTTACCAAACTTTTTACATATAGTCTTCTTAGTTGATTTAATGGGACCAATCGGATATATAAATGAACTAGTGATGTATAAATTATTTAGATTAATGAGATATATTAATTATACAATTGAAAAGTATCATTCAAATTAAGGAGATGCATTATGGAATATGGACAGAAACTTTCGGTGTCAATTGTTGAGGTCTAAGTCTAACCACCTAGATTCTCAAAAAAAAAAAAAAGTCTAACCACCTAGATCGTATAAAAAATGAAATATCTTATTTTAACTCCAAACAACCAAGGCAGCGGATTAATCAAATCACATATTTTCCAACAAGATAATTTAACACATTAATTGCACCACCGTAACTAATCACCAAACAAAGCAATAAAATGTAAAGATATTTTTGTGACAAATTAGAAAACAATTTTTTTTTTTTTTTAAAAAACCCCGGCCCCTTTAATGAAAACAACCACTTTGGAGATCCAATCTTGTATAAAATTCACTATAAGAACACGATTACAAATAGTCTACTTACAATATTTTTAATACCATGATTATAAACCTTAGATACTATATTTGTCCCAAGGAATTTGTCAACATCTAAAACCTAACATTTTAGAGCACCTATTTGATGCAATAGCATAGAGTACTTATACTATATAGGTCACATGACATCATCTACAAAATAACAGAACCTTCTCCAAAAAAAAATTTCTTAAAATAGTTTGTAGTGGGTAAAAAACTCAACTGAACTCAATACAACAAACTTAATTGTATTACTTGAGAAAGCCACATACAAAACCCACAAATACCGATTTTAATAGAATGCATGGCTCTCTTTATAATTTTATTAGTGAATATTGGTATCTATTTAGTCCTCTTTCAAATTATAAAAATTAAAAGAATCATTAATATAATAATCATAATAATAATGATAGAAATTATATTATTGTCATTGTCATCATCAATATATACTATTATTAATATTAGGGCATAAAAAGTAATTAAAAACCAAATAAATAGAAAGAAAATCTTAGATAATTGCTTGTTTGTTGGTCATTAATTTGTTAGCCAAGCAACACTTTTTTACAATGTTTGCCAAACATTCAAACTATTGACCCAACATTTTTTTTACATACTCTACCGAACACTCAAAATTTTGAAATAACTCATTTTAACTAAGCAATTATTAAAATCAAAAGTTTTTCAAAAGAGTTATGCTTAGAATATCACAATTTTTACTAAATATATGTCCTATAAATTTATGTGTAAATTTTTACACATCAGACAAAAGAGTAATTAATGAATTTATGACGTCAATCCTAATTATTGTTGGGTAAGTTTGTAAGCCTTTAAATAATAAAATTAGTAGTAACTTTAGTTTATTGTTTAAAAAATCCATTTTTCAAATGGGTGTACCAAACTCAAACTGTTAAACTAAGCCTGAGAATACACATATTTCTCAAATAACAGCTGGGTATTCCTCTTGCTATACTCATGGGATTTGCCATGAGTTATAAAGTTATAATTATGAATATACCCATGCGTCTTCAAGAACCCTTTATTGTAAGGTCCCCACCAAAAAAAAAGGAAAAAAAAAATGGAATGGAAGAAAAGATGAACCGTATGAATAAAGTAGTAAGGATATGTCATCAGATAGTTTTTAATATACAGATCAATATATGATGTAGACAAGAAATATTGAATATAAATGGCACATGAAAACAAATCAAATAGGAATATTGTACACGTTTGCATCCATTATGCATCATCCTCTTCTATTCTCTATACTTCAACATCTCAGAAACAACCAAAAAAAAAATCAGATTTTCACAAGTTCTAAAAAAAAATGAGAAAAATTAATATATGCCTTAAGAGCATTAGTTTAAGAAACATTTTTAGAAATATTTTGTAATAAAAATAAAATTCATTTTTTTACAACTTTTTTTAATTTTTTAAATAATCCATAATAAATGCTCTGAGAACACCTGTTAATTGAACCCTGAAAAAATAAAAAGTAGATAAAACAAAACAGAAAGAAGGAGAAAACAAACAAAAGCTTCCTATTGCTTGTAAAATAACCAACATCGTAAATATTGACTATTTCACCGAAAAACAACTTCAGCCTTAAATATTAACACAAATGGTATGGCTCTCTGTCCGAACCAGTGTGGCCGATACCGTACCGGCCAGTGCACCGGTACCGGTATACTTCTATATTGTACCAGAAAAAATACCGGCCGTACCAACCGCGTACCGGTCATACCGGTCAATTTTGGGCAATACCGGCCAGTATCGGGCGTACCCGCCGGTACAGAAAAAAGCATTTTTTTTTTTTTTAGTTTTGTAATTTTTGAATTTTTGTAAAGGCATAATGGTAACTTATTTACATTAACTTCTCAGTATTATTTGTTTTCTTAGTATGTAATGAACAACTAAACTTTCTATTTTTTGTATTGTGTTTTTTTTTTCTTTTATTTGATATTAAAGTCTAAAACTATGAATAATTTGTTTTGAATTGAGGTAATATTTTATAATAAACTTTTATATTTACTATAATATAAGTGAAATATTATATGTTTATAAACATGGTTCTAGAGATTTTGGTGTGTGTGTGTGTGTATATATATATATATATATATAAAATAGCGGTAAACCCGAAACGGTATACCGGTATTGACCGGTATCTGAAATATATCGTACCGGTGGCCAAACCGGTACAGCCTCCGGTACGGTATTGACTTCCTTGGTCCGAACATGAAACTCACTCTACCGTCTACATTTCATGTTTAATGTGTCTTATGTGGTGGCACCTTAAGGTTTGAACATGAACATAATGAATATTTGATATATGTCAGCATATATATATATAGCTGATTAATGTTTCTTATGGTTTTACTTAATTTTAAATTGTACCTTTTTTCTAGTTAACAGTGATCATGGTTTTTAATTAGAACAAGTAAATATTTATAATCTTCTCATCCCGCGTACATCAAATAATTACATAAAAGAATTTATCGAGTATGACTCTAAAATATTGGTTAGAATACTAAGAATATCTAAGATCTCAAAGATTGCATGAGGTCTTAAAACCGTTAGACCAACTTTTAGAACCAATTAAATTGAGCAAATTATCACACACACACACACACACACACACACACACACACACACACACACACACATATAAATATATATATATATATATATATATATATATATATATATATATATATATTTTTTCCCTAATAATCAGATAAAAATGGAGCAGATTTGCGTGGAACGTCTTGACCGGGTGAAAGTAGGTTGTATATGTCAAAATTTCATACCAATACTCTAAATTGTACTACAATTAATCTTTTCTTAATCATATATTTAACTCCCCAAGCTTGACTAAATAATAATCTCCGAGTCTCCAACTACTGTAGAGTAGACACGGGTCAAATTCTATTATCTAAAATAATAAAATTATGAATGATTATATCTTTCTTTTTGCAAACTATTGGGCTTCACTTGGATGATATTTATTCCTGTATATATCTAGGCTTGCTCAATGACATATTACATAGTTTCTTTGCAAATTATTTTCCTAATTTTTTTTTAAAAAAAATTTTACAACTTATGACATCTGCTTCTAATATATATAAAAGCAATAAAGTAATTGTCTTATTTGAGGCCAATTATAAGTTTATAAAACAGCCCTGACACCAAATAATAATAATAAAAAAAAAAGGTAGTGGATCAACAATCTCTGAGAAATTATTATAGTTCTTGCACCCAAAAAAAAAAATTATATTATTTGAATATTTAATTGGGAACCAATCAGATAACTTTCTTTAATTTTGTTTTCTTTATTTTGAAGAAAAGATTAGTTAGCTTTCTGCTAGTTTCCAATGTCAACCAATCAGATTCTTTGTGATTGCCAGCGTAACGTGACTTTCATTTCATGCAATGTATGAGTGGTTAGTTGCCCTGTGAATCGACAGGGAATATGGCCATCCATAAATGACAATTCGGCAGTGAAAGACAAGAAGATATGATTGGTTGAAATTGTGGCCTAACCGCCTAACTGGATCATGAATAATATATATATATGGACCCACCAATATTGCTTGAAAGTTTGGGCAAATCTTGGATGAGAAGGAACATGTCTATCCGAAGATACCATGCATGTATTATACTAGTTCAGAACTACATGCTTTAAGCCTACAACAGTGGCCTTTAGCTTTAGATATGGGTGTGTGTTGCTAATTGGATATCACATTCTTATCCTCAATATACCATCACTGACATATAAAGATAGCTCTGCCAACAAACCAACATGAAGCTTTTTCCTTATCCTCCTCCAATTAGCTTCCCAAATTCTTTGGAAACCTCTTTAATCAAATCCGTATTTGCCTTTGCAATTTTGTCAAAGAAAGATGTTTAAACTTTATATACTAATTGGTTTATGCCTCCAGCTAGACTAATGGAACCAACAAGACCCTCTTCATTTCATAATTAGATTTTGTTTTGACAGTGTAAGTATGTGACACTAAATACATCTTTAGATTTACGAAATTTGAGTTATTAGTTTCCGTAGCCATAAGTATTGTAAGCTCTATGGGAAATCTGGGTAGTCCAGCCAAGGAGCTCAAGTCTAAGTTCCAACTGTGCATTTTCATGGCCACATGAAACACACTACAAAAAGCAACTTCGGAACATGCATAGATAGAAGAAAGAATCTATATTTCGTTACCATTACTATGTCAAACTTTGAAAGCTATCATAATCCTAAGATGATTAGATTTAGATAGTATAAAAGTCATTTACAAACCGTAATCTAATATAATATTAAATCCTATATCTTCCAATTGATTTATGCACCAATCCTTTCAAAGCTTTTACTTTTTAGATTCCTTAAGCCGCAACTCAAATCGCATCGTAATTCTTTTATTCACTGAATTACAAAAGTGAACAAAGAAAAATCATAATCGTCAAATGTTAAGAGTAAAGAGACAAGTTTATCATTGTGAATATGACCACTGGCTGCCATAGCTTGTAAAGAGCTTCATAATAATCGACAATCGCATGGGATTAGCTTGATTAGACTCCATAACCACAAGGGTCAAGAACGAGGCCGACCTGACACTGTCATGCCCAACAAGTCGTTATGTGTTTTATTACAATACTTCATTGGTTAGTATTTATCTCACCTACACACCTCATACCTTGTCATCTTATTTTTCTTGGTGCTAATCTGCATGTCAAATCATGAATCAAACTATCACACCCCCAAATTCAACTATATGACTCATGAGGTTATGCATGTGATAACGTTGTACAACTATAAAACTTCGTCTTATTAGTGAGTAATTAGAGGTCAAAAACTAATCTCTAAGAAATCATTCAGAGGTTAAAAACTTCCCTCAAATTAAACTATCTACTACATTCGAAACAAAATCCTCAAATTAAAAAACTCCCCTGCAGACTCACTGATGCGCTAATCTCAATGAATATTAGTCCTAAAGTTTTTCTCACGTGCAACACCTCAAAGAGCCCAATATGTATATCATCCTCAAATTTTGAAATAGAGAAAGAAAGGAGTGAGCTAAATAGCTCAATAAAAATAACCAGTGACCTTAACTAGTTTAATGAAACATATAAAACAATTATACGGTTGAAAGCAGCTATTGGACTTTGACAATAAATGTTTTCAAATATTACATATACTACACAAATGTGACTATGAACATGCTACATCCATGTCGCTAGGCCTAAAACCTCACATATGCCACGCATGGTAGTCATAGAAGAAACTAATTTTAGGAATGGTTAAATAACCGAAAAAGGAGTCGGTTCCCGGATTTTTTGCTGGTTTTTCCATTTTATTGAACCAATTTAAGGTTCTGTTCCTTGTTGAGACGGCCATTCCAGGCCGATTTTTAACGCACTGCATATAACCCATTGGCAGGATCCAAAACATAATCAAACTATAAAAATTCAATTGTCTCAAAACATATCAATTTCTTTCATTGTATTCGTATTCAAACTATATATATATATATATATATATATATATATATATATATATATATATATATATATATATATATATATATATATATATTTTATTCAAAACATTGATTTTTTTTTCATGCTTGTTCCTAGTTTAATAAATGTATTAATATGTACAATAAATAGAACTAATATAGTTGAAAACTCTATAATTTCATCAAGGAATTTATTTTAAAAAAAACTTAGGGTACGTTTGGTACACTGAATGTAGATTACATTAGGAATAGTAATCTTTATTACTAGGAATAAAAAACATTGTAATGGAATAATTATTACTATTCATAAGTTTGGTTGTTACATATGTAAAGCTTGTAAATAATAATGTACAAGGAAACTTTATATTTTTGAAAATATATTAATTTTAAAACATATTATATGTACTAAGGAATAGCTATTACATTCATTTAAAAGATGAATAATTATTCTTCAATTTAAAGAAAAATAGTTATTCCAATGTAATAACTAATCCATGTAATAAATATGCAACCAAATGACCAAATTGCTATTATACATGAATAACTATTCCATTACAGGAGCTATTACAGCATGCATACCAAATGTACCATTAATTAAAGTAATTCCGCGATCGATATCATAATGAGAAACAAATAACTATTGCTTTATATCAAACAATATGTTTTAAGTAAAATAATCACTAACCAGGGGAAAGGTTACTTACCTTTAAAATCACAAAATTTTAGCCCCAAACATTATTAATTAACCCAAATGCAAACATCTCTATTTTTTAGCAAGTCAAACCACTGATGCAACAAAAACAAAAATAAAGGAAGCATTAGGGGTTCTTGAAATCTTGCACTATGACAAGTATTTAGGGCTACCATCTCTTATTGGAAGACACAAAAAAACAAGTTTTGATTACATTAAAGAAATAGTTTTGAGGAAATTACAAGGTTGGGAAGAGAAGTTTTTGTCACAAGCGGGTAGAGAAGTTTTGATCAAAATGTGGTTCAAGCCATCCCAACTTACACAATGAGTTGTTTTATACTTCCACTAAGTCTTTGTCATGAAATTGAAGGGCTTATCCATAAGTTTTGGTGGGGGCAAAGAGAAGATCGTCGAAAAATACATTGGATTGAATGGGGTGATATGTGTGACCCAAAGTCAGATGGTGGAATGGGTTCTAAGGAGTTGTCACTTTTCAATAAAGCACTTCTAGCAAAAAAAACATGGCGATTGCTGCACAATAAAATTCTTTGTTCCATAGAGTTTTTAAATCAAGGTTCTTTCCAAATTGTTCTATCATGGAAGCTCAAGAAGGTCATGGTGGCTTGATCTTATGCTTGGAAGAGCATTTTGAAAGGGCAGGGTGTTATTAGACAAGGAGCAAAATAGACGGTTGGGAATGGAAAATCTGTTAAGATTTGGGGTGATAACTAGTTATCTACAGTAAACAATAGAGGAGTGCACAGCCCTTTAAGGGCAGAATTCCAAGACACTACTGTAAGTACTCTAATTGATCCCTTTTCACGTATTTGGGATATGAATAGAACTATAAATAGAACTATTATAGTTGAAAACTCTATAATTTCATCAAGGAAATCATCTTCTTCTTCTTTTAATAAAAACTTTATTAAAATAATTCAACAATTGATATCATAATGAGAAACAAATAACTATTTCTTTATATCAAACAATATGTTTTAATTAAAAATAATCACTAGCCAGGGGGAAAGATTACTTACCTTTAAAATCACAAAATTTTAGCCCCAAACATTACTAATTAACCCAGATATACGCATATTCCATCTAATTTGAACTTTTCTTTTTAAAAAAACACAACTGAAATATTACCAAAATTATATGATGCTAATTATAGTACAATTAAAATTTTCACCTTTTTTTTTTTTTTTTGATAAACCAAAACATAATTTTATTAAAACTAAAAATAAAATTAAAAAAAAAAAAGCTATATCGCCTGAAAAACAAGAACTAACTGTGGTGAAAAATCCTCTACCCATACAAGAAAGTCAAGTACATTAACAACAAATCTAATTAAACTATGCACAACCTTATTATCTTCTCTTAACATGAAAGTAATGTAATTGATTAAAAGAACCAGCAACTAAATAAACATCATCAAGAAGTAAACCAAAAGTAAAACTCTGTGATATTATTGCGACAGGGAGGCCAACACCAAACCTTCAGAGTTCTAAATCACCACGCCAATGCCTTTTCACCTAATTATTCTGAAAAAGAATTTATCATGAAACTATCCCTTAATTTTTATTTGAGGAATTAAATGTTCTAGTCTGAATTTTGGCCCAAAGTGGGGTTCATTAGTCTTTTCTAGGCGAGTGAGCCATAATGGATATTCACTGGACCCAATTGAGCCGAAGGTGGGCGCGAGGGGCCACACTTTCCTCCCAACCCATATTGCTTGCAAGTTGCAAGTGTGCTTTATCAAGAATCCTTATTTTTCGGATTTTATAACTTTTTCTCTCTTTTTTTTTTTTTTTTCTTTCTTTATAGAACTCCTTTTCAGGTTCTAGATTAGGTTCCTAATCGACTCTTCTAGTACAATCAAAATATATAGTTTTTTTTTTATGAAATCTAATGCTAAAATCACGCTTAGGGCTAATTTGCTTACTAATTCCCTCTAAGAATCAAGCTATAAACATACTAGAGTCAATAATCTTACATTAAAACTCAAAATTCATCAAAATATGAAGCTATGCACACTCATTTGGCTTAAAACCTTTGATCTTGTAAAATCCCCAAATTTTAAAACCCTAGGTTATGAAATTTGAAAAGATTAAAGATATTAAGGAAAAAAAAATTTAATCTTACCTTAGAGATGACTTTGATTCATCCTGACTCTAAAGATTCAACTTCAACCTTGGCCTTTTTGTAAATTTTGGTTTATCCCAAGTGTTAGATAACCTTATATTAAGTTTTTAAAATTTTAAAGTTTACTATTTTAACTAAAGTGCTAATTCACGTTTTAACTTTTAACCCAATATAATAAACTTGTTTTAACGAGTATTAGGCACACATTACATTAATCCAAACTGATCTTGTCCCAATTTACATGGCTAGTAAGATGCTCTTACAAAACTCGTTTTAATGTCTCTTTGCTTAAATCCATCTCTCTTTTATTGTTATAGGTGGAATTTGATCTTAGATCCTTCATTAAATAATAAATTTTTTATTAATTGATTCAATTCTTGACAATCACTTAAAAAAAAGTTTTGCATGAGATCTTTTAATAATAATTTATTGTTTATATTAATTTTTCTAAACAAAATAATAATTCGGTTTACTAATCTTTTAATTTAATTAGTGTACCTATATAAATAAGTGTTTATATATTTATTTGTAATTATTCAAGAATATTAGAAATTGTTTATATATAAGCCCATTCTGGAGTCGTTTTTTTTTTTTTTTTTTTTGAGAATGAATGAGAATGAGAGTGGGTTAAATAAGTCTGGTCTATCAATTTTTTAACTACAAGAAAACTTAAGCACTTGAAATAGGCAAGAAAACTAGGATGGTCTCAACATGACACCAACCTACACAATCCTAAGTTAGTACTCACCTTGTTAGAAGAATTAATACGATATTGCGTATTTGAAAACTTTCACTTTTTGTCTTACCTTTAAGCAAATAAGTAAAATGATACATAAAGAAAGTAAGGGAAAAAAATTGTAGAGGCCATGGATGCCACGAACCTGCTGCTGATCTGGCTTGGGTTGAAGTTAAATCATGCCTCTTACTCTTAGCAAAATCATCTCTGGCACCTAGCTTGAAGCTCAATTACATTATTTTGAAGGTAGCAATATACCTGTTATTGAAAGTTTGAAACTATTCATGATTCTAATCACTCTCCTCACAATTTGTTCTCCAATTATTTTAGACACTCAAAAAGGCTCTGACTCTTTTCCCTGTTAGGATTATTGTCATTGTGTGTTTGAATCAACTTGTTTTCATTGCCTTATTTTGATCATTGTCCAAAAGTACAGTTGTATCTTGATAAAAATTATGCTTTTAGATTAAAACAAAAGAAACTGAGGCAAACGGACTAGCCCAATTTGGCTGCCCTCTCTGCTTCATGGGGGCCCAAAAACATCCCTGCCCTTCCCATATGGGAGCTGTGCGACGCTAGAACCATTAATAGCAAGAGGTAAGGAAATTGAAGACACAACCAGTAACAAGTCCAGCAGTAACTCTTTTCACTGCATAACTAACTGGCAATGCCCTTCCATCAAGCTTAGACAATGTGGCTTTATTTTCCTTGGTACTTTCAGTTGATGAAATTTCAATGGCCAAGTGAATGCAAACCTTGGTGCTAACCGTGCGAGGAAGTTTTGTTCCAACAGTATGCAATAATGTTTTTTTTTAATACCCATCATGGAAGTCTTCAAAGTTATTACAGTACCAGATTAGGATAACGTTTTGCTGAATACCAGCTAATTTCTTACAATCTGCCAGCACAACATTTGGCACTTATAAATAGAAACAAAGAGATTTTAGGATTGGATGCAACAAGTACAAACCAACAAAAGAAAAACATGTTAAGAACTGAAAGCAGTCTCTTATTCTTCTTTCTTTCTACAGTCACCATCAAGAGCTATAGCTTACTATTCCTGACAGGCCCCATCTCTTTTGCCTTGGCCCTCAGCAAATGCTTCTGTATCTTCCCAGTAGCTGTCTTTGGTAATGGTCCAAATATAACCGACTTTGGTACCCAATAAGCAGGCAACTTAGATTTGCAGAACGTTATTATATCTTCCGCCAATCGCTGCTCATCCGATTTATCTACATTAGGCTTCAATGTCACAAAAGCACAAGGAGACTCACCCCACCTCTCGTCCGGCCTTGCCACCACTGATACCTCAAAAATCGCTGGGTGCAAGTATAAAGCATTTTCTACCTCCACACTACTGATATTTTCACCTCCAGATATAATGATGTCTTTGGCCCTATCTTTAATTTCTATATATCCATCTTGATGCTTTACAGCAAGATCTCCGGAATGGTACCACCCATTTGCAAAAGCCTCCTCATTTGCTTTTGGGTTCTTTAAGTAGCCCTTCATCACAACATTACCCCGGAATACTATCTCCCCAATTGTAGTTCCATCAGCAGGAACAGGTAGCATTGTTTTAGGGTTGACAACATCTACGCACTCTAAACCAACATACCGAACACCTTGGCGTGCATTTAGACGGGCTTGGGTTACAGGGGGTAGTGAGTCCCACTCAGGCTTCCACACACAAACAGTGGAGGGGCCATAGGTTTCTGAGAGACCATAAGTGTGTGTGACACGGAAGCCTTTTTCAGCCATTGAAAGGAGGACAGAAGGGGGAGGGGCTGCACCAGCTGTCATTACATGAACAGTATGAGGGAGGGGAAGGATAGTTTCTTCAGGTGGAGCATTAACTATGCTGTTGAGAACCACAGGAGCAGCACAAAAGTGTGTCACGCCATGTTTGGCTATGGCTGAATAGATTTCCTTAGCCTTAACCTGAAACACAAAAAACATCATGAAGGTCATGCATATCTATTAAAATCAACAAGCAAGGTATTAAGGGTTCAGATTACATAATGAAGATTGCATAATTTCTTTCAAACTTCGGATAGAATAGAATGGCGGAAAAAAAAAATATGTGGTTGACCCTAACTAGTCTATTGAGAAGCCATATCCAACCCCAATTTTCTGGGACTACGGCTTGGTTGTTGTCATTGTATAATTTCTTTCAGACACAAGTAAATATGTTAAGCAATTACAAACCCAACTATTTACCTGGCGAAGGCATATGCTTGTCGCACAAATAGCAGCAAGAGTCCAAGGGAAACACCAACCATTGCAATGGAACATGGGCAGAGTCCATAGGTATACAGGTCTGTCATTCATCCCCCAGATAATAGGATTACTCATAGCCATGATATATGCCCCCCTGTGATGTAACACCACCCCCTTAGGACTAGCAGTAGTACCAGATGTATAACCCAAAGAAATGCTCTGCCACTCGTCCTCTGGTGGTTTCCAAGCAAACTCAGGATCACCAGCTTCCAGGAATTTCTCATATTCAATAGCCCCTCTTCCTAAAGCGTATTTGAGTCCATTGGGGTCACAGTTTTTGTCACCTATGACAATCAGAAGTGGAGGCTTGAAACTTCTGCTTTTCTCTGCCCAGATTTTCAAAGCTTCTTCTGCTAAGCCAAAATACTCTTGATCCACCATTACTACTGCAGCTAATGAATGACCAAGAAGGAAACCAATGGTTGATGCATTTAGACGAATATTTACAGCATTTAGAACAGCTCCAGCCATTGGAATTCCAAAATGAGCTTCATACAGGGCTGGGACGTTTGGTGCAATTACGGCTACCTATTAGCAAACCTCAGAAAGATGAAATTAATGTGTTCTAGCTCTTATACAACATAAAGAAGTAGAAGATAAAGGCCATGGGAGCAGAACCCTTAACATTTCAAAACACATGCATCAAAACCATCCAGACAATTCATGTAACTAAGATGTTAACAAAATAAAAACTATCAACATAACCAATGATTCTAAAATTTCTAGCAAGACCATAACAGAAAGGGAATTAAGTATCCCAGGTACAAGTAGCTTTGTATAACCTTGAAACAAGAAAGCAAATGCAGGAAGCAAAAACCTCAACAATTAAGAGACACGTTAATGAGTTTAAGCAAGATCAGTACAAAAGAAACATTAAGAACAAGTATGTTAAGTAATTTATTTGTAGATCACCATAAAGTCTTCATTTTTGTTTCTTTTCACTATACATGATGCTCTTGAAAATTGACAGTCATATTGCACTTGTTTCAAACTGCTCTTCTTAAAACATGCAGATACTGCAGGTAATGCCATATACTTGTAGCAAGGTGACTAATAATAAGGGGTCTAATTGAAGGATTTCATATTAGACTCAGGACCACTGGCTAGACTAGCATATATAATGTACATTTCAATATGTTCCCCATGTGCTTACATATAATTATAGGAACAGAATTAAGACCACAATTTCATTGAAAATTCATATTCTTGTGTAGCACATGTTACTCTGGAAGTAGACTGTTCTTGAGAATCTTATGAACTCTGTATTTGAATACACACAATGCAAACAGCAATTAAAAAAATCTCACATCTTTTTGAAATTAAGCCCATTAGAACCTGATTATTTCCAATGTTTCAATAAGCATTGGATCGGCTCTGTCTCATCACTAGAATATATTATTCAATACACTTGGAGCAATGGTCTTTCCTCTGCATTAATGACGGACCCATTACCCATTGTGAAATGTTTGCATTGCTCCATGTACTTTAAGGGCCCGTTTGGATGGAGGGGGAGTAGAGGGGAGTAGAGGGAGTAGAGTAGAGTTTGCTAAAAATAAACTAATTTTGGGTCAAATCTATTCTACTCTACTCTACTCCCTTCATCCCCTCAATCCAAATGAACCATAAGTGCAGGTCTTTAAGGGTATCATGGATTTATGATACTTGAAAGGAAAATACTATATGTACAATACAAACCAGGAGAGTATAAATATATTGCAAATTTCACTACATAAACTTCAAAAGCTTACATGTCAACTTTTAAATATAAAATAAAAAATATAAATAAGGCTAAAATTGTATTTTTATCCCTAAACTTTGTCAAGAGTTTTTTTCCAATAATTTAAAACGAAAACAAATTTTTGGTAAAGTTTAAGACCAAAATAATATTTTAGGCTAAAAGTAATTAAAAAAATTTATTTATTATGTTATTGAGGACCCACTAATCAAATTCAATGAAATGCAACTTTTATCAGCTTTTTTGTAGTGAATTTAGCAGTAGCTTCTAGCATTGTTTCCAATTACCAAACTTATTAAATGACTTGCTAAAGTGGACCATAATTTGTAACATCCCAAATCGAATATGGCACAAACCATAAAAGACAGTGTTATATCTTGAAGAAATTGATTTAGAAAATATTATAAGCCTGTTAAAAACTCTATATACTAATTTCTGTTAAAAAACTCTATATACTAATTTCATTTCGTGTTCGTGTCGTAATGTTACTGTTTCCTCATAAGAAAAAAATATTTTTAAAAACTTTAAAAAATAAAAATAAAAATAAAAAACTGATTTTTAAACAATTTTTTTGATTTCCAATTAAAGTGATATTTAAAATTTCCTAAAATATTCCATTAAGTAGAAACTTGCTAATCTAGATTAAGAGTTCTGGATTTCACAATATCATCCACCATACTTGCTTAAATCAAGCTATAATCTCAAAATTTCTCTCAAAAAAAAAAAAAAAGCTATAATCTCAAAAAGGAAGAAAATCCAAAGCAAAAAAATCTAATAAAAAAGTGATTAACACTAAAAATTCAACCAAAGTTTGATTGTATCAACCGAACATGACATCTAATAATAGACAAATAGTACAGTCAAAAAAATAATAGACAAATAGTCACACAAACTAATATAACCATGTATTTATTTATTTCAGACTGGATAAGCACAAAAAAAATAAAAATAAAAAATTAATAATATCCAAAATTTGACCTTTTCATTTCTAGAATATTCAAAGCAACATGAAAAACATTAGAGCAATAATTTTTCCTTTTCTTTTTTTTTTTTTTTTTATCTCAGGAACCAGACAGAGAGACAGCTATATAGCATGCAATAATAACAAGAAGAGTGTGTACCGTGGAACCGAGGCCGATGGAGTGTTTGGAGAGAGAAGAGGCCAATCGACGGCAACGGTTGTACGTGTCACGCCACGTGTAGCGTAGAGATCCATGGAGGAGTGAAGTTTTGTCGGGGTGTGCCAAAGCAGCTCTGTCCAAAAACCAAAGCGGCGTCAAAGCTGTGAAGTTGGCTGCATTTTTTGGCAAATCGTCGATGTCTTGACCCATCACCACCACTCTCTCTCTCTCTCTCTCTCTCTCTCTCTTCTTCCTCTTCTCTCTCTTCGACTTCGTACTACTTTTCTTAATAATGAGAAGTAGTTGATGTTGTCGAAAGCTTGTGAAGGTTTATATAGGAGCTCGAGGAATGTGCTAGTGCATGGGTCTGATCTGATGATGCAATGAATGTGATGATCCTGCGGCTCTCAGTCCGCTGAAATGTGGGACCTGTTAGTTTGGACATTTTTGCACGAATGTGCCGCCACGTCCTAAAATAACCATTTCACCCCTTTTTTTTTTAATGATATTGAAATTTGACTATGACTAAGCAACTCTTACCGCAACTCATTTTCACTCATTTTTCTAATACGTACAGGATTATCCAGTACTAAATATGGAAGTCAGGAGATAATTTTTCCAGTACTTACCAGTTGTATTCTCTATGTATTCATAACAATTTCATTATCTATCTTATCCGAGGATGGATTTAGGACTTGAAGTTAAGGTGAGGTGGCTCTATTATTGGTTGTGTGTGGCAGCTTTAACCTCCAGCTATACTTCTACTTAGGCGCTGACGTGTGCATTTAATGTTGAGTAAAGATAAAATTGTTTTGTTTTAAAATTTTTTTAAAAATCGTTAGTTGTTTATTTTGGATAAAATTAGTTGACTATGCTTAATTTTTTTAGTTTTACTATTAATAATTTTTGTTGTTAGGATAATTATATTGGGCTTATATATTTTTTTTAGATTTTAAACCTATAAATTTTTTATGGCTTCTAAAATGAGAAAAATACTAAAGTTACAAATTTTTTTACAAATTGTTTATGTAGTGAGTATTTATTGGTAAATAAAAAAGTGATGTAAGTAATGGACCCAGATGCGAACCAATAAAAATTTGCTACCTCAATAATTTGTAAAAAAGTTTATAATTGTAGCACTATTCTTAAATTGGTCAATAATATTGTTTAGGAGGCAAGATGTGATTTTATTAAACAAAAACGATAAAATTACTGCCTATATATAAACTAATATTTTTTTAAAATAAAAAAATATCAATAATGGGGGCCATTGCCCTGCCCCTCAAGGTCCATGAATGCCTCTGTCCCTGATTGCATCATTTATGGTTCAGTAAATCATATCTAAGAAATAAAATCTTAATCTTGAAACGAATTTACCCCATTATCTTTCTATTCTCTAACAACACATAATAATTTCTCGACTTTATGGAAAACTATAGCATCACATTATTTTTTTGAGACAAAGTTTTACTTCAAGTTTAAAGAAATCACTTCCAACCTATTATGTGACAATTCATACAGAAAAAATCTAGTTTCACAACACCCTTATTTTGAGTTTTGGTAGGTCTCAATATAATTTTTTATTGAATTTTATTTTGACCTATGGTGAGCTGACACCTCAACTTATGTGAAAAATGTAGCGAAATTTTGTTGTATTATTCATAAACCATTCACGTGTTAAATCACATAATTCAACGAATTATTTAAACAAGTTATTTGACTAAAAGCGCACATTGATGATTGTTTATGTTGTCACGTAGTGGGTTAAAGGAACTTTCATCAAAACTAGTTTAAAGGAAAACTCTATCCATTTGATATATTTTATAGGACTTGAACCTATGCCATTTATTTCCACCATAATTACCCTTTATGGTTGTCACAGTACCAATTAATTTTTGTGCATATGGATTTCAAAACTAAATCTCTTATTTAATAATTAAAGACTTTACCAATTAAGTTTTCATTCGTGTACTGGATGCACATGGAAAGTGACACTACTAGCTCAAGTACACATATCTGGGCAATTGTATCATTTTAATAGATTTTAGGCATTGTTTATATAATTTTTGTAAAAAAAAAAAATGGCATTGCATAGTTTTTAAGGAATTTTGTAGAAAAGTTGAATTTCTCTTTGATATAAATGTGATGTTGTTAGGGATGGCAATGGGGCAGGGCGGGGCCAAAGGATGAGATCTTTGCCTTCGCTCTGCATGATTTTGTCTTGCCCCATCGTTGCCCCGCTCTGCACGACATAGAAAATTTTCTTGTCCTATCTCCACCCCTTGGGGCCCCACGAAGCCTGCCCCACTTCATAAAATTCTAATTCTTGTAAATTTGCCCATAACTATTACAATTTTTTTAGCAAAACATTTTTCATTAATAAAGATATACTTAAAATTATAGATAAATTTATAAGAAATTATGAAGTGACACTACAAATCTATACACCATGTCTAAGAAGTAAATTCCTAATCTTAAAATGAATTCACTCCATTATCGTTCTATTTTCTGACAGCACATAATAATTTCTCAAGTTTATGGAAAACTATAGCATCACCTTTTTTTTTGGACAAAGTTTTACTTCGAAAAAATTACTTCTAACCTATTATGCGGCAATTCATACAGAAAAAATCTAATTTCACAACACCCTTGTGTTTGAGTTTTGGTAGGTCTAAATATAATTTTTATTGAATTTTATTTTGACCTATGGCAAGCAAACACCTCAACTTATGTGAAAAACATAGTGAGATTTTGCTTCTTTTTTTTTTAGGGAAAACGTAACGCTTTTTATTAAGAAAACCCAGTAATATCAACTAGGACAATAGGAAATATAGGTGGTGGAACATCTTCCATCTACACAATAAAATCAGAAATACAAAAAGCATGCTGAGCTAACTTAAGAGCAACCTTATTGCCTTCTCTCTTTGCATGAGAGTAATGCAATTGATTAAAAAACCTAGCTTGAAGTTTAATATCCTCAATCAACAAACCATTCAAAGACAAGACAGTAGTGTCATTGCAAATGGCATTTACCAAGACTAGTGAGTCAAACTCTAGAACAACATGATTAAATCCCAGGTCCATGGCAAATTGAAGAGCTATTGCTGCTACCATTGCTTCGATCTCCAATGGGGTATAGGCCTATGGTAATTTTTTGGAAAGTAAGCCTAAAACCGAACCATGACTTTCCTTTATTACCACACCAATACCCATTGTTTTCTTGTCAATAAACACAGCTCCATCGCAATTTATTTTCACCACTCCCTGTGCTGGTTGCTGCCACTGAGAATGTGTCATAGAAGGAGTTGTACGCAAAGTTGGTGTGGGAGACTAAACCGCCTTGAACTCAGCAAGGTACTCTTTTGCAAGTGAGGCAATTCAGTGGGAGCTGTTGCTAGGTTTGTTTAAGCGAATCAGGTTCCTTTGAGTCCACACTGACCATGCCATGACTGAGAATAACTCCAGGTGATGCTGCGTTGAGATGAGCCAAGATAGAAGCTCCTTGAAATTGATGTTTCTTTGTACTATGTCTAGCCTTGCTTCATTTGCCAATGTCTCAGCTATAAACACGACAGATAGATCTTTTGCCCGAATTATATCTCCAAGCTCCTTTCCTGTGCACAGGTTCTCAAGCCCACAACAGTTCCATACTAAGCAATTCATTGAGATTTTGTTGTATCCTTCATAAACCATTTATGTATTAAATCACATGATTCAACGAATATTGTAAACAAGTTGCATGATTCATTAAATAAGTTACTTGACTAAATTTCATCAAAAAAGAAGTCAATTGACTAAAAACACATGTTGACAATTGTTTATTTTGTCATGTAGTGGATTAAAGGAATTTTCATCAAAACTAGTTTAATAAGGTAAACTAGTTTTATAGGATTTGAACTTATGCCATTTTTTTCCACCATAATTACCCTTTGTGGTTGTCACAATACCAATTGATTTTTTTGTGTCTATGGATTTCAAAACCAAATCTCTTATTTAATAATTAGAAACTTTACCAATTAAGTTTACTATAATCCACAACGCTAACATCACTCAATAGGGTAAATTACAAATTACATCTCTAAAATTTTGGGTGTTTAGATTTTACACTCTAAAATTTCAGATTTTGGATTTTACTCCCTAAAGTTTGGGGGTATTTAGATTTTACACCTTAACGTTTCAGAATTCATATTTAACCCCCTAAATTTTAGGAGTGTTTGGATTTTATGCCTTAAAATTTGGGAGTGTTTAGATTTTACACCCTAAAGTTTTGAAATTTGAGATGTAAAATCCAAACTCCCCCAAACTTTATGAGATAAAATCCATATTCTTAAACGTTGGGTGTAAAATCTAAACACCCCCAAACTTTAGGAGTAACTTCCAAATTCTAAAATTTCAGGATGTGAAATTCAAACACTCCCAAACTTTATAGATATAATTTGCAATTTACCATTTTGTTTGGATCAAAGATAGAAGTAATTAAAAATTTTAATTATTACTTTATTAGTGAGCTATCAATCATACTTATTATTATTTCAATTTGTGATAAATCTTTTAAATAGAAAATAATTTTAGTATTTTTCCAAATAAACTTGACTTTTTTTTTCTTCAAAATAAACCTGACATATTTATTTCGATGGTCTTTGTTTAATACCGTTCATGTGATGGATGCACATGGAAAGTGACACTGCCAGCTCAGGTACACATATTTGGGCAACCGTATCATGTTTATAGATTTTAGCAGGCATTGTTTCCATTAAAAAATTAAATTAAAAAAAATTGGCATTGCATAGTTGTTAAGGAATTTCGTAGAAAAGTTGAATTTCTCTTTGAGGCATTGTTCCCATTAAAAATTTAGGCATTTGCATAGTTTTTGAGGAATTTCGTAGAGAAGTTGAATTTCTCTTTTATATAAATATGACGTTGCGTCAATCATAGATTGCGGATGAAGGATTCCTTATCCTTGACCTAAAAAAGGGAAATTGTTTTTTTCCCTCTTTTCCCTTAAGGTGAATAATAGTTAGTGGTTCTTTCTCTGCTGGAAAGTCAATCACGTGAATCGGAATTACAACAGAGCTGCTCATAAGATTGCTCAACTTGCAAGAAGAAATGAGAGCCCGCAGGTGTGGATAGGAGCTCTTCCTATGGTAGTGCAGGAAATTATTCAATCTGACTGTATAAAATAGTAACTCTGTTTTCTTCTTGTTTTCTTGTGCTGTGATGCTATGCTCTGTTCTGTTGTATTCTTTGCTTGATTGAATATAATTCAAGCTTTGCATCAAGAAAAAAATAATAGTGGTGAGCAAATAGTTTTATTGTACAACCAAACAAATAAATAAATTAATAAATTTTTTGATCTATTTCTATATTTATGTTCTAATAAGTATTACTATTTACTAATAAAAATATTTTATTATCTATCTATAAGTTGATTTCAAGCCGTGAACTCAAAGCTGGCTTTCAAGTCACGGACTCTAAAGTTATTAAAAATTAGGATATTATTTGTACTAGCCTATGAGCACGCACGCAAAGCTCTTTTTTTTGTAAAATTTAATAATTTGCATCAAAATTTTTTTTTTTTGGAAAACATAATTTGCATCAAATTATTACATTTTTCAATCACAAAAATACCTAGGTGATGTGATGAAAAAATTATTTCACCTACAAGCACATAACACTCATCACACTCCTAAGTATTTTTGTGATTGAAAAATGTATTAAGCCACTAATTCCAAATCATAATGAATACAAATTATTAAATTTTACCAAAAAAATAGAAGAGCATGTGTGCTCAGAGGCTAGCGTTTTATGGTCCATCAATCACAATTTATTATATATATTTTTCATTATGTATAAAATAACCATGATTTAAATTGGAAAAAAAAAACAATAGTAAACATAGATAGTTGTGATTTCTAAAGTATAAAGTAGAACACAAAATTGAGAGAAAAGATTTTATTTGTACAAAGCTAAATATATTTTTGGGTGCTAAAGTTTTGGCCAAGTGCACTTGAACATTAAAAATAAAAATAAAAAAGGAGACTGCAAATGACTAATATTATATGGAAAAAAAATTAACAAATATCTTAAAACAATTAATTTTTAAAATATATTTATAAACTTTTATAAAATAAAAAACAACTAATTTTTTTTACAACTTTTTATATTTTTCATAAAGTAAAATCAAAGTCATCCCAAAATTATGTATTAATAAATACTTGAAAAGAACCTGTTAACCTGACTCATTTTATATGTTATCCATGTAGCATTCAATACTTTAATGCATTATAGAGAAGCGAAATCTATTATGAAAATCCTTTTAATATTTTTGGTACAGTGTTACAGGATTTTTTTTTTTTTTTTCTTTTTGTCCTAATCCAGACGTTAGAATCCCAAATATCCCCCCATCAATTACCACTAATATCCGTGTTGGGGGGTTCTTGTGGCGGTCATTTTCTTTTCCTGTGCGGTGTGTACTACTTGATACGTGTATCACAGACTCACAGTGAGAAAGGGGGTTGAATCTAGCACTCTTGCACAGTGGGATTTTGTCTCTTTTTGGCCGGAAAAAGAGCCTTTGCTTTTGCACAATGATTATTCATTAAAACCCAAATAACACTTCATTAAAAATATTAAAATCTCTAATAATAAATAAAGTGGGTCCCTAGCAGGTTTATAAAGGGAATTCAGTATACATTTGTGTATCCTGTTAGCTGTTAAGAGCCACTTGAACTCCCACAGACTTGAGAACTATCAAATGTCATGTTTCAACTTGCAGGGTTTGGAATTTTTCCAAAGACAACCTTCTTCTCCAATCCCAGCAATGGAAAAAGCATTTCAAGGAGAGACCATGGATAGGTTAAATTAGAGGGAGAGAGAGAAAACCATGAGGAAATTTTAATTCTCCTTCTAAGATGCGTGTCACATTTTAAGCTCTTGAACTCTCATAAATAAGCTTCTTGCTTTTATATAAAGATTAAATTTAATGAGGATGTAGTGTAAACAAAGGAATTTACAGTCTCAAGTCAAATGATACCACATCAGGCTTTTTTTTTCTTAATTTCACATAAGAGAGTAGGTATTAACACACATGATCACACACCCCTTCAATATATTCTTTTTTCTTATTCTTTTTTTTGAGAAACCCCTTCAATATATTCAAATATTAATTAATTAATAAATAAATAAATAAACAAACAAACAAGGCAACACTATTGTGCAAATCCACCACTTCTGCAAGACCACAAGGTAGGTGGGGTCGTATGGTCATATTGTTGATGGTATAGTAACCCAATCTCTAAACCAAAAAACACAAATTAATTTACACACATAGACAAAAAGACATCAAATTTACGTAGTTGAAATTGGCATAAAAAATATCAGAACCCAATTTAAAATTCAAAATACCTAGTTGGGTTCTGCAAGAATTTGAGCTTCTAAAGGAAAGTTTAAGGTCAGTGGTTTCAGAGTTGGAATCTGGGTTCAATGACACTAGCGGCTTCTAGGCTGGACGACATACACAAGAACAACTTTGGGTTGAATAATATTAGAGATACCAAGTATTTTACAAAAAATTATACACACTGTTAATGTGATGAGTGATTATTTATTGGTAAATGAAAAAATGATATTAATGGTGAGCCTAAATAAAAACTAATAAGAGGTTGGCCACATCAACATTTTGTAAAAATGTTGTAAAATAGTTTATGACTATAGCTGTGGGGAGTAAAAGGACCTCAATGGGCATATGGGCCTTTGGACTGTAGTATGAAGGGCCGACCTACTCCAGAATTAAACTCTACGAATTGGCCAATACGCCGAGGGTCCAAGGGTGCAGCCGAGGACGAGCTTCTCCTCGGACAAGCCCAAGAGAATTCAAAACTTCATTATGAAGGTCAAACCTCAACTCTAGAAAGACTAATGGTTAAAGGGGGAAACCCTGAACCTTCTCGATACACCAGTGTTAAGGAAAATATCTAGAGCAAAGGCTGCCACCTCCGCATTAAAGACTCTGCACCTACCTCCCTAGCCGCATTAATGGAGAAGTGACCCCTGAACAGTAGGGCAGAAACTTCTAGTCAGGGTCCCAAAGGGCATCTAAAAAAGGGGTATTTAAGGGGGAGGAATGCAATAGGATGGGGGATCTTTTTCTTTCTCTCTCTCGCTTACTCTCTCTCTCTAAAGAAAAAGAAAAGAAATTAAGGATTATAACCTGTAAGAAAGAAAGAAAAATAATAAAGAAGTAGTCCTCGGCTCGAGTCCGAGGAGATCCATTTGCAATTATCGTTCGTTATTTACCTGTATTTGTTTATAAAAGCCTGCTATCAAGCTCCCAGCACTTCTAACCTAGGTTTCAAGTCCACACTCTACAAATTTTATTGTTTAAGGCTTATTGGGCCTGAGCCCATAATCTTCTTTGGGTCCAGGTGCAATTGTGCACTTACAATAGCATTACTCCTTTGGGTTCTAGTTTTTAATTTACAAGTTATTTAATTAGATGAAAGCAGTTTGAGAATATTATCATGTGTGGTAGCATCTAAACTCTTGCTTTTAAAAGTTTGATG
Source organism: Castanea sativa (assembly GCF_040712315.1). Taxonomy (NCBI): domain Eukaryota; kingdom Viridiplantae; phylum Streptophyta; class Magnoliopsida; order Fagales; family Fagaceae; genus Castanea; species Castanea sativa. The sequence goes on from NC_134014.1 coordinate 12,188,180, forward strand.
TGCCAAACTAATATTGGATAGTGTAAAATAAGGGTTTTATACCACATTTTTATCAAATTTGAACTCATATATATAAATAGGCTTGTTAAGGTAATTAGTTGTAATTAAAATACCCTCATTTTTATATAAACCTACCATTAACATTGTTTTTATTATTCACCATTTAGAACAATCCAAATCAATAATTGTTGAAAAAAAATTGTATCATTAGTTTTACAGAAAAACCATTTCCTAATTTAAGTACTTAAATGAATAGTGTATTGTTTGCATACAAGCAGTATTTTTTTTCTTATTCATACTAATATGATTAAATTTTAAGCTGCACATCAGTTTATTACAACCCTCTTTCTTTTTTTTCAAACTTTTTTTTTTCTGTGGTTAACTCTAGTATTTTACTTATATACTTTATTTTTAAGGTCAAGTTTAACGCAATGAAAGATTTTTTTTTTTTTATAATACTAAATGTTTCTAACATACACAAAGAGAGAAGGGAGAAAATTTTAAAGAAACTTACAGTATTGTATATACAAAAGGGCTTAACTCTTAAATATACCATACAAGTTTAGATCTCTTTAACGCAATGAAAGTTAGTGACCGCTTCAAGGTTTAAAAAGCTATTAGCTCCCACAGACCCAAAAGAAAAAGGAAAAAAAGAAAAAGAAAAAAAGATGAAGAAGCTATTATCTACATTAATTAACTTAAAAGTGATAGTATCAATCAACCTCTCTTTTCATGTAAATAAAAATATATATTTATTATCATGAACACTAGTTAAACCGTATAACATTTCCCTTTTGATAAGAAAAAAAGTAGCCAATTTGGTTACATATGCATCATATGCCTATTGGCCTTTCAAAATGATTACATGAAGTGAAAACCACTGGCTACTGTACATTATTAGTAGAAAACGACCGTATCACCTTCTCCGGTTATGGTTAAACGAAGTGAAAACAACTGCGTCTATTAAAATGATTTTTAGCCTATTCCATAAAAAAAAAGATTTAGCCTAGGAAAGCAAATCAAGCCACTGGCAACACTGTACATTAATAGAAAATCCTGAAATGCAGCTTCGAGAATTTGTTATGATTTGGCATACATCTATATGACTTTTCTGCATTGCGCCAAAATTTGTGAAATCTCCGAGAAAAGACTGAAACTGACTTGTCGACATTGTAATAATAAAATAATAAAATAAAAGAGAGACCAATTCACAATTATGACTTTAATTTAAAAGAAGGCGTAAAACATTTTGACTCATTTTTATTTTGATTTTTACATTTTAATTTTGTTATTTTTAGTTCTTAAATTAATTAATGTGTATTATTTTTGTCTTTTTCATCAGTCAACTAACGAAAATGGCTAAGGTGGCAGTTGAAAGAATTAAAATATTATAAAAAATACAACGTCAGCATCTATTTTTTTATAAATAATTTTTCAATTTTAACTGAAAAAAAAAAAAAAAAAATTTAAAAACACAAACTCAAATTTAAAAAAACAAAGAACACAAACCCAGAAAATCAAACCCAAGAACATGAATTCAAAATTAAACCCATTGAATCAACTTCCTTTCCCACTTAAAATCAAATCAATAATGAAATAAAATTTGAGAAGAGAACAAAGATCAATGCTAAAAGACCCATGCTAAAAACCCATCAGTTTTTCTCGTTTTTCCCCAAAGATTCATAGCCAAAATCATAAAATCAAAGAAAACCCAAAAATCTCAAACACTCAAAAACCCAAAAACTCAAACAAGATCCAGTTTATTTCAAACAATCAACAACAAAATCAACCAACCTGGCCAACTCGACTCATTGAATCAAACAAACCCACAAACCCAAAAAAACCCAGCCAGTTCACTCACTCAAACTGAACTGAACTGAAGAAAAAATGATAATAACCCGGCTGTTTCTCCGAAGATGCTTATACAACGACCAAACTCCCAAACTCACTTTCCTCTCCTCCCATTTCCAATCCTTCTCTTCTTCTCCATCCCCTTCTCCTTTTTCTGATGATCCCGTTTCTCTCTCTGTTTCCTTGAAGCTTCTTAACAACCCGAACTCCGACCCGCTTCCAATCTCTGAAAGTCTCCACCTCAAGTTCTCTCACATCAACCCAATGCCTTCTCTAGTCCTCTCCACTCTCAATCTCTCCCCCAAAGCCGGCCGTACAGTCCTCGGCTTCCACCAATGGCTTCTCTTGAACCCTAACTTCACTCACTCCGACAAAACGGTGTCGTTCTTCGTCGACTACTTCGGCCGCCGCAAGGACTTCAAGGCCATCAACGAGCTCCTTTCCTCTTCTCATCTCTTGCTGTCGCTCGGCCCAGCTGTTGCCGCAACAACAAGTACCCGTAATCCAGATTTGATTTTTGTTTTTTGTTTTTTTGGTTTCATTTTTTGGGTTTGGGTATTTTTTGGGTTTGATTTCTTCCGTTTTCAGCTTCTTTTTCTTCGATTTGATTCTACTTTACATTTCTTTACTCGAATTAAATCTGTGTGTGTATCAGTATTTGAGTTTGAGTTTGAGACGAGAGAATAGAGTTTGAGTTTGAGATGAAAGTGTAGGGCCGGTTTGAGAACAATGTTCATGTTTGGATCTTATGTTAATTTTTTGGGTTTTAAAATTTTTGGGTTGTGTTCTTGTTCAAGAAGTTTTAGATCTTAATTCATGTAAATTTTGGTTTTTAATTCTGTTTTTTTTTTAATTTAGTTTAAATTAATAAATTAATTTTTTGAATTTATATGCTGATGTGGCATTTTTTATAATATTTTAATTCTTTCGACTGCCACCTCAACTATTTCCGTCTGTTGACCGACCAAAAGAACAAAAATAACACGCATTAATCAATTTAGGGATTAAAGTGGTAAAATTAAAATGTAGCGACCAAAATGGAAAAAACCCAAAACATAGGGACTTAAAGTGCATTTACTCCTTAAAAAAATTCATTAGTAACATTTTTCACAACAAATTTTAAGTTGTAAAGGTCCATTTGGATACCGCTTATTTTGCTGAAAACTGAAAACACTATAGCAAATAAGTGAAAAATGCAGATGATAAAATTTTGATACGAATACTGTAGCTCATCTGAAAGTACTGTAGCAAATAAAAGTCTCCTTCTCTATTCACTCCTCACCCACCCTAGCTAACGCTTGTGCCTTCAGAGAGTTCCACGCCCACCAGAGAAATCCACGAGACAATCCTACATTGGTCCGACGCCGACGAAGAGGTCAGATGAGAAATCCACGAGGAAGACAACCCCAGTCCGACGTCGGCATGTACTCTTCCTTCCATAAACCCATTTCACCCTCTTCCCCAATTTCACTCCCCTCCCACCCGTGACACCTCTCTTCCCATAAACCCATTTCACCCTCTTCCAATTTCACTCCTCAAAAAAGCCTAACACCTCTCTTCCCATAAACCCATTTCACGCCTCTTCCAATTTCACTTGCTGACCCATTTGTTTAATTTCTGTGTAAATGGGTTTTTGAGTTTGTGATTGCAAGTACATTTTACTTTGACAATATTCTCATTATTGTGATTTGTGTGTGTGTGTTTTCTCTTTGTTTCTTTCTATTTTGAGAATTGGATTTCAATACTTGTTGTTTGAAACGCGTGATGATCAAAGCTGGGTTTCTTTCTATGTGGATCTGCTGGGGGTTTTTTTTGTGTTCTTTTTGCTTAAGATTCAGACTTAGCTTTATGATCAGCTCTGTTTTTTGTTTAGCAATGAGATTGGTAAATGTATTTACATATTTATGGACCTACTTTGCGTAGATTGAGATTGGAAAATATCTGATTCTCTCTGACTGTGTATATCCATGTGACAGTACCAACCACAACCTTATACCATCAACTCAGGTGAGTATGAGTTCAGGTATATTTCATAGCTTTATTGGTGCACAAGGTTCCCTTGTTTCCATTAATCTGACACAAATAGAAATAGTGCAGGTCCTAGATAAGAATCAAAGTTTGTTGAAAAGACAAAGTGCTTCCCTCAAGCTTCTTCAAATTCTTGGTTGTTTGGTAGCTTTTTAAGGAAGAAAGGGATAGTGAAAGTAATTCTTTATACACAATGAGAGTTATAGCATTTATTTCCACAAAGAAAATAAGGGAACAAAAAAAAAGGGAAATATTTTACATGTTCTACGTTTTTGAATTCAATCAGTCAATAAAAGGTTCATTGATTTTTATTCTTTTCCATACACAGAAACTATAAGAGGCCAATTTGGTTTGTTGACAAAAACAGAGAAACTGAATACAATATTGAATTTCCACTACTGGCTACAATTTAGTCTTTGAATGTCATTGTCTTTGTATCCCATAGGCAGTTGAAATGTAATGACCTTTTGTGTTAGGAGTCCAACTGTCCAACTGTATGCGTGCATGTGGGACTGATGGTCAGGGCGTGTGGTGCTAATGGCCAGTGCGTGTGGTGCTGCAGAGGATGGTGCTGTAGAGTGTGTCTAAGCTAATGATGTGGGGGCGTGTGTTGCTGATGGAGCATGCATGCTCAACTGATGAAAGGTGTGCTTCTAGTGCAGCTTGGGAGTGTATATGACTGTGTTGCAGATAATGAGTGTATTGGTTAGTTAGCACTGTATACCTGTATTGTAGGATCGTGACATGTGTATTACAGTAGTGGTGATGTGGCAGGTGTGTGTTAACTGATGTAGGAGTTTTAGTTAAAATGATTAGTTGTCAAGGTAGTTACACAACTAACATTGAGGGAGTGGCTGAGGGTATTAGACTTGGAAATGTGTTGTAAAAGATCATTAGCAGAGTTTTGTTAATTGAATACTTCCTTTCTCTCTATTCTCTATATCTCTATCCATGACTCTGTTTTTCCTTATCTCCGTTCTTGGAGGTTAGTTGTCCTCTAATTCAACTATCAATTCATACATTCCTTACATTTTGGCTGTGTGATTAACTTACCAATTAAAAAAAATTATTAAAATTACAATTTCTACTCTTACGACTCCCGTCTAGTTTTTCAATTCATAGCAATTGATTAGTATTCTAGATTTTGTTGCTTTAACTGCAAAATTATGGTAGTAAAAAGTCTCTGCATACAACAACATAATTTATTACTATTTGTGTATGTAAACATATGGTCTAAAACGAAGCTCTTTCACACATTATACATAAAAAGGGATTGTCCCAACGCCTGAAGATGACAAAAAGAATGAGGGACTTTTTTTAATCCCATTTATGGATCTTTATCCAATCTTTACCCAATTGGTTTCTTCAAGCTCTCTCACTCTGAATAAATTTGAAAATGGGAATAGTGCAATAGTTAGCTCCAAATAAGATAAGTTTAAGAACACAACCGTTTTTTTTATTTATCAATAATCATATATATGAGTAATTTGTAAAAGTGGCCAAATTAGCTTATTTTATAACTCTCTTATTTCTTCCGTTATATTCATTACTTACATATGCACCTTATCATCTATTATTCTTTTTCAAGCCCAAGATATGCCAATGTCGGAAACGAGTAACTATCTCTCTAGTTATGATGGCCATTTTTGTGACGTTGACAACTACATCATTAGGACTTTCTTGAAACTTCATACATTTGGTAGGAGGTTTTATACTTGTCGCTATTGGTCGCCAATAAGTACCATATCCAAGTATTGGCAAAATATTTGTATTGTACATTAAAGAACCAATTCGTTGTATTATTGTTTATATGTTGTATTGTATTGTGCAGGATGATGACCGTGCATGCAAGTTCTTCAAGGGTTAGACACCAACATTTGTTGTGCGCGTGGTGCAACAACAACACCAATTGTTATCGCCAAATTCAAGTGACTAGAGCATGCGGTGGAAGTTGCCAATGAAAAGTCGAGACAAGCACATGCCCTGATAGCCGTAGCATTGGAAAGGGAGGGAGTTGCAAAACGAAAGGCTGAAAGAGCCAAGGCTGTACGCATGATTTCTGAAGAGAAAGCAAAAAAGTTGACAATAGCTCTAGTAGTATCCTGGGTCATGTTTCTAGTATTGCTTAACTTGTCTACTAGGTTTAGGGAAGTCAAAATCAGGCATATGTGTTTGCCATAATGGGATGTGTATGTATGTAATAATACAGACTTGCATTATTACATTTGTTTTGTATGTTAATTGTACTATTGCAAGCAACGGTTTATGATATATGTATGTAGTTGTACTTCTTAAAACAATGTGGACCCATTTGAATTTGCTCTATGATGTTAATGGCCAAGTTGATGGAGATTGTAAGTTCTATTGTTGTATATGTGTGTCTATATACACTTTGCCAGCAATTGATAATTAGTGGTTCTTGATGTCTTTAAAACAAATTCAAGGTAGATATTGTTTTCTATATTCTTTTTTTATTCAAATTTCTTCCAGATTACTGTTGCAATCTTAAAATCCATTGAGTTTATTTCTTGTTCAAATAAGATTAGAGTCTATTCAGAAGTCCCCTGTAAGCTTGAAATCTACTGTTGCAATACCCATGAGTTTCACTTGTAATGATATATACAAATGCATAAATCAAAGGTATTACAATCAAGTTTTGTGAGCCACCAGTTCTGCTTACCGACAATAATAAATCACTATAAAACAAAATGGTATTATATTGAAGTTTGTGAATCATCAGTTATGGTCCCCACAAGAAATTACCATAATGTTAATGGTATTTACAACCATACTAATTTCTATTGAAGTTTGAAATAATAGTCACCATAACAACTTAAGTCCTACGATAGACGCATCCTACATATCGATGTTGTGATATTGTCCCGAACGACTTTCATCTCAGCTTCGTCCAAGCTTGAGATCATATCTACCATGGCATCGTAATAACCTCTCTCACTATGTCCATATGTGCCCCGCGTAGATCTGGAACGTTCAACGTCATTGTTTTCATGTGCTCTAATGAAATTGTGAAGAACCATTATAGCAACAATAATGTGACATTGAGTGCGTATATGAAAGGGTGGCATACTTCTCAAAATTCTCCATTTATTCTTCCAAACTCCAAAAGTTCGTTCTATGACCGAACAAAGTGAGGAATGGAGATAATTATATTTCTCCTTTGGACGATGCAGACGTTCACCTCGTTGAAATTCGAATATGTGGTACCTCTCCCCCTTATATGGTGCAAGGAAGCCTCTCTTCATAGGGTACCCTGAATCAACAAGATAATACTTTCCTGCAAATGAAAATGTTTACTACATTAGCATTTTCACTACATAATACATACTTTAATACTGTAATTAAACTACATATTTACAAAGCAGCTGAAGGTTTTGGGAAGTTGTCACTCTCATTATTGAGGCAGCTTAAAAATATCCTTGTGTCATGCGCTGACCCTTCCCATCCAACACACACAAATGTGAATTTCATGTCAAAATCACATGCGCACATGCAGTTTGTTGTTGTGGTCCCTTTCCTGCCTCTATACTGGTCTTGCTTATCAACTGGTATGACTACGGGGACGTGGACCCCATCAATCACACCAATGCAACCCTAACCATTACCACAAAAATACCATGTGAAATGAAATACATGATATGACCATAAAAATAATTTGAATAAAAAATCAAGTCAAGATACCAAATTCACAAAGAACATTGAAATGTGGTCAATATTGATCTGAATGCTGAATATGTTCTGGCACGTTACAAAATGCACGATCAGCAGGCTGGATAATGGCTGTTGCCATAACGGTGGCTAACAATGTCACTACCGTGGCCACGTGTCGATGCCCTATCTCACCCGAGTGCTGAAATCTATCCTGCACTATTCTGTAACCCGAGGCATGAGCAAGTACCACCAATGTCATTGCCACAAACTCTTCCAAGCAAACTGTTCTTGTACCGTTATATCCATACTAAGTGCGCAATGTAGTACACACTTGTCGAAACACATGGCTTGACATTCTAAAAGTTCTTTAACATTTTTGCTCATTTCCATTTAATATATATTGTACCCATTCATACCCTGTTTGTATATTTGTATGCAATGGTAATTTGGTCATATAGGTCTCCACGTAAGCTACACATGCACACCCGGCTATATATGCTACAAGTACAATGTCATCGCTCAGGTCGAAGTCTGTGTCCCTGCATATGTTACCGATTTTAATTGCATGTACAAATATTAATGTGATACTATAATATGTAGGCTAAAAACACGTTGTTAAACTTTATTGAACCTTGATTAGTACCAGGCTTAAACTATGGTGGTACCTTTAATGGTTAACAATCCTAAGCATATACTTTCACGATTTCATCCAAGATTTCTAAAATTTGTATATTCACATCTAGAGGGGAAAGTATAGAAACTCAATGGTGCTAGGAATCAGATGAGTCGTTTAGCAAATCCATCCTTTTGTATACCTTAAGACTTCTTTCTTTTTCTGCCTGTGGAACACCAAGGACACTGGAAAATATGGCCTACTTCATAGAAAGCTCTTTATTTGGTTGGGGACCTGGTGCTGGGATCATGTACCTGATGCCAGCAAGGAAAACTAAGATCAGTAAGTTGAATATGGTCGTGGATGAGACTACAAAAGTTGTTCAGGAATTAAAAACTTAGCTTTACAAAAGAAAATCATCTCATCATCTGCACATTTCGGGTCCTGCTAGTAAAGTTGATGCAAAAAAGTCAAGGAAAAATAATAGCAATAACTAGTGCTATGACATTGCTTAGTCAGGGTAGCAGCAAATACTAGTGCAATAACTACACAATTACTTTTAGATAGATGGTGGCAGCAACCCCTGATCACAGAACAACAATGTAGCTAATCAACATGTGAAAAGCAAAATAAGTTGTAAAGTCCTTGGTCCAGCAGTTTCTCAACCACATTTTTTGTGTTTCTAATTCAGCACCCAAAGCCAATTATGAATTTTAGTAAACAAGGAAGCAAGAGTTCAAACACCATTCACATGGGTGTAACAGGTTTCATTTAAAGAAGTTCAGATGGATAGATAAACTGTCAACAACAAAATTAATAATAGTGGCAATAAATAGATGGAACTACAAGCTAAAGTTGGCACCATTTGACTAAAAATGAATGGCGACTTTAATGTTGTCAACTTGTCAAAATTTTCAAATCCACAATTTCTTAACATAAAGAGACAGTAAACTCTTCTTTCAACAGCTAATAATATGGAGGGACAAAACAATTAACACTTCCATTTTTAATTACAACAATGGGAGAGGGGGGGGGGGATCAAGAGTTATGGAAATATATAATCTTAAAAAAGAAAAGCATATTTGGTGAGCAGAAATCTAAAGAAAGTGTATGTCAATCAACACAAAAAATTACTAAAATGCACAAAGTTGTCTTACCTAGTCAAGTAGATGGCAGTTGGATTTCCAGGGGATGGAGGATTCTGATTTAGCAGTGAAACAAGGGTACCAGCTTTAGCAAGAGCATCAGGGTCAGTTGCAGACTAGGGGGTCTCCACCTCTTCAAGACCAATTTGTCTCCTAATCAAGTCCTAGTTCTCTTGAAGGACCTCAATCTCTCCAAATGGTAGCCTCAATTCCAAATCCTGAGCCCCTATATCAATTGCATCATCCTTCTTGAACCTCAAGAAGGGCATGCACAACTTTTAGGTTTGCTTGAAATTTACAGCCTGACCAACAGAACTATTGTTCAATGCCTAAACTCAAAGAGCCTAAACCAAATGTTTTTTGGTTTTCATAACAATTTGTACAGGAAATGGTTGACAATAGCTCTATTAGTATGTGACAGACAATGGTTTAGATTTCATTTTCAATATATATATATATATAGAAATAATTAGCCTAACATTAACCATATATATTCTGTTCTTCAAATGCCCCCTTTATTTACTTTTTCCTGTTTCAAGGAACCTGAAACAATATGCAAAAAGATGGAGTCCATAGTCAATGCTTTTTGGTGGGGTCATGACCTTGGGGTTAGGAAGTTGCACTTGCTGAATTGGAAAATCTGTCAGCCTAAGTCTTGGGGTGGGTTAGGTCTTAAGAGATTCAATTTATTGAACCAAGCTATGTTGGCTAAGCAATAATTTGAATAATAGTCAACACCCTAATTCTTTAATTACAACAACCTTCAAGGCTAAGTACTTTCCTAGGGGATCTATACAGGATTGTTCCCCTAAACCACATCAGTCATAGGCTTGGAGGAATATAATCAAGTTTGATAACCCTAAGCTTAGGGAAGGGCAGTGAGGGGTAGGAAAAGGAAACAATATTCCTCTAGTCATCAAGATTGGTGCAGGGGTCAGCCTCATAATCTGCTTCACCCCAATTTGACTACTGGTACAGTGGCAGACCTTATAGATCATCCCAAATCATAAGTGGAAAGCTGATTTATAAAGGGATATTTATCCTTTTCCACTTTGGAAGGAGATATTACAAACTCCCCTGCTTAGGATTTGTTCAGCTGATGATAAGTTGCTATGGAAGCACTTAAATAGTGGTGAGTTTGAAGTTAAAAAAGCATATAGTATTATGCTTAAGGACTACCTGACACTTTACAATGATCATCACAGCCAAGCCCATGCTGATAATAAAGTTTGGAAGCTGATATGGAAGATTAAAACACCTCATAAAATTTGTATTTTTATTTGGAAGCTCTTGCAGGAGGGTCTTCCCACAAGACAACTTTTAAGAAATAGGGGAATCATTGATGTTGATCTTTGCCCCTTTTGCAACTGTGAAACAGAGCTTGTTGGCATGGGTCACCATTAGCTGTTCACACATCTGATCTTCTTAGTATCTGTGTGCAGCAATGGTTAAGGGGATTAATTGTGTCTCATAGCTTAGATGATGAGGTTTTTAAGGATTATATGCAGAACATATGTCTTACTTTGTGGATCCTTTACAACCCATTTCCAAGTCTAATACTCGCAGCCACTTCTTTAATGCTAGCTGTGTAACTACCTTGACAGCTAAGCATTCTAACAAAAACTCCTACATTAGTTAACACACACCTGCCACATCACCACTACAATAATACACGTGTCACTATCCTACAATACAGATATACAGTGCTAACTAACCAATACACTCATTATCTGCAACACAGTCCTATACACTCCCAAGCTGCACTGGAAGCACACTCTTCATCAACTGAGCACGCATGCTCCATCAGCAACACACACCCCCCACATTATCAGCCTAAGCACACTCTGCGGCACCACACGCACTGGCCATTAGCACCACATGCACACATACAGTTGGACAGTTGGACTCCTAACACAAAAGGTCATTACATTTCAACTGCCTATGGGATACATTTGATTTTCTCTGGAGAAACGTGTTTATAGTGGTTTTCTCTCTCTAGATTTTTTTCTATCTCTCACATGAGGAAATACAACCAAACCATTGGAAGTTGTCCTCACAGCTCAAAATCTGTTTTGCAGGTACAAGGAAGCCTACTCCATCAGTTATGAGTCAAACAGAAGATGCTTCAAGTCAGAAGTTGAACACAACACAGCTACAGGACACTGGCAGCTACTAATCAAGATAGCAGGGGTAAGAAACTCTAGGTGTAATAGAAGTGCTTGGGCTTATAAAGCTAAGGATGTGCAAGGAGTTATCAAATTGTATGGTCTAGCTAGCAGCAATGCAAGTTCAACAAATAGGGCTGTACAGGAGGCCTTGATGGAAGCAATCATCACGGTCAACACCTACGAATTTGATAGGATTCTCCTTTTGACAAACAACAAGAATCTGATCCAAATCCACATCTTAGCCTTTATGATTTGATATATACATACAACAGGGAAATAAAGAACAACCCATCAAAGTAAAGTCTGATATATACCAGAAGCAAAGCCTCTGTACAAATTTCACTAATCTTTACAAAGAATACTTCCTACTTTTCATTTCCTGCTTATCAACAAACTCAATGATAAAGAGTGGGACATACATAAGGACAACAAATTAAACCATGTGAAACATTTGCAAATTACTGTGATTGAAGATGAACAGGTCGGTTCATTTTAAACAATGGAAATAAAAAACAATTGAAAAAAAGAAATGAATTCTCACCACCAAGTCTAGCTTTGACGTGAGCTTCGAAAGTTCATAAAAAAATGATCCTGTCAACATATAAACACAATAGATTTTCAATAACAGATGAGAACAACAGAAAAGTGTTCAATGATGTGCCATTATAAATTTATAGAATTCAGTTATTAGCTATATACATAAATCTGGAATGATAAAATTAATGCGCAGATAACAATCAACACAAGTAAGGGGAAGCATCTGTGCGTGTAACTTGTATAATTTTAACTGCAAGTTAAGCAAATCTGGTCATAGCACAATCAACCAATCGATTGATTAAGCTGACTCCTCCATGGGGAAAAAAGAAAGAATGTTCACTAAAAAACGTAATGACAATTATAAACAATAGCAGAAGAAAAAGGAACAGGTAAGCATAGACTACATGACAATTAATTAGTAACTATTGTCTTACATACACACCCATGGTAAGCATAGTTTCTGCCAATAAAAGAAAAAAGAAAAAAAGAGTACAACAAGTACATTTTAAAAATCCGATTAGTACAACACCAAGCCCAACCAACCCTATCGAGCCAATCCCCTTTCCTTCAGGAAAAATGAAGTTGAGGGTTCATTTGGTACTACATCTATAGTCACTTCAACTGGACGTCCTTGTTATCTTCAAGTGATGTAAACATGTTCTTACCCTTTACTTTTTCCATGAAGTAGAGGGTGCTAAAAAGATGAAGGCGACCACTCGATTGCACCCTAGGAAGACTCAACACCATGTCCAGAATTGCTTTAAGCTCAGCAGCTGCTTTCGAAGCACATGGTGTACGAGTACTTACACTTCTAGATTAAACAATAACATCTGAGATGCTCTTCAAAGAGTCGGATAGCTCTTGGACAACTGAACACTTTTTTCTTGGTTTCTTGCAAATCGACCTGAAAATGTGGACACCGGTTGCCAAGCCTTTCCCCTTATTCACTGCCGGTCCTGCCCCTGATAATGATGGGCCTTCAACCTCCATTAGGTCAACATTCACAAAGGGGTCACATTACGGGTCAACAAATTCAAGAGCATCAGTGGAGCCCCCAAACCCTTCGGTGGTTTCCTTTGGTATTTGACCACTCGGGCAGAATGCATTTTTCCCCGTTGCAATCATGCCTCCATACATGATGTCCATGGAGTCAAGATTCGGCAAACCTTTTTTTTTTAAGGTTCCTACCATGGGACATGCCTACATATGGACAATCAGTAGTTAGAACACAATATATAGTTGTAGACAGTGGAGTTTTTCACAATTATGTAAAATGAACTAACCGCAATCTTTTGGGCCCACCACTCATCACTGGCAGTAACATGCCCAGTTCCAGCATCAATACCCAACCCAGTCTCATGCTCAAAACACTCCTTATAATCCTTCCACTGTTTTCTCAAATGATCCCATTTGTTTTTAAACTGCATGTGAGTCACCACTTTTCCCATTTCACCCAACTACTTAATCACTGCATTAACCCCTTCTCTTTTCAAAACTCCTCCACTCCTCTTGCCCTCTAGGACTTGAACAGCACACAAATTACAAAAAACTTTTAGTTCTTTTTGTTCTTTCCAATCAGTTCTCGCATCATTACCACCGTCCTTTGATTTCCTCTTACCCATTTTTGCTACAACTTCCTTCTAAACTCATTGAGGCATTTCAACAAACAGTTACGCATGCCCACATGAAAAATGCAAAGTTAACTCACATAATAGTCCAAATACAACATAGGTAGGAAGAGAAACACACAAAATTACACGAATGAGAGAGAAACCCACATACTAGTGTCATGGAAAACACAAAAACCACACACAAACGTTGAACACAAAAAACCACAGATTGAAGCCTCATGGAAAAAAATATAACCACACACCAACAGATCAGAGAGTGTGAGAAGTTAGACAGGACTTACCCGTGAATGCAAAGACCCACAGTGGCGGCAATGACGTCCTAAGCGAAGAGAAGGTGAGCTGGAGCGAAAGAAGAACAGAGGGGATGGGGTGGGTTTGTTCCGCGTAATGGGTTTGCAATATGGGTGTTTCATTTGTTTTGATGGGTTTTTGGTTGGTGGGTAGGTGCCATTCATTGATTCGAAAGAGGATGAAGCATTGATGGAGAACATTGAAGACATCTGCCACGGTAGTTGAGAGAAGAAACTCCTGGAGAATGAAAATAGTCGTTGGACTGAACGCTGCGTTTTGTGTTTATGACTCTACCCTTCTTCTTCGTGAGTTATTTGTGTATGAACAGTACTGTTAGCTTGAGGGCCATGAATAGTACACGACACGCTCGCTTTTTTAATCAAACAGTGCACTCTATTTTTTCATCCATGCATTTTCAGCTAGGGCTTATACGCGTTTAAAAGGTACTGTAGCGTAAACGCAGAAAACGTGAAAACGCGTAAATCCAAACGCTCGCTAAGTTCTATCGTTGGAAGTAGACGTTATAAGTTGAAATTATCTTGATTATCAAAAAAAAAATTATAAGTGGTAAGTTGTTATTGGTTTAAATTTAAATATATCACTAAAATTACTTTTTTTCTACTAATAACAACCGGTAACAACCAGCCACTTATAATTTAAGCTAAAATATAAAGTATATCTTCTAAGTTTAACTAAAATTCATTTAAGTCCTCTAACTTTACTTTAATCTTCTAAATTTCAAAGTTATTTAATTCAAGTCTTTTGTCCAATTTCATTAAAAAAAAATGCCGTTAAGTAAGCAATTAATTAATGAAAACAAATTCTTACATAAAAAATCTATAAAAATATTTTTATTAATTTTATAAATTTTTTTCATGTGAAAAATAATATTTTTTTAAGGTAAATTTTTAACAAAATTCAACAAAATACTTAAATTGAATAAATTTAAATTTTAAAAAACTTAATTGAATGAAAGTAAAGTTAGATGACTAAAATAAAACTCAACCAAACTTAGATAATACAATTTGCATTTTACCCTATAATTTTATTATAAAATTATATGTTATGAGATTTAGAGCATTCTCATTAACATTTCTAAAAAATTTAGCATTTACCATCTCAAAACCCAATTTTATAACATATAACACACCACTTTACAATACAACCTATATCAAGACTTCTATTTATTTTACCATTTCATTTAAATATTGTTTCTTTATTATTTTTCAATAATTTTTTATTTTTCCTCTCTCTCCTTTGTCTCTCTCTCCTATCTCTCTCTTTCTCACAGCACCGCCGACACCACACTACATCCAACCACAACCACATCCACATCCACCCACACATCCACTCACCACCACCAACCACAGCAGATTAAGAAAGGGAAAAAAAAAAACCTCCACCATCGCTGCTACTAGCAAACCCACCACCACCGGCCCACCACAAACCATACCCATCCAAAACCAAATCACAAACCGACCACCCAAAACCAAATCACAAACCCACCAAAATATGCCTAAATCGGAACCCCTGTACAAACCCACAACCTGTAAATTAGAACCCAACGAGTGAGAGAGAGAGAGATAATCATAGATCTGAACTGGTGAGGGCGAGTGGGAGGGCGAATCGGAGGCAGCGGCGACCTGGCGACGTTGCAGCCAAAGAGTAGAGAGATCGAGTGACTGAGAGTAGAGAGATCGGCGACGTTGCAGACAAAGAGTAGAGAAATTGAGTGATTGAGAGCCAAAAGATTAGCGACGAGCAAAGACTGGCGACGAGCACACCAGACCATGAACCACGGAGAATGGAGAGAACAGAGATGAAAGAAGTGAGAGAGGAAAGAGAATGAGAAATAGCCATTGGGTGATTCAGGTGAATAAAAAACTATTTTTTATTTTGCAATACAGTTACAGTGCGCTCTCAAAAATGAGAGTGCACTGTGGCAAGATTGTAAATTTTATACCATATACCAATTTTGATGGAGATGGTTTTTTGGGGTTTAGATGCTAAAAAATAGGATTTATAGCATTTGAGAGTATTGATGAGAATGCTCTTAGTATACTTTATACACATGCACAAACCCACACCATTTTTATATTACAATTTAGCGCCAGACTTTTTTGCTATGTTGAACAAGTCTATACAATAGCAAGACAGTAAATTAGGAGTAATTCTTAGGTACTCCCAGAGTACGGAGAATGATGCTCCTTCCTCTCACATTCATGGTTGGGTCCACTCATTAAATTCATAGTGGGGTCCACCATGAATGTCAGAGGAGGAAGCACCATTTCTCCATACTCCAGAAGTAACTAAGAATTTTTCGTAAATTAGACTAACAATGCTAAGACAATGACCGCTACAAAGCTTTTCTTCCCTAACAAATAACACAATGTCTATACACAAATTTACATCAAGAATTGCCTAAAAAATAGCAAGATAATCTTACAAATACTCAAGTAAGGTTTCCATGATATGATTGATGTAAAATAAATGTTGCATCAATGGTAGGTGATGTGAAAGTCATACCTCAACTTGAGAGTTCAAGTTGTGTAAAAAAATCTTCTATCTTTTTATGTATCCATTACTCGTATAGAGTAATAAGGAGTAAATAGATCCATCTACAAGGACCATAGGAGTTTCGCAAAAATTTATATTTATTTTGTCATAAAAACTGTTTTTTTTTTTAATTTTACATAATTATTTTTTTAAAAATATCAGTTATCTATTCTAATTTATAAACTCTATTTCATTAAAATATCTTTTTTTTAAATGTTTTTCTTTGGTTAAATTGCAAACTACTCCTTTAAAATTTGGGGTTGTTTGGATTTTACACCCTAAAACTTAAAATTTGGATTTTACCTCCTAAAATTATAGGAAAAATTACACTTTACCACCTTAAACTATACCTCAGATTACATTTTGTACCCTAAACTTTTCGAATGCACATTTTGCATGCACATATCAGCGGAGATGGAAGGTGGTACGGTGGCTGGGTCGCAGATGGTAGTGGGTGATGGTAGTTGGGTTGGATTTAGGTTTTGTTTTGGTCACAATTCAGATCTGATTTGGTTTTTGCTTGGGTCCCGATTCAGATCTGATTTAGATTTTGGCTGTGTATGTTTAGCTCTCTCTCTCTCACAGCAAATCTTGGCGATGGATTGGTTGAGATTTGTATTTGTAGATCTTGTATGGGTCGATCCGAATAGATAAATTGAATTGATCCCAATTGTACACTAGTGACCAAGAAGTTTTACTCATTAAACCATGGCACCTTCCTAAACTATAAGTCTATACGAGACTTTTGCTCCTCCACTATTGCTTTGTTTACTTGTACAATCATTCACACTGTATCCAATGAGTATGCCATTGCCACTTATTGGTGTTAGAAATGCATCATTTTCCTCAAGCAAGGTATTTTTTTATGGTTGTTCATCTGTTTCGCTTCCAAAGTGGATTAATGGCTGTACATATATATATATATATATATATATTGGAGTGTAAACCACTGTAATTGGAAAAGTTGTTAATGGACTGTGGATTTGCTAATGATTTTTGTTGTTATCATGCATTCTAGGTCATTTGGTGAGGACGTCAACATGACAAATCCAAAAGTTAAACTTCCAACACTTCTAATTATGGGTGGGAGGGACTACCTGAGACCACACTGTAAAAGACGTGAGGAGAGACTTTTGAGTTTGGACTTGAAAGGGGGCATTTAGGTCTTTTGACTTTGTGTTACTTAAGCAATAGTCATGTGCTGGTCACGTTGTTAAGTTTTTCATCCCATATAACAGAAAATTTAACTTTGGGGTGCAGAAGGTAACAAATGTCATAGTTTAGGCTGCAAATTGTGCATTTAAAAATATGCTAAGTGTAATTTAGGGTATAGTTTAAGGTGGGAAAATGTGATTTCCCTCAAAATTACATTCTGTTTGCATCAGTAGCTCCTTCCATCCATATTTTTTGTAAAGTGTCACATAAGCAGTGGCAACGCCACTCAGAAGCCAAGGTGTTCCTAAGAACACTCTGGCCTGAGTTTTTTTTATTTTATATATATAATAATTTAATTTTTTTTATTTGTTTACCCTTAAAAAAAAATAAGAACACCCTTAAGCAATATTAGGAACACTCTTAAAATTTATATGCCAAATAAATTTTAAACTAAAAGGCATGCAGAAGCAGGGGTGTGTGCACACATGAGGTGTGTGCTAACGCACAGTGGGGTGTGTACTAGACTCCTAATAGTTAGTAAAAAAAATGAATGAAGCAACTAAACACCAATAATTAATAATTTAATTAACTAATACATTATAAAAGACAAACAAATTAAATTATGTTAGGCTAAACAACAATTAATAATTTAATAATTAATGAAACAACAATACAACAAATTATAGTTTATAAAAGACAAACAAATTTATGAAACAACTATACAACAATAATTAATAATTTTATTAATATTTCAAATGAACTTATAGTTTATTGTATCGGTACCTTTGTTCATTAACTTCTTTTCTTTTTATTTTTTTAATTTTTTTTCCTTTTGAGGTTTTTCGGTGTACAGAATGCAAATTTGTTTTGGTTTAAAATTTTTTTTTAAAAGTACAAACTTCATGCTTGCCAAATTTTGAATTTCGGCCGGAATTTACCAAAATGTCCCGAAACACCCGAAATAGACCGAAATGACCCAAAATTTTTTCAAAGTGAAATAGGAACACCCTGAACAAAATTCCTAGAGTCGCCACTGTGATAAGCATGCCAAACGTGTTTAGTTCATCCAATAAAATGATGTCATTTCATTTTTATTATGTCATATCATTTTTTTATTTTTTAGCCAAATTAAATGCGCGTGACAAGCTTATATGAAACTCAGAGGAAAATATGGACAGAGGGACTGCTGATGCAAACAAAATAAAATTTTAGGGAGTAAAATCCAAATACCCCTAAACTTTAAGTATGTAGTTTGCACTTTAGCATTTTTCATTCTTCACGCACAACAACGACTATCTACATTCTTCCTTCATTCTAAGATACATAAAGAAAGAATAAAAAACTAAATACAAAATGAATAGTGTCGATGTAAATTTACATTGTTACTGTAGCAACTTTACAAATTTATACATCTTTAGATTGACTGATATGTGTGATTTTAGAGCTTAAATGTGTAAAATTGCACCCTTGTTATTTTATATTGTCTGATTGAAATGCTCAAACTATCCCTAACTTTTTGAAAAGTATTATCAAAATACTTCCACATAAATGTTATAACATTCAATGAAATCATTTTTTTATTGCACAATACACTACTCTCATTAACTTTTTGAGCCTTTGACTTATAATTTCCATAAGTAAAATATAGGCAAAAATATAAATGGCACAAGTTTGACAAAAATTAATTTCAGGCTTTTAGCTTTACTTATTCAATTGAGACCTATAAGTTTTAAGTTTATTCAATTAAGGTATTTTTGTCAATTTTTATTAATTATTTTCATTAATATGTGTCCAAGATTTTATTTAATTTTAAAAAAAAAATTAAAAATCCAATTAATTATTGAAAAATACTTTCCAAATTTTTTTATAAAAAAATTAGCAAAAGTTGACTAAGAAGCCTTAATTGAATAAACTTGAAACTTAAAAGACTTAATAGAAAGAAAACAAAGTTAGAAACCTAAAACGAATTTTGATCAAACATTAGTACAGCTTGTATTTTTGCCTAAAATATAACCAAATCCATTTTAATGAAGAGAACCTTGAAGTAGTTTTCTGGTATGCTCTGGGGCAATGTATTAACCAGATCCATTATTTGAACATATGATCTTATGATGACATCATGACAATTTAAATATCTTCATTCTAAAACGATAAGTGCCAATTCATTGTCAAAGACCATAAAAATTAATTTCCCTCTTGCAAGAGAAAACTCGACAATGACAACGAGTATTATGATATGTTAAAATTGAGATAATATTTAATCACCAACCAATAAAATTTTATTATTGCAATAATTCTTGTATTATGTATGGGGTCTAAAAAAAAAAAGAGTTGATGGCATTTGTTTCTAATCAATCCAAAAACACATAGATTTTTTTTTTTTTTTTTTAAGAATGAAATAACAAATAGGCTAAGAGCCATATATCTGAAACTGGTATATTTTAGTATTTTTAAGAAAGATATTTAGGGTTTCAAAATTCAAATCCTCTCCACTATAACTATTGAGTTCTAAATTTAAAATAAAAAAAAATACACTTTTTTACCCTAAACTTTTCTTCATTTACAATATTCCTCAAACTATTAATTTGCTCGATTGACACCATAATTTTGAAAGAATTATATCATTGAGCAAGCTGCTAGGGGACAACTCTACAGTTAGCCCAGGGGGTTCAAATGAACCCCCTGACTTGGGCAAAAAAAAAATTATATATAAAATTTTTAATTTCATTTTGTTTTGACTCCCTAAAATAAAATTTTGAACACTCTGAGCATAAATTTTGTTTAAATCTAGCTGAAATAAGTTTGAATATGCTCAATTTAGTTCTAATTTCACAATATTTTCATAATATTTTTAATAAAAGTTAAGTGGCAAGTTCTAACTGATTTTGTCTAGACCCACAATTGACATCACTTTTTTACGTAGCTTTAACAACTTGTCACCTAGATTTTATTGTGAATGTATTGTGGAATAACACTACTCTTAAAATTTGCTCATTTGTTTCAAAATAAATAAATAAATGAAACTTATCTAACTCTGGCTTACTTTACGGTCAATGGCGGAATAAAACTATTTTTCTTTACACTTTTCTTCTTCATTAGCAAAAAATTACAGTACTTTCAGCAATTTAAAAAATATATATACCACCTCTACAACAAACCTATTTGTATCTACATTTGTGATATTTTCCTCATT
Source organism: Castanea sativa (assembly GCF_040712315.1). NCBI lineage: Eukaryota > Viridiplantae > Streptophyta > Magnoliopsida > Fagales > Fagaceae > Castanea > Castanea sativa. The sequence goes on from NC_134014.1 coordinate 12,209,017, forward strand.
CTCTCTATCTCTCTTTCTCCCTTCTATGTTTTCTTTCTATCTAATCAAATAGGTTGATAAGTGCTTTATAGATTTCTAAGTTCAAGAAGTCTTTTAGTGCTTGCTTCAATTCCAAGAGAATGACAATGTGTATGGTTAAAAAGACATACACTTCAAAAGCAAAAGCTTATATCAATTACTGTTTTTTTTTTCTTACTTTCACATTTACTCCCAAACCAAATCTTATGTGTTACTATTCTTTTTTTTTATCATTTTTTTAAAATTGTTAGCACATATAAATATCATAAATTATTATTAATTTGACAAATTTTTTTAATTTTTTTAATTTTTTTAATTATATTTATTTATGTATTTAATGGTTTTTGTCTTATCGATCTTTAAACTATTAATAATTTTTTAGACTATTATACAATACAGTTTGTATACTAAATTGTATTTAGAATACTATTTTAGATTATTTTATATAATATGAAAGTTGTATATAAAAAAAGTTATCAATTTATTTTTTACTCCTCCCATAACAAATTTCTAACTTTGACACTATTGACCTCCTTAGAAAAAAAAATCTTGAAGCCGCCATTGCGAACTGTCAAATAAATTGGGTGGTAACCGGTAAATGAGATATAAGCGTAATTACAAACTTACCTGCATTTGTTGCAATAAAAAATCAGTATCTTCATCTTATTTAACACCCAATTTAGATGGTAGGGGATAATTTGATATAATTTTCTCAAATTGGTATGTCAATGGAATAAATTGATAGCTTGGGACACATTGAAACGAAAGTTTAGATAGAAAAATGTAATTGTTTTCAACAAAAAAAATATAAATAAAATAAACGTAAGCTACATAAGCACAAGATTTTAAATAAGAGTGCAAGTAAAATATTCTAAGACTTCATAAATGACACCAAATATAACCACAAAATGGTTCACACCATCCACATTGCGTAGTTACACTTATATTTGAAGACAAAAGAAACCTCAAATTTACACAAAGACGCGTATCGATATAGACTTCAATTATCTAGGACAGATCATCTTCACACAAAGACAAAAAAATGAATAGATTCTGTATGTTCAATTGTGTTTTCATGATTTAACCTTTCCTTCGGCAATTGTACTTGTTCTCAAAACGTTATAGTTTCCATCCCTTATTAATTCTTTACCTTCAAACATGATTAATTAGTTCAAAGCTCAAGAAGTTGAGGAGGAAGATGAGGGGTTGAAAGCAAGCTGCTCAGAACAAGTGAGGACTTCATGAGGCCCTGCCTCTTCTCGGCCAACACCCATAAGATCAAGGTAGTATTGGTAATGGGAGACTATGTTGTTCATGGAATCACTATCACCCTGACCACAAACACTATCCCCATAGAGTATATTCATGGTGGTGCCAAAACCAGGAACCCTTTTGGCCAATGTGTCATTCTTGGTTGGTTTCCAATTGCCAACAAAGGCATCATGTGCTGAAGGCTGGTTTTTCTTGACTGGAGTCATCCACCTCCAAACTGCAGCTTGGAAAGCTAGAGTAGCATTTTGTTCAATGTATTCTGGATGGTTCAACAAATCCACCTTCAGGGCTTCCCCGGCTTTTCCATAGTTGTAGTTCCTGATGGTAGCACCCACAAAAAAAAATCATTAGGATTGACAAGTAATGAAATCACTTGAAGAACAAATAGCTTCTTTGATATTCATTTGAATTATGCAACAAAATAATCTTATTTTGAGGTTTCTTTAGCACAAAACAAAATATTGTATAGAAGTTACTACTTAATTAGGTTATGGCTTACACAGCTATAAGTAAACCAAAAAACTAGTTCAGATGCAGAGATTTGATGAAGGGGGTGATGAGGCTAGAAAGGTGCTTACTGCTTACCAATACAAAGGCAAGGCACCACGGCCATAGTATGCAGCTCCAGGAGCGCACGGATAAGTGAGCTTGTAGTATTCATCACAGTAAAGAGAGTCAGGGCTCAGTTCCTTGTTGTAGCATAAACCCCAGGCCAAAGGTCCCCCAGTGGCAACTCCATATCCACCTGAAATTTTTTCAGCCATCATAATCATTGTTACTTGCATAGAGAATGAGCAAAGGATCCATTGACTATATAACAAACATAAATTAACAGCTCGATATTAATAACATTGAAGGTTCATGTAATTCCAAGCCAATCCTGTCTTAGGATAATAGAATCTACCAAAATTACTATGTATGGTCCAAACACCCAATGCTTTATTCGCTAATAATGTAGTAATAAAGATCTAACTAAAGATTTGATTATTCAATTTATCATCATTTGAGACCCAAGAACATAAAATCTCTTCCCTAATCTGCCCTGAACAACAGGAAATACGACTTTTCATGGTATGTTAACCCAAACTATATCATCAACTATCCATTCTAAACAGATTCATCCAAACATTAGAGAAGAATTATGACCCCAATTTAAGTTCATTGAAACACAACTTAATCAAAACCTACAATAAAAATTAAGTCCTCTTGAAAACTTCAATCAAACTTGCTTAAATCCATATAAAACTGAACCCTCTGATCCATTTAAAACCATTGGAATCAGAACCCAATTGAAAATAAGTTCTTAAAACACCTTTGATAAAACCAATCAGACAAAACCAAATTACAAAACAGAGAATTTTTAACTCACAGGAAGTTTTGCTGCCAACATGGCCTAGAAAAGCGGCAACTTCTTTCATTCCCGTCTTCTTCCCACCAGTGGTGCCAAAGCCATCAGGCTGGTGCTCAGCAGTAGCAGTGATAAAAGAATGGTAGTCCCAGAATCCAACTGCATGTGCCACAGGAGTATTGCGCTTGGCAAAGAGGTTCTCAAACTGGTAGGTCTGGAAGTAGTCAGAAATGGTCTCATTACAGCAAAACTTGGAGAACCTTTTGCACTCCCACCCCTTTTGACACACCTTCTTGCCCTTCACTATCTTCACCACTGGCTTTACAGAAGTCTCATCATCACCATTGACAAGCAATAACATCAATGCAATTGTCAAGAGCATACACCATTTGCCCTCCATTTTGACTGTACCAATTGCTTAGAGAATGCTTTGTTGTTGTGCTGCACATTGAAGGAGAGGGTAGAGATATGTGTCATTTAAAGAGGGTGGTGAAAGGGATAGAAAGTGAACGTACAACTCATTAGGAGGAAGAGATTTTCAGAGTTGGAGTAGCATGAGGTTTTGCTTCATTTTTATTCTTCTTTGGAGTGCAAGGGAAGAAAAACTTGATAGCTGACTTCTTCTTTTAATCAATATGTTTCTCCCATTTAAAAATTTAAAAATTAAAAATACATGTTTTTTGTGAGGAAAATAGTCCCTTCTTTCTTCTAGCCCGAAAGAGAGTAGAAGGCCTAAGTGAAATGCTGGTGGGGTTCTATTTTAGGCTGAAATGAACTGGTTTGTTTAAACCTGTTTGGGCCTAACAATTTTTGTTGGGTTTCATGATTTCGTCATTTTTTATTAGTATTAAAAAAATATATTAAAACCCATATCTATTATATTTTATTATGCTGTATGATTACATTATATTTGTATTGCAAATAAAGTAATTCTTTTTTTTTTAGAGTCACAAATAAAGTAATTCTAATCCTTGGCAATCATATGGAAGGAAAAAAAAAAAAAAAAACCCATCTTTTTGAGGCTTTTTAGCATATTTTAACGGATCTCATAACCAAAATAATAATAATAATCATTTTTGCTGAGCTTTTTCTCCCTCCCCTCCCAATTAAAAACAACTTTCACTAAAGTTGAGAATTCCAAACACTAGTGTTTAAGCCTTAGAGTGCACTAATCTAATTTTTAATAAAAATAATGAACTGACATAAATATACATCCTAACTTTTTAGTACACTAATCTAAACTTTGTGAATTTCCATTCTTTGTAATAGATCATCAAATGAATCGGCTCATCTTTTGGCTTGTTGAGCTTCTTTTCCCTCAATTTGGGAACCCATCCCTTCTCTTCCATCTTTCTGTCAATTTTTTATAAAGATGTTGTCAAAGCGATTCCCTTTGTTGTCTTTACCTTCTTAAGGGCTTGAACTGCCCTCCTCTTAATAATGTTATCTTATTTATCAAGAGAAAAAAAAAGTTTTCTACCCATTTGAGAGAAAACACTACTAAATAATTATTATTATTATTTAAACATCAGCCAATAATTGAAATAAATGGATTCAAGTATAAAAGTATACTAACATTTTTATTATGTTATCTTTTGTTATTTCTCACATCTAAATTCTTTTTCAAAAAAAAAAATTATTTATCAATTTAGTTATCAGATGAGTGTAGCAACCTGATTTATCGCAAAACTTATACTATTCAAATAGGTTTATTATGATACAGAAGGCATTAGAGTCAAAGTATAACCATTACCAGGTTTCTTCTATAAACATAGGCCTTTAGTGCCAAATGAAGTTTCCTCTTATTTTTCTGTACATGTCATCGCTTTCGCTACATTCTAATATTCTATTTCAAATACCATGGTATATTTGGATGGAGTGAGACCAAAGAGAGGGGATTGAAACTATAAAATTCAGATCTTAACACATACATTTGAGTTCACCCAAAAATAATAATCTTACAATGTTGTACTAAAGAATTTAAGATTGAGACTTCGTTTATTTTGAAGAAATTGATTTTTGAAAAAATATAGGTGCTTAGAGTGATTGAAATTGCTTATCAAATTGAAAATAATTTTCAGTTAACTATAAAATAGAGGTGCTTTGGGCGTAAGGTGTTTTGCACTTTAATTTGTGGTCATAACATTTTACACCTCACCCAAAACTCATAAACTTATCCCCTACCTTCCCCCGTTACTATCAGTAGCTCAATCACCAACCACCACTAACGTTGCCGGTCACTTTTTTTTTTTTTTTTATAAAGCAACATAAACCTCTTTGGCATGTGCTTTGAGATCTTTCGTATCTTCAGCCCTTAGTAGGGACATAGAGGATTGGTAACTAGCGCCAGTGAGACCCATATCATTTAGTAGGTGGGTTACACAAAATCAGTAATCCCCCCCCCCCCCCCGCCCAACCCAAAAAATAAAAAGAAAAAGAAAATAATGATATGATAGTTCAAACTTTCTATATTAGTCTTTCCCTTATTTTCTACAGATTGAGATTAGATGCAATACTAAAGGAATAATTTCTTATAGATTGAGTCTAGTTTTACAAAAAATTTCACAACTTCTTGTCTCAACTGTAACGTGACAGAGTTGTGGCAAAAAAGTTGTAGATTTGTGATCCTAAAATTACTCACACCAAGAATATTACACCATATGTAATTGCTTTCAATGGCCAAGATTGAAAGTTTAAAAAAATAACTTTCAATTTCAACTATTAAATTAAAAATAAAATAAAAAGATTCAAAGTTAGATGAAGCAGTAAAACAATTACGAGAGAGGAAGGGGCATTGCATTTGCCCCGGATCTTTAATTCACAAATAACTTATTGTCTATTAAATATATATATATATATATATTGACAAAAAGGAAACTTCATTAAAACAAAGAACTAAGGGGGAAGGAAGAGCTCAGAAAGCAGTATGTTATGATAAATTTCAACAGAATCCCATCTTATAAGCTCTTCAAGATCCACAGGCGGATCGTTGTACGAAATAAACTCCCTACCTAGTCTGAGAAGAGCCCATCTTGGCAAGAAAATCTGCACAAGAGTTTGCTTCACAGTAGTAGTGTCCTATCCAGACTTGGAGAATCCGAGAAATCAAATGCTTGCAGTCATCAACGATTGGCATGACAAAACTATCAGAATAAGAGGGAATAGATAGCAGACCAGCAATAGTTTTAGCATCAATTTGAATATCAATAGCACTATAATTGAGGTTATTGCAAATAATGAGCCCATCACGGAGAGCCCACAACTCTGCCATAAAGCTGGTTGAAAGCCCAATATTCCTGAAAAACCCTGCTATCCATCGTCCTTGATCATCTCAAAGAATACTACCTCCTCTAGCTCTGCCTGGATTCCCAATTGCTGACCCATCAATGTTGAGCCGAACCCACCCAAGCTGAGGTTTCTCCCATCTTACTCTCATCACGGTCTTGCTGTCCAAGCGCTTGGCACTAAGGATGCAATGCTAAAATTCCGAGGCTCTAAAGATAATGTCATGGTGTAATTTTGATTGAGCAAGCATATCCCGAAACACAATATTGTTTCTGTCCTTCCAAATGCACCAACTTGTATTTGTTACACACTGTTACTTACACTTGTTTTTTAATTGAAATTATTTTTTAATTACATTTGTGAGTTAAAGACAATTTTCCACCTTAATAATTATTCTTGAAAGACTCATCACAAAGATCATTCACACAGTCACACTAATTATTAAGCTCAATTCTATTATAACTTTTATTTTATCGTATCCAGCCTAATTATTAGATTCCTCTTCATTGTGTCTTTCTTTTTATGTTTTGAGTTGGTAAGAGCATTCTCATCAAAACTTTTAAAAATTTTAGCATTTAGCATCTCAAAAAATCACTTTATCAATTGTAACAACTCATTTTACAATACACTCAACATCAAAGGTTCTATTTTTTACTATTTCGTTTAAAATAGTATAAACTACTCATTAAAATAATATAAAAACAACTACACAAACCACATTTTCCATCACAAGTATTACAAAAATAATATTTTTTTCAGATTGGAGCTACAGTGAGCTACAGCTCAATTGCTATTTTTTTTTTAAGTTTAGCATGTTTATTGTAGCTCGCTTTTTTGTACTTTTTACAAACTTGATGTTAAAATTTAGCATTTATAGTAATTAGCATTATTAAGAGCATTCTCAACAAAGATTGTAAATGCTATAAATGCTATTTTTTAGCATCTGAAACCACAAAACACTTCTCCATCAAACATCCTATAACTTAAAATTTTTGCATTCGTGCTACAGTGCACTCTCAAGAATGAGAGTGCACTGTAGCTCAAATCTTATAAAAAAATAATTTTTTATTGCTCTCTCATCTCTCTCCATGCACTCTTCTTTCTTTTTCTCTCATTGGTGTCTTCTACTCTCATTTCTTCTTTCCTTCTTTCCTTCTCTCACTGATCTCACTTCTTTTCTCTTTTCTTCTGTCTTTCTCTTTTCTTCATTCACCAGCACCAGCATCCACAACTGAAAACCATGGTGGTAGTGGTTCGGCGAAACCGTGAAGAAGATGAGGTTGAGTTTGTGGTTTGTGGGTCTCTGCTATTGATCGGGGTGGCTGGGTTGCATTGGTTCGGCAAGCATGGCTGGGTTTTGACAGGTGTGGCTGGGTTTGGGTGGGTTATGTAATTTGATTTTGGGTGAGAAATTTCAAAAATATGCTCTTTCTAATTTTGAGTCTGTGATTTCTAACATGGGTTTGTGATTTGTGGTGGTACTGGGTTTGATTGGTGGTTTTGATGTTGGTTTGTTGAGTTTTTTATTTGGTTTTGGGTGGTGGGAATCCCCATTTGTAGAGGTTGTGGGTGCCACCAGTGATGGTGGCTATGGTTGTGCTGTGGTGGTTTGTGGTTGGGTTTGTGTGGTGGGTTTGTGGGTGATGGGTTTGTGGTGGTTGTTGGCTGTTGGGCGAGGTGGCTATTGGTTGTTGGGTGTGGTGGCTGTTGGGTTTTGTTATACCAGTGGTGGTAGTGGTGAGTGGAGGTGGTGGTGTGGCGCTGGTAGTGCTGTGAGAAAGAGAGAGACAGAGCAGAGAGGAAAAATAAAAAATTATTAAAAAATAATAAAGAAACAATATTTAAATGAAATGGTAAAAAAAAATAGAAGTTTTGATATAGATTGTATTGTAAAATGGTGTGTTATATATTATAAAATTAGGTTTTGAAATGGTAAATACTAAATTTTTTAAATTGTTGATGGAAATGCTCTAATGAGAATGCTCTAACT